>NC_143553.1:5032000-5372500 GCF_054136105.1 Typopeltis vanoorti
ATAATTGCTGATCTGTTGGTGTATTTGAATAATAAATTAACAAGTTTCCAATTATACTAGTGTATTAGAAAGGAAACATTGTGGGAAATGATTGATAGCTGGTAGAATACGTTTTTTGTTCTAAATATTTGGAATAGGAAAAAATGTTTTTTCTGTATTTTAAGATAAAATATTAGTTATATTCTGAACTAGTTTTTGTTCAGAACGTACATGCAAAATGTATGAAAGCTAAAGCAACAACGAAAAAAAAAATAAAAAATTGGTGGAGGAATAATTGCAGCCACCGTGGAGCTAGCCTAGTCGACCGATCGGGTTATTTCAAAAATAATCAGAAATCTTAAAATTTTATATGTGCTGTCTGAATCCCAGACTTATCAGAGACTTATTCAGATTATGAAACAAATCCTGTTTGACAGGAGAAAACGTGAATGAATGAAGCAAACTGAACTTCCTGTTTATGTATGTGTATATATATATATATATATATATATATATATATATATATATATATATATATATTATACAAGAAAACTTCAGAACTTATTGCACACATCAGTGCCTTGCGAGGATAGCAGTAAGGACCTTTTTCAACCATGTGTTCTGCAACTTTTCGTCTGTGTGATGATTGTTGGTAATCTTTGTGAATAGCTGGAAGTTCTCAGAGAATATTTCGTGAGGAAGGTTTAGGTAGATGAGATAAAAGAGAGAAAGCAAATTCGGCATGTTTGGAGTTGAACTAAATATTATGTTGGGAAAGCGATGCTTGGGTTATGGCAGGCTTAGCGGAAAGCGTAGGAATGATGAACGAGAGTTCATTAGAACAGCACCCATGGAAATGCCTGCAGAAAAAAAAATATAAGGCAGAAATAGTCTGTAAAGCACTAGTGGGATTGAGTCTGTCAGCGAAGGGTGGGCGGTTAACCGAACTCCTCTCTTCTGAGCAACACGACTTTTTCAGGAAGGTGCCTTGGTTTCCGAACACGAGAAGAGTATTTTGAGGTTGGGAGAGGTTGATCTGCTCCGAAGCAGTTAATAGCTGGAAAGGCGAAAAGTATTGTAATAAAAGTATTGTATTGAAATCCTTGAGAAGTCTTTTGCTTTGAGCAGAAAAAGATTGAAATATTTTGGCAGCCTCAGGAACCTACTGATTTGTGCTCGGAAGTAAATATCAACGTACGAAGAGGAGAGATCCGGTCTAGTCTTGTCTAGGGATCTTGGTATTATCAAAGGAAACTTGAGGTGACCTGGGACTTTTTTTTGCAAGAAAGAAAATAAGACTGATTTGGTAGGATTGAAATTATGTCCTTACGTGAATTTGCCAGCCTCATGCAAAGATTTTGGGGTTCTTCATCTCACAAATCAGGCAAACTGGCTAGAATGATCGTGGTTAACAGATGTAACAATCTTCATAGGGGCTCAAGGCTTTAACTGCTTCTGGTGTAATTGAAAACAACCACACCAAAGGGTGGATGGATGGAATAGAGATTGCTTGTAGATTTTAGAGCTTCAGATGTCTTTGCAGTTTGCTAAATGAGTAAGAGGAATGAGTGAACTCCTATCACTAAAAACTCGAGTTAGAAGTGATCGAGAGGCCATTTATGTATATGAGTAAGGGGGTCAGTGAACGAACAGGGTCTCCTCCCTCACCTGGACGTTTCTGCATTATAGATAATATTGGAAAAAAAAGTCTTCCACTCGAATAGCAAATGAAAAAAAAATATATTTTAGAGATTTTTTTAGAGAGGACTTAGCTGAGGATAAACAGATAAATATGCTGCATCATTTTATAGGATGATGAGGGATAATTGCCAGCTGGGCATAAGAGTATGGAAGTAACACAGGACGGTATTGGATTGAAAGTATAGCTTTTAAGTATATTTGGGAGGGGTAGTACCATCAGAACCGAAATACTTGTTATATTTAGATTATTTAAGTTTGTTCTACTTAAGTGTAACTTAATTTGTCATCTGCTTTGGATGGGGGAAGAAGGGAGAGAGAGAACAGATGAGCACTTGCTTAAAAACCGTTCCTTATATGGTATTCAAATGGCAGTTAAGGTCTCCAGGCCATTTGCGAAGAGTATTGGATCACAGGAAGCAACTTTTATGCATTTAATCTTATAAAGGCAAATCTGAATTTGTCAATGTTGATTATAATTGGCGCGTGTTTGGAGTGAAGCCGGAGCTCTTGTCTCAAGCTCTTTTTTGTATGCTTCTTTTTCTTTCTTGAACTGTCTTTATCTTCCAACGTGTGTCAGTGCTTGGACGGTCGGTAGAATTTTGAATGCTGTAGGGAATTTGAAGTATTCATTTCAGCAAGAATAACTCGATCAGAGAAAGCATTGACGTGCAGCTTGACATCAGTGTAATACCAAAGGTCTCGAAATTAAGGGTGGGTGAGAGAAGGGCGTTTTGTAGGAAAAGAAACTCGGCGTAGGGGATACCAAGCGAATAATTCATCTCTGCGATGCGCCTTGGAGTACTGCATAATGAAGAGAATTATCTGGTGTTACCTAGTAACTCTTTAGCAACTAATGCTCATAACTCCGACTGGAGTTATGAGCATTAGTTGCTAAAGAAGACGATGAGGTCAAAGGTATTTGGAGGGCGGTAAAATGGCAGATGAATGTTACAGAACTGAACATGGAAACTTTATGCTTGAGTAAATCAAAGGGAGAGAGAGATAATTAAATTGCATCGAGCACAAGTTTCTGTGACATCCTTTTGCAGGAAGCATAGTTTGGATAGCAAGATGCAGTTGTAGTTGTGGCTGATATTTAAAGGTTCAGCCAAAAACTGTTGGTTAGGTTTGAATGTCTTTAAGCGGGAATGCACATCAATTATTTTCTAAGATTTTTTTTGTATTTTATATATATTTGGTGGAAGATTTTATGAGTATCATCCGATCTGTGTGAAAAGTGAAAGCAGGATGGACCTCTTCTGAAGACCAATCGTGGCATCACCCACTTCAGACCTCCAGTAACAAGATGGTGTTTCATCTGGCGTTGAAAGTCATTTACCTCCCCAGTCGGAATAGTTGACATTTCTCCAACCAGGAAGATATACACAGAGTATGTGAATTCCATCCACGAAAGGTTGCGAGCTTATCTCACTTTAGAACCTGAGTGGGTAAAGATTAATGATAATCCGAAAACCCTACTCTTGAGAAGACCTCATGGACTTTTTCAAACAAACCACTTCCGATAATTCTTCAAATAAGCATAAGGTGGTGTGGTGGTGGTTTTGCGCCATTTGATGAAAATCATCTCCCGTCATTTGCAGTGGCGTTACTACTCGCTGATTTTGCGGGATTCCTTTTGGAATACACCAGCCACACCACGAGAAGGGCGAGGGCTGGAAATTGACCGCGAGTACCTGTATATTGCATTTCTGCTGTCTGTTAGTAGCAGAGACGTAACTTTCGTTCATCCTTTTTCTTTATTCCTTTTATTTTTGCAACATTTCAAATTCTTTCGTCCGTTGCCATTCGCGTGTGTTGAAGTACATTGAAGTTGTTAATTAATTAATAAGATATAAAATGATGAATTTAATTAATATAGGTTTCATTCTAAGTATAATGTTTAGGGATGTTTATTCTATAATTGAACTAAAAACAAATTTGAATTAAATGAGATTCTACTTATGAATCGAGAATGGGATTCATTTGGCAGTAGAGTGGAGGACCATAAACCACAAAAATAAATAAATAAATAAGAGAAAACTATATTCCAAATCTGATCGAATTGTACAGCGGCTTAAGGAGAAGAAGGAGGTGCTTTTTGGCGATTTTTTTTCTAATTTCAGAGTTTTGTAGTTCTTTCCTTAATTGCATTTAATATCGCTTCAAATTTAGTAGGCTGTGTCCGATCGAATAAAAGACAGGCGGATCGATAATATTCAACTTAGAACCGGAGTTACAGCAGGTCGAATTTTAGACCTAATGATTCTTGTAATAAGAGCAGACTCGCTGCAGTACTCGTGTTAAAAGTCACTGCTTGGCCTTTGATGTCTGCGTAAGAATCATCAATGATCGCTTCATATACTTCATTATTTCATATTTGTCCACCAGGGCACTCTAACATGCTTTGCTTTTTCAACATCTCGTGTAGAGGGTTATATCAAGACACTGTTTCGGTTAGTCCTGCTGACTTTTGAAGGATTTTGCGAAGCGCTGTCTGTCTTCTTACTGTATGTCGTTCAGTAAAATGCATTTAATGTTGCGTCTAATCTTAAAACAGTGCAGGCAACTTTAAAAGGTTATAAAAAATCGTGAATTGCCTAAATTCACAATTTTTATAATTTTAATACACATGGAAGTCGTTTTTTCCCCAGATCATTTCTCTCTTTGTTTACAATTTAAAACGTTGGCTTCTCATTCCATTCTTGAAATAATTAAAATTTTAGACTGCAGCTGGTTTCTCTTGCTGCATTTTGATATTTTGTATTCATTTAGAATTCCACACGCTTCTTGTTGTGCCAGCTACATTGTTACAGAACATTAAATGTTGCGACTAGGACAGAAAGGTTGGGCGGGGGGGGGAGTATAAATAAAAAAAGCTCTGTATTTACAGGGAATAAAACGCACAATTTCTAGAAATGTCAACTTCGGTAGAATTTCCCCCCCCCCCCCCCCTCCGGATTCTTTCCTCTCTGCTAACATCGCGCAAAACAAACATCCTCGATAAAATCATGAGTGACATGCATAAACCCCCACCTGTCGAATAAAATCAGTGGTGCCCGCTCCCTTTGGTGTTCCTTAAATTTCAGGTTCTCACCACCGTTTCCTTAGCGTAAGCCTGTACCCTTTTACGTAGTTATATAAAATTCATTGGATGCTGCACAAGACGGACAGCGAGATCTGTCTACGTCTCCCGTATCCTCAGAAGCCTGTTGGAGGCGCATACATTATATTTATTTGATCTTTAATAAATCTCATATCATACGGGAGAGAGTTTACCTTGCAGTTGATCGAGTTGAATTAAAAACAACTCGCACAAGGCTGGTGGCGTAGCGCGCCGAGCTTTAAATAATTGTATCGAAGAGCTATTTGTATACAACCGTGAGGAAATTCTCAAGAAAGCTTTGGTTTATGAGCCGAGTGATTTTTGTTAATGAGGTTGTCAACGCTCGCTAGCGAGTGGTGCACTCCGGGGAGCCGGACTCGAGGCTCGTGCGCGCGGCTTTGATGAGCTTCGCCTGCGAGCTAGCCGGCTACCCGTGAGCCTCCGCTACAACGGCACGAAGGCCTGGTTATTACTTCACATTAGAAACGGTATTAGGCAGCCAACGGGGACGGGGCACTTGGGACTTACCGATTCTCTCTGGCCAATTTTCGCCTGTACACACCTAGCTCCCAGCAATGAATAAGTAAGTGTCAGAGAGAAAAGTTCGGAGAGCAATCCCCGAGGCTCAAGGAATGGAAGTAGCTTTCGCGCCCCACACATATTTGCATTTGTCGTCCTTAATCTACGCCCAGTCCTCGTTGCTCCGGCATTTTAGATGTGGGATGGAGGGAGGGGGAGGGAGATACGAAGAAGAAGAAGAAGAGGGGCTGCTGCTGCTGCACTAGGAAGCTAATAGACTATTAGATCTGACCGGCGGTTGAGAAAAGGGGTAGAGTTTGAGAAAGTTTTGGAATTTCCTTCCCTTTTAAATTAAGCGAGAAACAAAATCTTGTTAGCGCCGTTACCTGTCAGTCTTGATCACGGGGACTTTACTGTTTTAACTCCGACGCTTATGGCTTCCCAGATTAGTATATCAGATGAAAAACTCGCATCAAATTGAACTACGAGATAAGTACGAAATTAAAGATTTGCGTGGGAATGGCAAATTCTGTTTTTTTAATAAAATAATTGAGAGATGATGGAAGGCTTCGATTTAGCCTGGCGAGAAAAAAAAAAAAAAAACATTCGGAAAACTGAAATTCACGACCGCATGATTCTCATATTGCATCCCTCTAAAGCAAGTAAAAGGTAGCGCAATGTTGTACAATAAAATAATCCCCGCGTGGCCAAGTTAATTCGAAGAAAAGCAAGTTGATGCTGGTGTAAAGTTCTGGTATCGTTAACCTGAATGGCTGCAGTAAAACCTCGGATGCACGAGTGATGGAGTGTTTTATTTTATCCTTTATTACTACTATTGCAATGTCGGAAGATAACACTTTAAAAAAATATGTATTTATTTAGTTTTTCTGAAGCGCTTGTTTCGCTGAATGCATTTAGGCCAATGTTTTCTTCTGGTGTTCATAACCTCAAAACACTCATCGGCAAGTTTCCATATGATGCTTGATACAGAACATGAGACACTTGTTGGGGTGTTGTGTCGACCACGTCATGAACTGTATGAATACTACATGTACCACTATGATCGATATTATGTTTATGAGGGGAGAAATAGGAAACCAACCCCCAACGAACTCAGTGTTGGGAGTAAAATGGTATTCCTGAATTACAATACGTGTAAGATGTACTCCATTCATCTGTCGCAGTCGTTCGGATATTTGATGAGAAAATGTCCTACTCAGACGATGGAGAAGACGTGTTTGTCATTATTTACGCGATTGGCGATAATTAATTGGCAGAATAATACAACAAAAAATTACAAGGAATTCTATCAATTTTCAAGTTAAATATTAATTTACAGTTCGGTTGAGAAGTTTGTTGTGTTGTTAAAAATGCACGTGCTGTGGCTTCAGTGTTCCTGTTTGCAGTGATGATAACTCAACTGTATGGTGATTAGCCGTGGAATGAATACCTTCCTCGTGGATCCGGCCAAACAGTTCTGATCGAAACACTGTATTTGAGCCTTCGGGCTGTTTCTTCAGTTGCGCTGATTGTTTGCTTATAATCGGCAAAAGTGTAACATTGTCAAACAACAGGATTACAGAAACAACTGCCTCAGTGCAGGCAGCATGCCTGTTGGTCGCTTTAAATATATACGTTAAATAGTAGTAGTAATAATAATGGAATCATTTATGCTGACGAATATCAATCACTGTAATTGAAAGAATAAAAAAGCGGGCGGAAGGCATAAAACAAATAAAAACATCACCATGAATGTTTTAATAGTGTAAAAATGTTCTACCGTAAGAAGACTCGTTAAGAAAGAATAAAAATGGGTAATATTGACTACGGCACTAATTCCCGTGAAATTAACTCGGATATTTTTATTCCTCTTCGGGGATTTAGAGACTACAACAAATATTTAACAGCAGTGTCTAAAAACATTCATTAATTAAATCTTCAGCCCTTTTGTTACACGCAAAGGGCAAGATTAACAGCTTAGAAAACAGGAGGAAGTTTTCGTTTCTACAGATCTAAAAGCAAGAACAAGAAAACCTAAGACGAGCTGCATTTTTATACCTCGGAAAAGAATACGGCAATGATTTTTACACGCGACTTTTTTTTTCTCCACTTCCGATTACGTGTGAAAGATGCGAAAATGTGTATTTCCGCCATGAATGGTAAAAGAAGTGTCTTTTAATTTAAGTATTAAGGCCAAAAATGTCTTATCTCTTGAGACTCGCCGAAATAATTACCTCTCCGCTTAAGAAACGTTATGTAATCGAAATTTATTTAAAAATTTTCCTCTTATTAGATCATCTTAAGAGCGTATTAAAAAATCATCTTATTAAAGAGGGCTAACCAGACTATAAAAACAGATTAATAATATTTTTATCACCAATCTGCTAATCATGCTGATGTTTGTGAAGAAAGCGTTCCCTCTCTCTGTGAGCGCTCCGTCCATCCCTCCATCTATCCACGTGTGATGCTCCAGATAAAATCATATAACGAAAGAGGGGGAGGGGAGGTCAGAGTTTAAGGTCCTTCTTGATCAGCACTGAATTACTCGAAGTTTTAGGATGTTTTGTGTCACTCGTAACAACCTTTTCCTCGATATTATCCTGAAGAAAACCGTTTGTAATCGTTAATTAGCCTCGTGAAGCTTATCAAGTATTCTGGGAATTGCATGGCTTTATATAATTCACTGTCACGTCTGTGGATTTTGCCAAATATTAACCGAAAAAGATTTCATTGTCTGAAGAACAAGTGTGCTGAAGTAACAACTGTCCAGTTACTTTCCTGTAATTATAAGCAACTCGTGGAATAACTCTATCCTTCAACTTTCCTTGGATTTCGAGCGTTTGCGCGATTTCATAGAATGTTAGTGAAGTTAAATGAATTATTATTATTTTTTCAATGAAAATTTCTAGTGGGCAAGCCAAAGGTGGAGGGGAAATGACTGATAAAATGCCGCCATTTGTACATCATACAAATGGTGGTTTCATATTTTATTTCTAAGCCAATACAAAGACACTCAAACAAGTTCCAGGATAGAGATTGACTTGCTATTCTGGAACACCGGAGTAAGGAACCATACAGGCGAGAAGATGATGTGTGTGATTCACCTGTTCTTGGACTAAGATCATCAGCTGGTGATAAATGTTTCAAACCTCATTTGACGCAATAAATGTTTTGCGAGTGATTTGTGTTGAATAAACAGAAGCCAAATGGATTCATTCCGTTGTCTCTTTAATGTTCTAATTTTATGACAAACTGAAAATAATTAAGGAAAAATTAGATAATTTATATTCAGGAAAAAAGGGATTTTAGGCAAATGATTTGGGAAGCAACCTTCTTTTATAAAATTCCCGCGAACAATTTAAGCATAAGCAACTACTGCACTCTTGGGAACACATCGATAGCCCGAGTCGGGCTGGGGATGCCCCTGTATTTGCTTTGGAAAATGAAATTAGATTGAGAGGACCTTTCGTTGTCTTTAATATTTCCCTTCTTCAAATTTGAAAGTGTAGAAGATTGAATACGATTTCGAGTGGGAAAAATTAAAACAACGGAAATGCTGCCTCACAATCTAATTCCGTGTTTCCTTTTTTCCCTTGATGCATCAATAATATTGAGTAAATTGAGAATGCATAGCAAAGGAAAGTTAAAAGAAAATCCTCTTTGATAGGCACTTATGGTTCGTGTAAACTGTTCAACAGGTTACATGAAAAGCGATTTTAAAAAAATAAAAAGGTTTGTCAAATGACATCCGTCACAAACTTTTAAAGAAAGATTCTACAATAATGAAACAGTCATCGTCTGGATTAAATGCAGTTTTCTTTTTTTTTTTTTTTGCGGAAAAGGGAAATCATAATACAAACGAAATCGTAATTTAAAAAATGCAGCTATGAGTTGCAATTTCAACTGTCAATATTTCGGTTGTTTTCGCATGATGTTAGTAAAAAATTGACGTCATTCAGAGTGTGGTTGTATTTTTTTTATATAAAATTTATATATATATATATATATATATATATATATATATATATATATATTTGAAAAAAATATAGATTTAATGACTATAAGACCGAGATAACATATAAAGATTTTAATGATAAATACTACTAGTTTCGGCATATAGCAGCCTTCTTCAGGTATTTATAAAGGAAAAGAATACTAATAAACATTGAATTATTTAAACAAACTGGAAATTACAGGTACAAATTGCCTCACATAATCGATACATAAAAACGTTGTATTTTTTCAAGTTGTTCCAACTGGCGTGCCATTGTTTGTTGCAATTGTGCGTGCAGGTTCACGTGAACGCCAATATTGAATAACTGCAGCATGGCTATCTGCGATGTTATAACTTAAATTGTTGTTTAAGTGGACCGGGTTCAGTATATTTTATATATATATATATATATATATATATATATATATATATATATATATATATATATATATATTTATGAGTATTCCAAATATTAGATTTCAATGAAATCCATCCAGTCAGAATAATTTTCATTTTGCGCAAAAATAAATAAATAAATAATAACAATAAAATAAATAAATAAATAAATAAATAAATAATAACAATAAAATAAATAAATAAATAAATAATAACAATAAAATAAATAAACAAATAAAATAAGAATGAGAACTTCATTTATAGAATCATTATATGATTTTGTATACTTCGACAAACATTCAGGGTAACAAAGAATTTGTAGTGAAGGTTCATTTTTTTTTTAAATTACGAATAAAAATATTTATTCGTAATAAATATTTTATTACGTTATAATAATTTAAGAAGTAGCTGTAAACTGGCATTATGTTGTACGAATCCCATGTCTGAATGAATTTAAATTTTCTGACTTTTTTTTTTCATGTTCGTGCTAAAATAAACCACAGAAATGGATTTGGTGCACTACAGGTGATATCAATGAAATCCATCCAGTCAAAACTCGGAATGATTTTTCATTTTGCGTAAAAATAAATAAATAAATAATAACGATAAAGTTCCAGAGAATTTCCTTTCAAATATATTATAGTTGGAAATGCAAATCTTCAGTTAATTTTCAAAAATGTAATACTTCCTTTAAGAGACTAATTTATACGATGCAAAATCTTCTTTAAGTTTTTGTGGAAATTTACTTTCACGTTTAATTTCAGATGCCGCAGAAAGTTACAACTTCAGTGTTCCGACCACAATTAAATCGAATTAACTTGCTGCCAATGAATATTGCTATTTGGTAGACATTGTCTTGTTTTATAATACAGAAATTCTGGAATAGTTCGAAAAATTTAAAGCATATTTTGGCCTCTGATTTAGTGCTTAATCAGTTTTGTGTTGTTGAGATTTCCGTGGGTGACAGCAACAGTTAACAGCTCCTTCCTAACTTGAACAGACATATAAGAACACCGTGGGAAGGCGATTTGTGCCTTATTACAGGCTTATTTCGCAGTCCATCCGTCTCCCATTTTCAACACGGACGTAAATACCAAAATGTGCGTTTCTTTTAGTGAAGGTTGACCGAAGTTCTCGGTCCTAAAAGAGGGTATTCGGAAACATAGCGCCTACTTAAGGGTGATATTTTACACAAAGAAGTCTTATTTTTTATAGGCTCGGGTGTCGTTCTGCGTGTCAAAGGCGATAAGACGGGCATTTTATAATGCTGTTGTTTAATGTTTCCTCGCTGACGTCTTTAATTACATTTGAAACGTCTCACTGCCGCAACACATCCTTCTGCCCCTTAATGAAGCCGTGGGCCATATTTAGCCACCCTACTTTATTGAAACTGAAGTTTCAGGAAACATATTTTAAGACTCCGGAAGCTGACGACACAACTTTAAATTATTGTCGGGGTCGTAGCGGTGCAGTAGTTCGTCCCAGTGATCTCAGCAGCAAAAATACGGTTTCTGCCGTGTTTATCGCTACTGTTGTGGAAACTGTTGATTTCACAGTAGGAAGTAAAACAAACAATAATACTCGCCAAGCTGTAATGTTTGGCGTGTTAAAGCATTTGAATGCGTGCGATTTCTGGTTTCAGCACAGAAGCAACACTTTCAATAACTGCAGCATTCATCACCGCACCCTTCCCAGCCCATGAATTCCTCTTTCACCCAAATGGAGGTGGTGTATGCGTCTGTTTTGCAGGTACGCAAGGGTATACAGCACAGGTGATTCTTAGGAACTTCATTCGTCCAATGTAATTTAGAATTCAATGAGTTTAGAGGCTTGTAAATACTCACCAACCAACATTCTTTCCTTTTACTTTAATGTTTCAGTGCATCCATCGAGCAGAAATGCTGCATTGTACCACATAACATGCTTGTCATTTTAAGCAAATAAGACTGCATCCCTTTCAGTTAGAGTAGGATTTTCGATCAATATGCTGCTGTTTCTATTGTTTCCGAATTATGATCGAGGAGGGTATGAAGTCAGCTGCTAAACCCCTCTATGAAACTAACTCACCTTCAGTTGAGAACTTGCACTTGTCCTTCTCCTGCAAGGGATTCGAACCCAGTCCAATGAGCAATGTCACATTTTCGTAACTAGTGTGCTGCAGTGGCTTCCGATATTGCATTCTCGCTTCTGGAAGTATTTAAACACTTTTTTTTTATCATACGATGTTCAAAATATTTAAAATTTCATTCGTGATCCCTGCACTGCTAAACTGGAAACAGTTATTAAATGAGCAGCAAGAGAAAATCCCTGCACTGCTAAACTGGAAACAGTTATTAAATGAGCAGCAAGAGAGTTAATTCTGACACTGAATTACAGAGAGAGAGAGAGAGAGAGAGAACAGAATTTTGGCATTCCACGGACAATTTGAAACGGATATAATGTAATATTTATATAAATTGAATCTGATATGAAATAAATATAAAGTTATCAAAGACAGCACTAATAAAAATGAAAATATATGTTAATTGCGAAAAAAAAAATAAACAAAATTATGTTTAAATGATTGAAACTTTGAGGTGGGGAAGAGGATGAGATCTGAAAATTCCCTTCAGAAAATGTTTATTTTCTGAAGGGAATTTGTTCTTTTGAAAGGATAAGGTTATTCACAAGATGGATAACCGAGGATTTTTCTGGAGTAGTTTTAGAATTTTTCAGATTAGAGCACCTAAAAATAGAATGAAAAATTCAAAAAAGTTGGAAACACGAGCAGAATTCAATAATTTCCTTGTTGCAAAATTATTGTCTGCAGTTAAATTTTTGCCTCAAAATTATCGGAAGACTTTAAAGAAAAAACTGTGTGTGTTGTGTATCCAACATCTCAATAATATATATAATAAAATACAATAAAAAAGAAAATATATAAAATGCAATATTTATATTATTATATAATATAAATACTATTATGTAAATAATATACAAATATTATTTACATAAGTAAAGTTTATGTTAGATCCAGCGTTATTAAAGCCGAATGTAGAAACTATGAAAGTTTCGTAAAGTAAATTGACCAGAGAGCTTACGGACTACACTCACCGGTATTCGCGAGTTGCCTTAGAGCGGACCACTTCTTAAACATAGGCGCCGTCCAAGCTTCTATATATTCGCCTTTTAATAGTCCATTTAGATAAGATTTCACTGGCCTGACAGCTGTTTCGAACTGGTTGGTTCTGATCTAATGCTGGATCTAATATCCACTTTACTTTTATAATTTTGCATCGCCGAACTGAAGCCTTTTGTTTCTTTATTTTTGTAAATATAAATAAATAAAATATATAAAATACAGTATGTGTGTGCGTGTATATATATATATATATATATATATATATATATATATATATATACACACAGACCCACACCACACACAGTATTTTACTGTAATGATGGGCAGTTGTCTGAAGCTCGTCGCATTTCGTAAAGGAGAGAGTGAAGTTAAATCTCACAAAAGTCGTGTGACGTTATTTACATACCAAGAATATGTTTGTTTCCTTTCAATCTTTGAGTTCTGAAACAGCGAATAAATTTGGAAGTGACATATTTTCAAAGTTTTGTTATAAGAATGAAAATATTAAACTGTAAACAGAATGACATCATCTCCGTGCTAGTTTTAGTCATTCTGGTCAACTGAGCAATGAATGTCAGCATTATGATGTTCATCATTAATAGGGATGGATAAAGGTTTCGAGGCCGTTCTGGAAAGTGAAAAGGGAAAGACAGAACAGCATTCAAGTAAATCAATCCAATCTTTGTAACTGTCATAAGTGAAATGGGTTTGAAACTGCAATTTTCTTTTGCAGTACGAAGTACAATACCAATACGTCTGTATCATCATCATCATCCCCTCTGGAAACAATTTCCTTAAATGGGGAGATAGAGACGTATACAATGCCCATCAGGAGAGGTTTACAACAGACATCATACCCCATATGCATCAGTAGCATAAACATTTTACTTTAAATCAGTTCCTTATGGAAATATATGATCAGCTCATAGAGGCATTCCTTCCCACGCGCCTGTCCTTTCCTGAAAGAATACTTCATGTTTTTACTCGCCTTGTTGATCAAGTGGTTAGAGTATCCACTTTCCAACAAACGCGTTGAGGGTTCGAATCCCGTCTTATGGCTAAGTGTGACTGCCATTAGGTTGAAAATGAATTTCATCCGTGGCTTGAAAAGGTTCCATGGATGGTTTCTTGTCCGTATTATGTAAAATATAGAATTAAAAGGCATATAAAAAAATCCTTAACCCACTAATGTTTGATAATTATTTTGTAGATGCGCCGAGAGTCACAAAAACAGAGAGAAAAAAAGGTTGAGCACTTTTGTTGCTCCAATAGTAGCATTATAAATTCGTTTTGGTTCCTTCGTGCCTAATATTGTCATTATTATTTTTACAGGATTATTTCCAATTACAGCGTTATCTTAACATACCCTAATACTGTTTCCTATGCTTAGAATATAATTCAATGCTCTGTCCACTACTTGACTAAAGGCCAAAAATTCCGAAAAGTGTCAACATTGAAGTTCAATTTGTTTATGCATTTGTGTCTCCTTTGAAGCACACCACTAATGTGCTACTGAAAATATCAGGCTGCTGGGATGGGTCACGGAAGGCAATGAATCCTCTCCCTCTCTTTACGATGGGACAAATAATTCACGTTTTTAAAGGCAAGTTAGCTCAGGATGGTAATCTTGATTGTTATTATTATATCGTATCCCATTTTCCGTGTTTATCTTCTTTATAATCACTTTTGAGATGTTGAATTATTTAAAAGAAACTGTAGCTTCTTAATGCATTAAGAAATTACAGTTTAAGAGATTATTAAGACATTATTGCAAATCTGCCTGAATTCGAACGAGTCTTCATTGATATTTTCATAGTCTGGTGTGCCGAATGAATTACTGCTTAGAATTTATTGTAGCTCAATAATGCCTCCGTGACATTGCTCCTTGGACCACCGCTTCCCAAACTGTAGGCCATAAGTTTTGTTGAGATAATGAAAACAAATTTAAAATGTTTTAAGACTAAGTAGTTCTTTTTTTTTTAATCTTAAAAGAAACGTATTTAATTTTTATTATTTATTATTTATTTTTTGTTATTTTTTATATTTTAATGGAAAAAATCATACATTGGTGCGGGTTCACAAATTTTGCTTCCTGCGTATTTCGGCGCTTAATGAATATTAGTAAATCTATGCTTATTCATATAAGTTTTATTTCAAAGGTATTGATAAGAACCACAAAAAAGCTTACAAACGCAAAATCTTGAATATAAATACAATAAATGTCATAATAATATATGTCTGTATTACGATTTTTTTTCGATGGGGGCCGTGAAATATTTTAATTTTTCTAAAGGGGGCCTTTACATTCATAAGTTTGGGAAGCACTGCCTTAGATGAGTTCGTTTCCCTCCTGTTTTTGATTCCTGAAAGAGGCAACCCAGCTGAAGGGCATTAAAATGCTTTATCTTAATTTCTTTCTTATAATTACACAAAGTGATGTAAGCTATGTGTATGTAAACGTGTGTGGTGACAGCAAATTTAAAAATAAAAGTTGGTATTTTGACCTAGAAAGAGTTCGCATATTGACTTGAAATTTTAACTTCTCAGTTATAAATATAGGAGGGGGGGGGGTTCCAAAGAATTCTCAGCAATTGAAGTGTGGCAGACCTCGAAGAAAGAAAAAGCGATATAAAAATGCATCTTTCAGACTGATACCTGAGTCTGTTAGGATTTCATATGAAATCAATAATTAATTTTTTTAGCTTGTTTCATAGAGGAACCGTAGTTTCGCGTTTCTCCGAGACACTTGGCTTTGAATTAGCCATGTGTTTCCAAGCAAGTTTGACCTCGGTATATTTCTCTGTATGATGCATATTTATGATATAGTAATACACACTCCAGAAGTATCAATGGCCGTAAACCAGATTTTAGCTATACTTTACGTAAATTGAGAGAATGTTCAAATGTGAAAAAAAAAAAAAAAAAAAAAAAAGAAGGTGAGGGGGGGAGTGGTTATCTATGCAAATTCAGATTATGCAAATGTGTTTTTACGTAGCAAAACACACAAAAAAAATTGCCATAATTGCCAAATATGGGTTAATCAAATTATTGCATTTCAATATATTATGTGTAGCCCCCTTTAAAATGAGTCGTTTGTGCCTTTTTGTCTAAGCTATTATACTTTGTCTTCTGTGACTAAACTTATTCAAAACGCTGACTGATTTAGCTCCATGAATCGTTCTGAGCACATGCCTATAATAGGGTCACAGCAAAAGAGGATAACTGTTGGCACTAAAATAAACGTAATAAGCGTAATAGCCAAGCGGTATTTGGCTTCATTTTTCTAAATTACAGAAATTACAGAAATGAGAATTTCTCTTTCTGCAGTATTGAATGGAAAGATACTTCGTTAAAGAAGGTGAATTTTAGGACTGAAGGAAGGAAAACATCACAAAGTATTTAACCTGAAATGAGAATGCAGGACTTAAACTGGCTACACAATAAATCGAACCCTGCAAAAATATGTCTCACAGCTGTTTGTATGTTTGTTTTTCTGTTTGTTTCTTGCTCATTTCGTTCTGTTATGCATAGCTTCCTCAAATAAAGCTTCCTTTTCTTTCTCCTGCAAGAAACCGATGAGAACGATAAAAATGGCACCTTCTGACACTTTATGATGACACATCACTTGTACTACTCTCTGTAATTTTTGATGCACTATCTTTATATTGCGTCGACAGGAACTACTTCCTCCTAAGTGATCTTCGAAGTATTCAGATGGCTCTTACTTTTCCATAAAGAAAAAAAGAAGAAAATACCTTACCATTGCAAAACTCACAAGTCTCTACTAGCAGACGTTAAAAAACATTTCTCTGCGAACCAGCAAAGTCATGTAGCGAAACGAACACAAGTGAGGCTTTGCTGGGGTGGTCAGAACCGTGATGTCAAGAGCCTGCATCTGAGATGAAGCACACGCCATGTCTATGCGCTATCGCTCTATGCTAGGCACATCCAGGGAAACGACTGCCTTATAAATCCTTTATAAGGCTGTAGGATGTCAGTGATGGTATCGAGGCAGTGCTCACCGCCTCTCTCGAAACATGGGGATAAGTGTAGGGAATCCCCTGGAAACTGAACTGGACCATTTGTTTTTATTCAGCGCGTCCGTTGCCGCTGCCATTATATCTGGGGCTGAGCAATGCCACCACCGTCTGATGTACTGTCTTTGAGTCAAGTGCGGTCGCAGGGTAAGACTTGCAGCCATTCTTTCTTTCGCTGCTTGAACCGCGTTGAGCGAGAGACCACCGAGACGTCACCACAGCCAATAACACGACACTATGAAAACTTATCACAAACCTCTGTGTGTGTATTGTGTTGACTGAAAGCCAGTTCCAATGAAAGAGAAATACAAACTTTGAGTGATTCTGTTTCTTTAAGAAAACATGTTTAAAGCGAATTGGATCTTTAAATACTTACCTCATTGCAAACGCGTTCAGTGTGTACTGATGAACTAGTTTCAAGTTAGAAATGTTTTCACGACCATCATATTCCTGACATTTTTTTTAATTGTCATCATTAGCCTGGACATTACCTGCAAATCCAATTAACGATAGGCGTACTTTTACCGACTAAGCTACTCTTTCATTACAATTGTGAATTTTGTTGTTTTTCTTTTCCGAGAATCAATAAAGCCGTATTAAAGCGAGCGGTAATAATTAATTCATTTCGTAAATTTTCACGAACACATTATTTTCTTTTCTGTATCGACGCACAGTTTTTTTATTTTTATTTTATTATTATTATTATTTCTGCAAATATTTTATGACCGAATAGGCATTCTCAAACTGATTGCATTACTTTTCAAGGACGCTATTTCTGTGTGTGTTCGGCTCAAGTTCAATCAAATATTAAATACTCCTTAATTGGGGTATTCAACTACTTGCTAATTAATGACTAGTCGAGTGAACACTAGTGACTGAGGTTACTTTCAAATATTAAAATACTTCTGGAACGATCACATGGCAGCAATGTATTATATAGAGATGTTTTAAGAGAGAGAATTTGACTTCTGCTTGGGTTCGCATGTTAAATGACAGAGAACTGTTTTCAAGTGAGTGGAGTCATGGAGGAGGAACTTTTCTGGGATCAGCACCGATGGAACTGTAGGCCGCATCCCTTCTGGAAGACAATTATTTGCATGCTTAGAAATATTACATTGAGAGAGAGAGAATGATGGGATAAGTATATCGTCGGCGAACAGTTTCTCATAGTAGCAGCATTAGAAACTTCGCATTTGTGCTAAGTTTTTGAGAGCAAAATGTAGTCAAGGAGTTTCACATTACATAAAAATTAAAGCAAAAACTAGATTACAAATGAGTCAAAAAATAAACTTCTACGAATTCATCAAAAAGACGTATTGAAAACAATAAACTTAACCGAAATAATGACGGCACAGAATTTAAAACTCTCCAAGTGTTCCAGAAAATAACGACGCTCCTGTGTGTTCGTTTTAATTGAAAACCCTTGCGAACATTAGAGCATCCGATCACTAATTTTCCTTCTATCCCCAAGGAAGTGCGTACCACCGACAAAAGAGCAGAAACCGTCAGGTTCTCGCACGGAATTAAAGTAAAATCACCTTTTAAATTTCATTTTTTATTGTTATTATTACGTTTTCGTTCTTTTTAAGCCAAGTTTAAACTAATTGAGCGTCGTCGATATTATTTGAATGCGATATTCTTTCGAACAGTCGTCTGTTCATATGAAATTGAACGAAAAGTTCTGTAATTTAGCTGTTATGACGGTCTTTTGAGTAAACTACTTTAAATTGTGATGCTGCTCTCCAAGAAGTCTTTTTTTTTTTTAATCGTCACTATCGTTTTTTTTTTTTTTTTTAATGGTAGTGATGGGAAATAAGCAACTGTTGCAAATAACTCGAATGCACAGAGCAAAGCAGCACAGTTTTTGGACTTCTCATTTATTCACAACAAAACGGAGCTGCGCTTGTACAGCTCCGTTGTAGAATAAGTAAACGAGATTATTCGTCACATTTAAGTGTTTTAGTTATTTCGGTTTCCTTTTAAGTTGCGTCAGTGAAAATTAAAGCGTATATTCTCTTGCGAAGAACTGTGACCGTCACTAGGTGTCACTCATATCGTCTCTATGCGGTTACATAGCGACATAACTGTACCACCATGCGCAACCATAGATGCAATTAGGATGCCACTATCTCTCCGCATGTACTATAATGTGAGAGTGGACACAGTTGAGTCTAATGATGTCGCTCATCATACACGGTGTGTGTGCGTGTGTTCTGAGCGGAGGCCGGGCCACGCCCTAAGCTGTAGGCGCGGTCCTCCAACAAAAACACGGGTGGATTCATGGACAGGCTGACGTCAGGTGCCCAGACGCTTGCTAATATGAGCGCTATCATTAAACCCTAATTATTCGTCTCTCGTTCGCCTGAGACACACACACGGTGAAAATGAGGCGAAAGTGAGGTGATTTGCTAATGTTCTCGTCGTGTACACGCAGCTATGGACGGAACAGTTCGCTTAGAGAAACAATGCGTTTGGGTGGGCTTGTTGTGTGTCAACTGTAATAGCGAAAGCTTGTGTGTGTGCGCGCGAGAGAGAGAACAGAACGTGCAGATTATATAATAAGGTAACATTTATTTTCCTGTCCAGGCTCAGTGCCGATAATAGTAAGTTACGGGTTATGTGACTGAACGGGAGGGGGGGGTGGAGATTAAACTGCTGCAAAAGGCAAATGAAGGAGCGATTGGATGCCAAATGTTTCGTAAGCAATTTACGTTTGACAACTAATGGTAGCGTGCGAAATGAGAGCAACCGTGACTGAAACATTTAAACTTAAAGAATGATTCACTGGCAGTTTAATTTTTGATCACTGTTTACGTGGAATGATCAACACACACACACACACAAAGAGAGAGGAAGGCAAGCTCTGTTTGTTCTGTTTGTTCCCTTGAAGCACGGGGTGACCCTGCAGTCGTCACTGACTTTATCAGCGGAGTATAAAAACAGAAATGAACTGAATAATGGAAAGGAAAAGGAAAACAAATGCATATGGGATTGCATTCTTGGGCAAAATAATCTATCCGTTAAGCAATCGAAGACTTGAATAGAAGCAACAACGCTTATTATCGAATAACTTCTCTCTTCAAATTGCGGAAAAGCTGCCCTTCGATATTCTGGAAGCGAACAAAATACGAATGGAAATTATACAATTGAAACTTTCCCATAGAATAAGCACAAATTAGTTGAAAAGTTGGTTAATCTGTGCACCCCATTTCCTTCACACTCCTAACCCTCTCAGAGGTGGTTTTGAATGCCAACGTTCCTCTCCTGGTTCGAGTCAGAGTTTGTTTTCTTTTTATATTTCATTACGCATTTGTTTATCAACGCGTGCAATTCCTTCCAAATTCGCATGTTTGCTTTTTGTGTTATGAAGAACAAACAGAATATTTCGTTACATGCTGTGAACGTCATATTATTTTTATATTTTTATTTCTCACTCGGAACTCGCTATGGCCAGAGCGAGCAGGGATTGACGGTCATCTCCGCTTTTTTTCCCCCCGATAAACACTGATTAATTCATTCTCTGCCTTCTTTTCTACTTAGTCGAGGAAATCTGACATTTTGCAAAAATTACTCTCTTCCTTCTGTTTTTTTTTTTTAAATAATCTGAAAAATTCTCTCATAATGAGTGTAATTTCAATCCTTCGCCATTAAATTTTTTTTTTTTTTTTTTTTTTTTTTTTTTTTTTTTTTTTTTAAGTGTTGGTCTTCTAGACTGCAGTTTTGCCATTGGTCCTAATACACGAACATTATTATTCTCACCTTCCTTCTGTTTTTTCTTATTTCCTTCTCTCCTTTTTGTTATTGGCTACGGTTATTTTAATCTCTCTCTCTCTCTCTCTCTCTCTCTCTCACACACACACACACACACACACACACACTTTTGGAGTTTTATTTCCTTTCTTACTATCCCCCTGTCTGTATGAATGAAGGAACAAACATTTTCTGTTTCATTCATGCAATGTCGCCCTCCCTTCTCGTTCTTCCTCCCCCTTTCTGGATGGTCCTTCTTCCCTTGTTGATGTCAACCTTCTCATCTCTTCTTTCCCCGCTCCTTCTTTCCATTTTCCTTCCATCCGAACTAATGCTGCTGGCGTCTTTTCTCCTCCTCCTACTATTACAAAACAACCTTTGCACGTGTGGCACCGACAGCACTAAAATGTGGAGTGGTATGGACGTAATCTTCCTGCTAGCTCCACCTGTTTACACGGAAGGTGTATAAAGAGAACGAAGGGAAAAAAAAAAGACTGCAATGGCATGGTTTGACAATTTTGCACGTGCGTGCACGATAGCGCACTCCTATTTGCCGGTGAACGTGCGCGTGGCGCGCGTGCCCTCCGTGCGGCAAAGATGACCTCACCTAGTGCCAGCCGAGCTTCCACACGTAGAGCCCGTTCTTGTGGTGTTCTCCCATTAATCTTCATTTGGCCCGATTGGCGGTGACGGTGTAGCCAGCTCGAGGCAGACAATTAGGTGGCCAGGCAGTTGGAGATTTCAGCTTGATGAGAGCGTGAAATGGCGAGGAAAATTGCCAGATCCGGCCGACGGAGGGGAAATCGGACTTAACTCTCTCGAAATGGAGATGCAACAGCACGTCCTTTCCTACCACACGGAAAAAAAAAAAAAGCACGAAAAAAAAAAAAAGCGCTACATTAAAACTCCCTCTCACCACTGGTAGCATCTTACTGTTTTCCTACTCTTCCGGATTGCAGTACTTCCGGAGGTTAGAGAGATTTCTGTGTAGCTGCAGCTTTCTTGATGGCTTGACGGCGATAGTCGGTGGAAAGAATCGCCGGAATGGGTACATTCTTGCGATTCCTGCTTGGAGTTGGAAAGTACATTAGCGTACTTGAGAGCGTAATGCAAATCTGCCTGTAAGTGTGCAGATTGGAGCTAAGCTAGCGAAAGAAGGGGAGGCCGGGGAGGGAAACAAGCAGGCGGGCGGTGTCTGATTAGAGCAGAGGTCACGAGGACGGGGAAGCGAAGACTACCTCTCGCGGCTTAAGTAAACATCGATGACATACGGGCGAAATGTTCCGCATTTGTTTGATATTGGTAGCTAGCATGTCGTCCGTGGTCGCGCGTATACTGACCGCAGGGTGCCATTGAACATTTCTGCGCGTCCAATGGAATTAAAATGACCGTGATTGTCTGGAGACTCCGGCGACTGCTCTCCAACGGCAGCAACCTCAGCGAAGCTGGACAGTTCAAATGGTTTCTTTGTAAAGGGGACTGAACAAAATGATGATCGATGGAATTTATTCGGGAAATGACAGCGCTGATTACGACTAACAAGCGACCTTCGTTGTGTACCAGAATAATGCACTTTTGCCTCTCTTTTCCCACTCAGTGAGCCAAAAATCCCCACAGGAAAATTATTGCGCATATCTTTTGAAAAAAGAAGGATTTCTTTTTTAGACAACTGTCTTAGTAAGTGTTGTCAGTGCTGCATGAATTTCCTACTGTCTATGTTGAGCTGTCTGCTTTCTCCAACGAAATTAAGGCGCCCATCCTTCCATTTGATTTCGAATAACTTTTCTTTTCTCCCACATAATCGCTTCTTCCGTTCCGTGTTTTCCATTTCTTGAACAACACAGTACAATAGATATGATTTTCTTTTATAGATTTCGGCAAGAACCAAGTGAATTATCGTTTATACCCTAATAAATCTCTTTACATCAGCCATCTTTGGTCCACATAAAATCCAAGTTAGTTAAATTTTATACTTTTATGCTTTCTTATTTTACGAAAATGATGCTTTGGAAATCTTTGCAGAAATTAAAAATGAGAATATTTACAATAATCACAAAGATGAGGCTCTGCCAGTTTGCACTATTGCTTAATTAACCGGCTACACGTTTTCTGGGACATTAAATGTAGCCTATATACAAAAGGTCTTTTTATGTGTGCCATAAAAATAAATAGTAAATGGAATAGCCACTCATTCCTGTATAAACTAGGAATGAGGGCTATTCCAAAACTTATTTAGAAAAAAAAGTTTCTGTTCTTCAAATTAGTAATGACAAATTTATATAATTAAGTTTAAAGTTGAAATTAGATTAATATTTAAGCGTAAAATATAATTTTGGGGTTTAATATAAACCCCAAAAGGTTATTTTAAAAGGATTAAAAAACAACACTGTTGAATCACTGCTATCCATCAGTGACCTCCGTATCGACGAATTAATAAAATATACAAATATTAACAACTTAAACTGATTTGTGTCTGATGCTGCGGTAACTTTATATAAAATGTATGTCTGGATTATATAAAAAAAAAGACCTTCAGGATTTTCTAGCTGTCAGTAGCTGCATTTTGTTGCTTGAAGCCCCCCCCCCCACACACACACTTATTGGGCGTCCATCCACTCAGAGGTCTTCATATTAACTATTAATCCTTTCCCTTCTTGTACTATCTTCCTCCTCAATTTACTCGAAGTTTTCCACATTTTCTTGTAATTGAAGAAAACCGATCAAATACTTTTAGCATAAAAATCAGAATGTGCAAAAGAAAAAAAAAATCTTATTTTGGTGAATTTTTAACCTTTTGTCTTTTCTAAAAGTATAAGGTCGCTTGGATCCCGAAGAGAGCGTATGTGTTTATTTACAAAGAATTTACCAGGCTTAACTTTGATTCTCAGACCAGTCAATATTTTAAATGCCTGAATTTCATGGTAGTGAAACTATTTCTATTTTCCCAAAATGGTTGTTTCAAATTTCTTGAAACATGAACAAAAGTGACTTCTGGACAAAGTGCCTGACAGCAGTACCCATTTTATCGCAACACAGAGTGGATACTTTTACAAAGTTTGAGTTGAGAGCAAAGATGGCTCAGGCCATTGTACAGCTCTTGGTTTCTGAAGTGCATACGGAGCGTGAAAGGATCCCGTTGGGCAAAATATCTTTAATGCCTCAAAATCCTTAGAAAAAGTTACGAAACCGCAGATATTCTCAGCAAGAACAAGATTGAGGTCATTTTAGAAGACGAATAGTTTGCTTTGAATATTATTTGTATATGATTGAGTAGAACTTTTCGGAAATTTCCATTTGACCTAATTATTATGTGAGTCATGTTCCTGAGGGGAAGGTTTAAATGCGACAACTCAAAACGATTCTCTAAAGAAACTGCGGTAAGGATTGAATCACGAGAAGCTATTTCATTTATTAGAGTCACTTTCGATCAATACATATACATATATACGCACGCGCACACCACCATACACACATTTTTTATTCATCATGTCATCTCAGATTCGTTAAACATGAGGTGTCAGAATCGTAGGTCTGTGTTTGAAGGTCAACAACATTATATCTACTTTTACAAAAGACTGGTTTCTTGCTTACAGTGAGGAATTAACACACGTGCGCACACAGAGAGAGAGAGAGAGAGAGACGAAGCAATGAGATCTGCTGAGACTCCGAGACCTAGAAATATATTCATGATGCAGAGGATGAAGAGCGGCATCTTCAAAGGACTGTTTCCTTGACTTGCTCGCAATGGAAGCGCCGTAAATAACGAGGGTTCAAAAACACTTAACTGAAGGCATCGAAAGGCCGTTGGATCGTCGAATTTATATTTCATATCCTTTGACATAACACGCTGCGAGAATGAAATCCCGAAATTCGCAGAAAAGTTAAAGTTGCTTCGTTCCCTCAAATGGTGAGGTGTTTCCATCTGTTACGCCCTCTTTCTATAAGTGCTGGCTATTAGCCTTTTCTTCGAGCAACTCAGATAAAAACGTACTGTCATAAAAAAGCTCAAGGAAACCATTAAAGTCGGCGATCGTACCCTTCATACAAAGGAAAAGACAAACACATTTTGAACCCAAAGATGGGTTGGAATTGCGCAAAAAAGATAGTGAAGAGTTTACGAAAACAAAGCGCCCAGTTGTTGATTATATTATGTCATCTTTCCGGCTAACAGCCTCACGTAGACTATAGTGCACATCCAAACCTAATAGTCGTGTGCTTGGAGGCAGTCAGCCGGCCACAAACCGCCATCACTTCCCCGCACGGTAATGTGACTACAGTGAAGGCAACTTTCATCTTCAGACGTGAGTTCTTCGTGGGCAGGAAACCTCCTCCTCCCTGCACGAGCTGCCTTTCGTTCCACAGCGCCGTTACTGTTGAAAGTCCCCAGGTAGCTGACCCTCTGACCTTGCACTGCGCGTCTTCTCCCCGCGAAAAGGCACGCATTAATACAGAGATCTCATGTTCACCTGCGACGAAAAGGGCTCCACCGAGACTTGGTGATGAGTTTTAAGCACAACGGCTACTTGTCTCCCGAGGACAATTGGCCTCCGAGCCATTATGTACATGCTCACATACGGTTCTGTTTGTGTGTGTGTTTCTGCGGCCCGTTTGGTAGCTACGCAACAGTGTTCTCCGACAGCCAGCGGTGACGTAGAAGTCAGCTGCTGACACACGGTATTTAATCTTCCGTTTGTACCAGTTCGGAAGATTTTTTTTTTTCTTTAGAACTAATTTGAAATCGATAAGACCGTCTGGATTGGTTTGGGAAGAAGGATTGCTTTAAAGTGTTACGGAGGATTCTTGTTTTGACAAGTGCGTCCTTTTGGATCAGCGTCAATGCCTCTCGTGCCGCTACTAACCGCCCTTAGATCGATCGAGTACGCACGGCGGCCAAGGCACTGCCCACAACTGTGGCCGTAACGTCTCCCATTGCTATTGGACAAATCACCGGCCTCTGGGGTGGAGTTCGCGTGAGAACAACCCCCCTTGCTGCTGCCTCGTTTCAAAATAGCGGCTCTATTTTCTGAACCCCAAGGAAAGTGTGCCTCGGTGACTTATCGTTTCTAACGGCTTATAAAAGTCGGTTCTTGATATAGACGTGAGATTTTCGCCATTGTCGAAACGGAAATGTAAGAAAACGTATTAGCCTCTGAGGATGTGGCTGATGAGCTGCAATATTCAGTTTAATGAACTTCTCAAACTTCACAGATGACGAATGCACAAAAATTTCTTGCTGACGGATGCAGAGAACTTTTTGTACATCATTTTTGGCTTCCATTTTGGACAGTAAGAGAAACATTAAAAAAATAAAAAAAGAGCTAGTGGTCAAGAAATATTGAGGTGGAATACGAGGAGCAGAAATGAATGTAAAGAAATCACACAAGTTCAGCTGAAAAATAGATAATTTATTTGGGTCATATCTAGAAAAAATCTTCAGAACACATTATGAGCACATAAATTTATTAACATTTTAACTAAATGTTTTTTTTTTTTCATTAAAAAAAAAATTATTTTTACCCTCAAAGGAAGCAAGTAAATCACGCTAGAAATAACTTCAGTTCTGCATTATTTGGTTTTCTACAGAAATCAGTTCTTCTTAGCATTAAAAATCCCGCTGTTTACTAAACATGCGGTAGTGAAATCTTGCTTCACAATAATTTTATATTTGCTTATTGTAGATAGACTGGTCTAAATTATTCCGCATTTAACTTGCACCTAGCAAACGTAACTATTACGCTTTTGTGAAGCATTCTAAGTGTTGGATGCCAATCAAAATTCAGTTTGCATCAGCGAATGATTTGTGGTAGAAGCTTCGAGCACTGTGTTAGATCTTCTGTGTCACCTCGTTTTCTACTGTGACCGAATGAAATCTTTTGGAGTGTTTAAAACAGTTCGGGTATTTTCAATACGTTTTTCCAAGAATACGATTAAGACAGAATTTATCACCATCGTAATAAATTCAGAAACAGCACGTGTTCACATCGTTGCCATTCAGGTCATTATCTGAATGTAGTCGTAGGAATGATTATAGTAAAGTATCTAATTAGAGTATCAAAATGTCCTAACCTAATGAAAAACTAATCTGGAAATGAGATGCAGCTGAATATGTGAGATGACTGGTTAGTTATCTAAGTAACTAAAAAAAAAAAATATATATATATACATACATACACACACCATGAGAACAAGCGTTGTGTTTTTGGGGAATGGATAATCAACAATAAAACTCTAATTCGCTCTGCGGGGGTGGAGCTGCAGTTCAAATTTGGGTTAACTCCTTCCTTACCAATTTGATGATTTGCAATATGAAACCACAATAATCCACTTTGCAATGTGGTTTCAAGCTGAAACGGATGATGCGGTTAGCCTCTCATGCCTCCCAGTCTCTTAAGAGTGGCTCTCACAACATCCCTGACCTTGTCCATTACGTACATTAAAATTGCTACCGAGCGCTTAAGGGGTTTCATATACCAAGATCTCCATATGTACTCGTTTAATTCAAGCCACACGAGTTAAAAATGTGTGTTTTGTTTTACTTGTAGAGATTGAATTTTCTACTCGAGCTTTTCTTCAAGGATTCAGTGAATTTCCTTTCTCAACGGTTTTCTCCAATGAATGTCCTCATAAATAAGTTTTTCTTTCTATTCAACATAATATTTGTGTTCCTCTTCCACTACTTAACGTGACTCAGCTAGTGGTGGAATAGAAATGTTCTCTTTTGGAGTCATGGTTACCGCAATTTATTTCAAGAAAGGTTCTTTTCTATACTGACCAATAAAAAATACTAGGATTTACAGTGTAAATCCTAGAACAAACTTAATCGTGTGCTCAGATCCCTTTTTTTTTTTAATTTTTAATTTTTTTAAAGAATAATAGGCTGCAACTAACACAAACAAAACATAATTAAAGAAGAAATAAATCTCTGGTTACTTACTTACATCAGCGGTTTTCAATCTTTTTTTATCTTATGGCACACTCAAACTTATTGCTAAAATTCTTCCGGACGTCATTCGAGTATCAAGAAATATATCGACTGTTTCAAAAAAAAAAAAAAAAAACGAAACCGCCGCGACCCTCTTTATGAACCAAATACAAAAGAATAATCAGAGTTATTTATGACATTTAATTATTTATTATTTTTTTCTAATATACATGCATGTAACATGTATATTTTTAATCATTGAGACACCTGAGCTTGGTTGTTTCAGTTTTTCGCTGATTAAACCGGTCTCGTATTTATACGGCGCCGACACTACAGTGTAAACTATAATCGTCGCACAACTGGAGAAACACGTAAACACAACGATGCAGATCTGTAATAACAGGCATAATAAATCTATATTATGCCAATATAATCATAAATTTAATTCACTCTTAACAGTTCCGTCCGATGCAATATAAACATTATGACTCCTCATATGCTATTCAGGTAAATTGCGCAAAAAAACTTCTTTTACATCAATTTCCATTCCTTTATATCAAAATCTTGCGCCGCACCGGTTGAAAATCGCTGACTTACATAATCAAAGAATACGAAAATAGTTTATTTTAAAGATGTTAAATAATAAATCTTAAAACGAAAGAGTTTTTTTTTTCAATGTCATTTCAGTAATAGGTTATCAAAATTAAAATAAATAAATAAACAAAAGTGTCAAAGGAATAAACTTAAAAATATGATTGTATCCCCCCCCCTTCCTTCTGCAGGCCAGAACCCCCCACCCCTTTGCTGTCGTGAATGAGAGGTTCTTGAAAGGAGAAAGGGGTTTGTTCTTGCTCAATTTATTACTGTTGTTGATCCTGAGGTATTTAAAATTGAAACACTCATTTTACTGCTAAAGAAATCTAAAAAAAAAAAAAAAAATCTGAAAACCCAGTCTGGCCAAGTTTAATAAACTTAAGCGTTGCTTGATTCAGAGCCGACCAATCATACCAGCAAATCTTGGGATTGGACCATTCTAAAAATGTACGCCATGCTTTCACCGAATGTCCACATTACAGAGTGACGGATCCATTGGAAAAGTAGCGTGTTCATAGACAATCGGAAACAACTGTCACTGACAAGTTCCCGCTTCCTCTAATAGTTAGACGACTCCAGGTGAAGAACGACAAAACATTATTATACTAACTATTATAAAAGGACATCTCCTAATCAAGCTTATCAAAGACAACTTTTATTGTCATGAAACAGATTTAATTGACAATTAGCAATCCGATTTTTTTCTACGCTGTTGATGAAATGGATCACATGACAGTGGATAATATATGACGCATTATTTTAAGAATGATAACATTTCGATGTTGTCAGAACAGTATAAAAATTTACAGATTTTTCAGTGCATGTTAATTCACGTCTATTCTTTAGTTGTCACCAGTTTGTCCACCGTAAAAAAATTCCATTTGAGATATATCTCCAGCTTTTTTACCTTAAATAAAAAGCGTCAATTTTTTTTTCTTTGTTCTAGTGTCGTGTGTAGCATTGTTTTCATCTCGAAGTTAGAAAAAAAAAGGGACGCTTTTTATGCTGAATTTTATAAGCGATTGGGCAACGGGTCACCTTGAGATTTTCTCCTCATTTATAGAGTAAATCGATGATGGATATATCGATCATCTGTTTTACTCATCATCACATCCAGATGATGTGATATATCCAAAGAAGACATGGGATCTTATGTGCAATATATGCTTATTCATTCCACTATTTCTACTGCTGCTTTTTCTGTAACAGAAGTATTTCTTAATCTAAGTGTAATTTGCATGTTTTGAAGCAAACTTCAATCCAAATTATTTATTAAAATGAAAGTGAATTTATTTTAGACCTCTCATTTGATTTTACTCTTTGTTTCTCATCCTTTGGCGAATTAATGCTCAGTAATAACAGACTTTTAATACATTAAACCGGCTACAATTAGGGGCCAAAACATTAGTTGTTATCAAATGGAATCCATTTGATAACAACTAATGTTTTGTAACACTCAGCTAATGACACGTGTCACGCACACCTGCTAATTTGTCTCCTGTATATAACATTTGCGTTCAGATGCGTGCGGTAATGAACAAAGGTTGTGAGCCTAGCGAATTAAAATAAAGGAATTATAGCGGTAACTAGACGGGAAGATGAGTGTGTATATCTCGGAAACCTGCTAAGATGAGCACGTGCAACAGTGCCATGGGTCTACTGAGAATGATGGATAATCAGAAAAGGTGAAATCGACCCTGGACACGTGATCAGAAGCAGATGATCGATGGATGAGGCAGTCGAAGGATCAACAGGATCAGGATCATGGAGTCACACAGACGTGTTACAAGTGGATAAATGACTGTGGTACAATGAATACTGCGAGGACGTGTATTAACGACACTGCATCGTCGGACACTACCCTGAATGGTATATAACAACAGACGGCAGCTGTGAGTCGTATGTTTATGCCTCGGTGCTAATCTGAACTCATGACGAACTTTTAACGGAACGAAATCAGTACAAGGAGTGAATTACACGACAGCTCAGTGCTTCTAGTATTCGTCCATGTTACGAAGATATCTTCAGAAGGTACAATATAAACTGAAACACACAACCAATGCACAAAGTGAAGGGTCACTTAGTTCTAAAGTCCTAGCTACGAAGGGCGCCCCCTACAGGAGTTAGTAGGATACCTAGGTTGTAACTCAGAATACCCAAAGATTACTGTGTTCCATATTTGGGCAGTTTAATGCATGCATAATTTTTTTTATTTTTTTAAGGCAGCTGCAGACTAGAGAAATGGCTTTCGCATTTAAACTTGTCGCGACAAAGCACAGTCGTTTGTGATTCTGTGTGGCCTCCCACCCTAACAATGATCAATGAAATGGGATGGGGGGAAAGAATATGATTTTTGGTAGCCAATGCTAGCAAATTTGATGGCACTGAAAGAATTCCCCGTGTCCATCATGGATATGTCATCATACCTTTTGGAGTGTTTCCTGAAAACTCGAGATTCTATTCCATTGTTAATCAGTACGTTCTAAAACTTATGCTGCTCCAGCACGATATTATATCTAAATAAATTTGCTGGCAGCTCAGCATATAAAATGTGCGACAAGGATTGTGCATAATATTGTGGACGTATAGAACTAATTTACATGTTCAGTGGATAGTGTTTAGAGGTTTAAGTGATCAAGAACTAATAACGAAATAATTCTCTCTCTCTCTCTCTTGAACAGCTATGTAAGTGAGTGTAGCAATATTTGAATTAAGCATTATGCTCTTAGAAAGACTGCTGGGGTCGACTTCTTTCTAGAAGATATTCTAGTGGATTATTGTTACGAATCTTCTTCGGAAGCCACTTCGGTCTAAATTCATTTTATTCGAACAGTTCTGTGCGGCGTTTTATTTTTTCTGCGTCCATTAACTCTACACTGCATTATCCCCAAAGAAATCCGAGGCGATGTGGAAAATGTCATTATCCCTTTCTAGGGATGAACGCCTGAGAAAACTGGTGAAGAATCTAAGGCAATCACATTTCAAGGATGACAAGAACGAAGCAATGGCAAAATTAGCAAACTTTAAGAAAATGGGCAGCCGATAATCAAAGATTCATGACTTTTAACGTGCTCCATTAGGCCGTGCACATCATGCAGACATTTGTGTCTGCATGTGTCGACGAAAAGTAGCGAGTTCCATTGTCGATGACACTCTACTCGTAAGCGTGCTCGGATCCTTCGACTGCCAGAAGCACTCTACGGAGCGTCGAGAAAAGCAGCAAAGTGTGTGGATCTATTTCGGCGATGAACGAAGGCGATAAATTTACATTAGCTAGCTTCATTAGCCCTTAGTCTTTATTACACTTTTTCCTTGATCCTCAGTTGCCATTTGGAGGACGGGGGCTCGCTGCGTGATGGCAACTTGTAAATCGGCAGCCATTACGGTCGTCCAGAGATAGGGAACTTCACCTTGTGGAACGCGGCTACTTTTTATCTCACGGTGCTTGCATAGGTTTTCGGCATGAACACAGGTGGCAATTACTATAAACGGGTCGCCTGCTAACTGCCGAAATATTACTTGGAGACAGCAGTATTTCGATGTCTTTTGCTCTCCTTCAATGGGCACTCAAAGAACGGAGTTGCTGAAATTTGGAAGGCCCGTCGATTCTCACCGTAAGAGTATGCACTTGAGCAATTAAAAATCTTTCTCTCTCTCTCTAAAGTGAAAGAAAATAAACGTCATTTTAAATATTTTATCCGTATTGTGGCCTGCCGATTTTCGTCCATTGGGGGTTTAATTATGAAAGATCTAACAAAAAAAAAAAAGAAAAAAGAAAGAAATGCGCCCTTCTCAACAAGTGCATCATCACCCCCCCCCCCTCGCAAATTGTGACTGCCGTTTAATAATCCTAACGTGCTCACTTGTCATCAGAATGCGACTATTAATCCTCAAAAGGTTAAGTGAATAACACTGCTGATTAAAGTCTTAATCTCCTCTCATGAGTCCAGATTTGTGGAGATAGGATTTATTTTGAGCTCGTGGAATTCTCGCACGAACTTTTATACTATTAATGTACTTTTATTCCTGAAAATTATTTCGAAAATTATGAAATCCTGCACTTCTTGAGTATACACAAATTAATTTTTATGACTTTTAACGTGAAACAATAATTGAAAATAGAATATTCAGATTCGTTTTAACATTAATACTTCCATTAATGTTTCACTTAAATGACAATTCGGCATCAGTGGAGAAAAATATTAAATCAACATCTGTGGGAGGAAAAACGCTTTTTTTTTAAGATTATGAATTCAATTATAACAGTTTTAATTTATTTAAGTTTCTGCACTTGCTCAGTCACCCCGACAGATGAAATGATTAAGGTATTCAGTTAAATGGCCTAAAGGTCAATTATAGGAGTTAATGTCTTTTCGTCATTTCCAAACTCGGTGGATCGGCAAAGCAAAAAGTTCCAACTTCAACTCGGGCAAGAAATAAATATCATCATCTTTAATGATGATGATGATGATAATTTCCTAGAATATTCTAGTTTTTGTTATTGATACCCAACCTCGAAAATTCTGAAGTTAAATTTTGCGCACATTCGCAGTCGTGGAGCAGTTCAAAGATGGTTGGATTCGAAATCATGTTCCATCCCTGATGCATTATTGACTTTGATGGGCTAAATATAAATACTTAAACGACCACGAGGGTGGGTTTCTGACGGCTTTCATGTAATTGAGAACAGCTTAGAGAAAAACTTTGTTCTCCTCTCAGCTGTTGTGGAACGATCCTTCTTTCGTCACAGCAGAAGACATAAAAGTTGACGGATAGAGTATTTCCAATAGGTTCGGTGGAAGAACCGATCTGTTGCATTGCTGTATCATCGATAAAAACTTCAGTAAGCTTTTCAAAAAACAAACAAAAAAAAACTGTGGAACTTTATCGAAGAACGGGCCCCTCACAAAACTTCAGTGTTCTTCAGCATTTAAAGAAAACTGACTCTTGCTGCTTCACGCTCACTCTCGAAACTTCATCAAGAATCATTTTTGGAAGCCTCTACATATGCCCACGCATTATTATTGGGCGCATCTTAAGAAGATTTAGGTAAAGCACTTCGCGAAGGGAGGTTAGAATGCTTCTTAGTTTTTGTTATCCTATATTTCTACCATATCTGTAAGGCAAACCCTCTTTTGATGTGAATCCCCCCGACGAAAGGTTGTAAACTTACGTTAGCAGGATGACAACATTTCGTCCATCAGAAGCATGAATGGGCGAAGGTGAAATAAACCCAAGAACCCACGAGAACAAAACAGGCACTTCTCGAAACCTCTTCAGGCCTTCAACGAGCAGAGCGGTGGTGATGAAATTCATCTACTACTTAAAGGCAATCGCAAATATCCACGTGGGATTCGAACTAGCGTTGAGAGAAAAATTCTGATTTAAAAAAAAAAAAAAAAATTATTTCTGGGGCCGATAATGATGATGAAGATGCAAATTATGGAAGAATTATTAAGCCGAGTTAAATTGTTGAACTAAAGAGACGAATAACTAAAGATATTTTTTTAATGGTTACCATATGTTCTATCCACGTATGGCGCGAATATATATTATAGGTCATGTGACATCTCGTGTATTGGATCAGTTTTACAAAAATGCAATGAATTAGTGGCATAATCCAATTTTTTTTTTCTCTGTTTTGACGGATTTCAAAATACCTTTCCAACTCACGGCTTGTCTTGAAAGAATATACAAGAACATCCTACAGTTTATAAACTTTGGTGATTCTTTTCAAAGGGGTGATGACCGTTGGAAAGCCTAAGGAATAAACTGAGTTTATATACTGGTTTAAGTGCATCATTTGAAGCATTGGGATAGCATGTTAAATAGCTGGTTCACGTTCTGCATTTTCGTGGATCATTCTCTTAAAATGGTTCGCGACTTCTTTTCTCAGATAGTAGCGACGACTAGTGTGCGTTTTTGTTTATTTTTCTTAGTGCCTTAACAAATACTTTATGCAGAACTTTGGACGAAGGGTCTTTAACCCTATAGATATCAGCCTTTTGCTGATATCTATAGTGTTATACCCTTCGGATGGAATGTGCTGATCTTATTTAATAATCTGATAGCGTTAGAGAAAACACGTTCCGAGATACCTGAACAACATACGCTGAAATTACACATAATAATATCGAAAAGGTTTGGCGTAACCTTATGCATCTTTCTCGGTATAGTGAAAGTATAGCACCAAATTCGGATATGCTCTTTTGTGTGCTACATCCTTTGTGCAGCCTGTTTAACAAAACAAGGTTTAAGAGATGTAAAAAGGACCACTGCGTATTACAGGATACGCGCGCGTGTTATGTAGGACACATCGCGGACAGACATTAACGCTGAATCTTAAAAGAGCAGAATTAGGCTTACCAAAATCATCGTTCACCCTCAGATCTATTAAGCATGTTAATGGTGAAACAGTACGAACCAAATATTGCATCCACGCCTTAGTTTTTTTAACACCACAATTATTAAAATTTATGAATTTTTTTTAAAAGTTAATTTTAAAATAATAATTTAAAATAATTTTAAAAAAATAAAAATTTAATTTAATAAAATATATTAAATTAAATTTTTTTAATCCAATGTACATGTTTTTGGAAGGCCTCTGGAGTTTAATAACACTGAGTTATCTTGTGGTAAGCTTTACTGCACTGGACAGACAGACAGACCTCTCTTTAAAACCCGAAAAATTCTGAGCTTAAACTCATTGCATGGGAAATGATCAGATCTGGACAAAGGGAATTGTATCATGGCATAACCCATCAAACTGTAGTAGGTAACAATGCTGTATTATTCAAATAACCACATTAGAGTGTCTAAATCCTACATGAATTAACTTGAACAGAAATTAAAATGCTCTGTAAATACATTATTCAGAGCTGGAGATATTCGGAATTTTTTATACGCAACCGGTAGTTGCATTGGCAGCGCTTTCGGACTAAATTATTACAATTATTTAATTACTTAAAAATTAAAAAAAAAGTCTAGTTAATTTTATAGGTGTTTTTTATGAATATTGTGCGTGTGCGTGTGTGTGTGCGCGCGCATTGCACGAAGCCAACAGAGAGAAGCAAATTTAGTACGCAGCTTGCGTATCGACTGTGTTGTCACTGGCACGATGTTGAATTGTGTCAAAATTTATGACATGATTTCTTATTGCAGTAGTTTTTCTCAATCTTTTAACCATGGATTTATGGTTAATGTGTGGGCGTACATCTCTGGAAGGCATTATTGAAAATGTCGTATGAAACGCGATACCATGATATGAGATTTGATCTGTAGAAGTGTACACTGAGTTCACAAACATGTTATGAAAGCCTCTTAAATTTCTTTATTTTATATATTTAATATCTTTAATTTCTTTTTATATTTAATTTCTTTATTTTAAATTAATATCGAAACTGACATAGCAACATTTTATTTCGTTCTTTTTATAATTCTGGCGTCAGGATACAGAAGATAGACTTCCTGAGCAATAAGACCTTCAGTACTACATTACAGATCACATTCGAAGAAATGAATCAGTTTTGTTTACGTTGCTAGTGTATTATTATTATTTCCGCACAACATACCACCCGGTCTTAGATGTCTTATTACTGCATCCTTCCTTAGCTGATTAACTACGATAGAACGCATGAATTCTCGTGGACATTATTAGAAAAGCTCCAAGTGACTTACTATTTGAGTTTCGAATTACTGATATTTCTTTATTTTTTAAGGCTTCCATTTATAACTTATTTTTAACTTTTTTTTTATACACGAGAACATTTTGTTTTAATTCTTACTGAAATCTCCGTACTGTAAAACTGTTTACTAGTTTGAAAGGTAAAAAAATTCTTTTTAATACACAGTACAGAAATGGAGTATTTCGCTTCAGCTTGAGAAATATACCCCCCCCCCCTCTCTCTCTCTCTCTCTCTCTCTCTCTTGTCTTTGGTTTGCCTTAACAGTCCTTTATTATTTACTAACAAAATTACCCATCACATGCAACTATTAATAAACACATTTTTTGAATTTATTTTGAATATACAGTGTTTATTTTTTTCTCCTCGTTTTTATTTATCAGAGTTTGGTCCAAGCACTGCTTATGATTTTCTCGTATTCCAACAGGTGGCTACCACGAGAAAGTTGCTCCACCTGCGGAAATTCTCATCTAAACAAAACCATTTTAACAATCTGTTTTTGTACTGCACATAATGTTGGTGAGAAAATAGTAATACACAGTTTCTGTACACTTACTGAAGCTGCAAAAGAAAATGATGCCACATTAAACGACTAATTAACTTCTGTAAGATTTCTAATTAAAACTTTCTTTTGATTTCTGTATATTTGCTTAGGCTTGGTTGCCAAGCAACGTTATCGTTTGAACAGTTTACTTCTGATTGCCAATTTACCTGAAATCATTGGTCAAAAATAACCTCCTTTTCTTCGTTAAATTTTATTAATTTGTCTAAATGTATATTTTGACATCTGAATATTATTAATATTATTCATACAGTACCGAGGTTTTAAAAAGTCGCTCGCCTCGTTCATAGCTACAGCTTGAGTCACAGAAATGAAATACTCGTCAATATTTCATTTGAAGGGGAAATTTCGTAATCTAAACGTTCATCATCACAGACACTGAGTTTTCATCTGCTTCAGTCTCATTTTTAATCTAATATCCCCCCCCCCCCCTTTTTTGTTTGTTTGCTCATAATTTAATGTTTATTTAGGATATCTAACGATTATCATGCGTTGTTTTTTCCTACTAATGTTAATTTATTATATTTTTTATTTCTTTTATGGCCTGTTATTAAAAGTTTATCCAGAAAAAATATAACCAAATTTTTTGCATTTAATCCTGCAAACCTAAAAGCAAATAAGCAGCCTACAAATAACGGAGCTTAGAAAGGAAGATGTGTAGGAAAATATATAAAAAAGTAGGCGAATTACGAAAATGTAAATTTAAAAAATTATGGACAGCAAATGGAGAAGCAGACTAGAGAAAAATACTAATAATAAAAAATTAATAAATTGTTTGGGTTCTTCTGCTTGACAAAATCTGTCAGGCAGAAATTTCAAGAGTTGTAGGCATTGGTTATGAGATTAATGCACAGTAAAAATAAATGTCGCTTAAATTACTTGAAATATGTTGTGTGTGTGTGTGTGGAAGGGGGGGTTAAATAACTAGTTTTTGGCGGGTGCACTGGTCTACATAATTTTAACCTATTTATTTCTTCCTGGTTCAAAAATGATGATTGTAGCGTAGGTTGGGCTGAAACACAGACTATTTGGAACTGCTTCTCGGCCATTAAAACGCGAAGCCGTGGTTGTCATGGAAACATACGTCACATCCACCTTTTGTTATCAAACGAAAGTATTTTATTATGTAGAGTTTTTTTTTTTTTTTTTTAATATCCAGCCAAATGATCACGGAGCGATGTTATGCGTCAAGGATAGTTAAGAATTGTAAGGTAATAATTATAGTAAGAGTATAAGCAGGCATGCTATATTAAAACCTCCATCGTAATTTGGAATGTGATTGAAGTTTTAATCCGAATCACATCCAAACCCTCATTTTGCTGTCAGTTCGGAAATTGTTCTGCGAATCAAAAGAGGAACATTTCACGTGAGTTGGCACCACAACCGCAAATTTGGAAAAAATCAATAATGGCAAAATGAAAGAAAGAAAGAAATATATTTTTCAGTATCCACTAAAAGTGTCTCGGAAGTGTGGCTATGAAGTGTTTACTAGCGGGATATAATGTACTTATTTCTGTCGCCTGTCGTTCACGAAGGCCATCTTTAATGTGCGGATGTTTCCTGCCAAGGTAGCTTAGCGTATTCAAGACTGGCAGCGAAACAAAGAATTTTTTTCCTTCTTCTTTGGGTGACCTTTCTTCTCGTGGAGGCCTAACTAAAGCTTCCATCTCGATCCCGAAGACCTTGCCATGCCTGATTTTGTCCCCCGCACATGTAACCTCAATGCTACTTTCCTGCGTTAGTCCGTTTCGGCACAGACCTGGCTGGAGTGTGCGACGGCCAGCATTTCGCATGACACTAAACGCTTCAGATTCCGCCTTTCCCAACGAAATGGCGTACCACTTCGCTAAAACCGACTCTTCCTCGTGGCCTCCTGTCGCAGGGAGGTGACGGTAAATCTTTGTCTGTACGCAGGGTATTTCTCGTGACGCCGGGAAAGCCAGTCGAAATCTGCCGCCGTCAACAAATATCAATCACAATGACAGTGCGTAGCGAGCCTTCTCAGACTTTTCTACAACGCAGCCTCCTCCACGTGGAAGTAGCCATCAGAATTCTTCTTCAGTTTCTGCACTTCGTCTCGCATTTTTCCCCTTTTATCGGAAGTCTTTTATTTTTTTCTGTCCCCCCCCCCCACGTTTTTATCGAGTCTTTTGAATGTCGGCTAAGGTGCTTGGCGTTCTGCTCATAGAAATAGCGAGGAAAACCCATTAGGACACAAACGGACAACATTCGTTGCTATAAACCGGCAAATGATATTCGTTAACTAAACTGTCACATTAAAAAAAAAAAAAAAAACTTTTAGACTAAAACGCTGCCAGTGACGTTAGTCATTGACCCAGTGAAAGTATACCGGAGGTGTATTACACAACCGAAATCTGTTCAAATAGTTGCTATTCGTAAGATATATTTTGCTCATTGTATGAAAGGCTATTTCAATTTCATCTTGGTTCTCATTGTGAAATAAAATATTTATTTCTTCGTTCTTTCATTTATTTCTCATTTGAATGATGTTAAGCGTTTTTTTTTTTTCTCCCGGCACTTTTCACCAAGAGATGCAATGCGGCTACCTGGAATTCCGAGTAGCTTAGAATTCTGAAAAGAGTGGAAGGACAGGACTTGCTCGCACATCAAGTGTCGCTCCCATTTTCGCTAAACCCAGCATGTTGCAGGGAGGCAGTATGGCTGCGTTGCTCTCGCTGCAAGGTTGCAGGTATAGAGAGCTCACTTCGAGATGTTCTTTGCATGATTCACCTCAGCCATTAAATGCAAGAGGAATTCCGGTTTCATTTGTGAACGAATATCTTTGATGCTTCTTGTAGGTTGTTTGAAATGTACTAAGAATATTTTTTCGCTTATTCGTTAGAGCCTGTCATGACACTATTAATTATGTAAATGATTAATGTAAATGTTTTCCCCCAAAAAAATAATCGGGTCTTTCATTGTAATGGGGTTCTACGGCTAGACAAGTAGAAAACCGCAGGCATTATGGTTTCGTAGACGCAAGCTAGTGGAATATGCTTCATTATACACCGCAGAGGCAAGATATTCGCAGTCATTCTAAAACAAATTCGTAGTCTTTTCTGTTAGTGTTTAATTTCTTAGCAACCTTTTTAGGAATATGCATATAAAACTTTAGTTGAGATCTGCGTGCCTTCCGACTGCCGCGCATTACAGACAGAGAGAGCATCTGCATCGGGCTTAAAATTAACAGCTGCTCGTTGATCCGGTTATGCTTAACGCTTTGCTAGCCCTTCAAGCCAATCCTTTTTCCAGCCAGATTTTTCGCACAGCCCTCACTTGCTGTCAGATAAGACTCCCGACATCCTTTCATCTCTCGCCAGGGATGGCGGTGTTCATCTCACTGTAATGAATCTTCCCGCGATTTCCTCTCTCTCTCTCTCTCTCTCTCTCAATTTTATAACAACTTTGAGTAATCGTTCCCCTAAGTTGAGATCCTCACGCAAGTGAACCTTGTCTTGGCAGCCTACAAGTTCGAAGCGGCGGACTGTTCCTGTCGATAAGCAACCCTGGAGGAGAGCGTCGGGCGGTGACCATAAAGCACCGGTTCCAACACTGTTTGGCCAACAGAAAAGTGCTCTTGGGGGTCTCTCGAGGCCCGCCAGCGACGCGTGCACACTTAGCTTGAACGCGGTAGATTTGCACACTTCCATCGGTGGAGCTGACGATAAAGCGAGCTGGGGGCAGCATAAGAGCATGCGGCCAGCGAAGAGCGGCCACGCGCGTTCGCATCCGCGAAAATCACTCTGAAGGGCCGAAGGGACGGGCCCCACGGGACCACGGGCGGACGGAAAGAGAGAGAGAGAGGGAGAGAGAGAGGCGGACTTGTTTCGCCTGTAGGCTATCGGCCGACGTCCTGGCCATCCGCCTTCGTGCGAACTCACCTCTTGGTAATCACAGATGTGGATTGGAGAGGCTTTCTTCTCGCGACTGGTCCGTGTGCATCTCCGAGTACATTTACGACTTACAGGTATCAGTGGCCACGCATACTGGCTTACTGTGAACTGTATGGCCGCTCGACTAGCTCTAATGGATGTATCTCCCTGCGTTAGTTGGCGGGTGGGTGGAAGAGGGGAGTTATACAGTCGTGGTAGGTCCGAATATTTGTGTCATATACACCAGTAAGGTTTATGCGCTCGACGGTGGGACTGCGCTCGCTCTTCCTATTTCCTCTTTAAGTACACGCAGAAATATCGTAAAGATTGCGTTCATGAATGCCGAGAGATATTCGGGGCTCTTTCTCTTTTATAGTACGGAATTCAGAGTGTGCTTTGAAAATGACACGCAGATAACGATAAAGTTATTACACACCCCAAATCCAGTTCTTTGCCATTATCTATTTTTTTCTTTTTTTAAAAATTCGAGCTGTTTCTCGAAATATATTGGATTTTCGCATCTCCTTAAAAGAGGAGGAGAAGATAGGACAGGCATGTTTGGTTTTGTAGACATCAAAACACTTTCATAGTTTTAAAATACGAAATTTCATCTGAATGATTTAGAGGACCATGAAATACGCAGATTGATGTATTGTTTCTGACATTTCAGCATAATAACTAACTCATTAAGCATAAATGTGTTTGATGCACCTTTTTATTTTTTTGATGCACGTTTTCAAAGGCGCACAACTTATTGAAATTATACTCTTTCTGATTATTTACTTAAAGTGGAAAACGGTGCACATAGCAACTAATCTTTTCATTCATTTATTTCTATAATTTGCTCATCATTTCCCACCCTCTTTCACTACCATAAACTGCACAACATATTTAAGCTCACCTAAACGAAGTTCGATACTGACCAAAGGAAATCGATTATATATCGCAACAATTTTTTCATAAACTATCAATTAGATTGATGATAAGTATATTTTAAAAAAAGCGTTCCATGTTGGAACGCTTTTTTGATCGTTGATCGTTGGCTGATGTAATAAGCACAAATGTAATTTTTAAAAATAAATGTCGTACTGTTTCAATAAGAGTCTTTAGCCAATGTCACTTTGGGAAAATACGAAACCATCTTCAGTGACGATTGCTTGAAATATTAGGGAAGTGAATCATAGACACTGCCATTCATATTGCTCAAATGGGAAGTATGAATGGCAACAAAATATCATTCACGATTTTTCTGACATAATTTTATACAATTTGGATAATGCCAATCATTTGGTAATATCCCTGAACAAACGTTTGTAATTAATCTCGACCAGTTTCTTTTTTTTATTACTTTTATTTTTTATAAGATGCACATATCATCAGCAAGATTTTAAAAAAGTCTGATTTGTTTTATAAATTATATAATACTTGGATAGACTCAGTGTTCTATACACCGACAGGAAGACATATCACGAGTAAGCACGTGTCTTCGTTATAAATCTCGAATAAATGGAATTTTAATTTCCGGTAGGCCTTCGTTGGCAACTGACGGAATCGTTCTGAATACTGTGCGCAGTTTATAAGAAGGAATAGAGAGAAGGAGGGGAGGGGGGGGAGGGAACGCAGGAGGTGCCTACAGAATGCTATCTCCAGTAAGCACAGCTGGTAAGATATATAGTTCAGGGCAGAGAACAAACGGCTACGGCCAGTGGACGCAGAATCAATACCGTGTCTCTGAAATATTGAACCGTGGTGTCGGACGAGATTTCGAAGCAATTTTGTCTGTTGTTTGTTTCTTGTTATTTTTTTCTTTTCTTTTCCTTCTAGCTTTTTTTTTTTTTTTGTCTTATGAAATTCCATAGCAGTAGTCAGAAATGATTTTAAGAAAGCCAATACATAAGGAGAAGACAAGGCAATACCATAGTTAATAAGCAATAGAAATAACCACACAATCTTTTCCTCGGCGATCGCAACAGAACAAAAAGTGAATGTATCAATGGAAGAATACATCACGTTGATACCTGCACGAGTTATTCAGGTGGCAAAACTACCTCCTGTCACTGGATAAAATACATAGACTTTTATTAAATTCACTGATTCAGTGTATTTTTTAAAATTGACTCATTTTAAAAAAGTATTTTTTTTTACTATAAGAAAGTGAAATAGTATTTTAAAAAGTGCACAACGGCATTAGCCGCGAAGTTCAACTGATTACATATCAGTCAAAGCAGCTTATGTACAATTTTTCTGTGCTTTCATCATGACTATATACCCACATTGTATCTCCGTATTAGATGCTGAAATAAGAAAGTCTGGAATAAGAAAGTAACCAAAATGCCATTCTAGTTCAAGGTATTGATTTATTGTCAATAATAATGCGTATGAATGAGGTCGACTTTATAAGGATAATATTATGTTATTTCCCCCCCCACACACACACACACCTTTTTTTTAATACAATGCGCAGGTACTGAATAGCACAAGGTCGAAGTATACATTTATTAAGTTTGAACCCGCGAAGGAGAATCGCGCAGTTCTGTTGTGTGGGAGAAAGCAAGCACCGACTGCTGTTGTACATGGATTGGGTTTATGCACAGCGTTTGTTGTTCTTGCAACGCACTCGAATAATAAACAAACATCCGGGTAACAAATATTGGGCTTCATTTTCGAATTAAAGAAAACTGCAAATAAGTGTATGGTGTGTAGTGTACGATTTGTGCGCATGCACTTGAGTAACCTCACATGTGGTAATCGTAGAAAAAAAAAAAAAAACGCTTTCTTTAGGCGAACCATTGCGCTATGGAAGCAGTAGGGTATGCAATAACTGCACGACGGCAGTCTGTCCCAAGGGCCAATTTCAGGAGCAGTTCAAACGCAACGAAGAAAGTCTTCATCACGTCAGCCTTTTGTTTGAAGAGAAAAGTCTGATTGTGAGAGTGCTTTGTACGGTTATATGCAGTGTTAAATAAGCAAGGAATCGGGTAGGTTCGGCATTGTTTCCCTCTGCCAGAGAAACAATTTTATACGCCTCTCCAATTTATTTGAGCATTAATACAGATACATATCCAAATATCCCCGCGGGCATTTGTGGGCGACGTACGAGATGTGACTGAACAATCGCCCAGGAATGCAGAGAAAAGCAGAATGGCCTGAAAGTCCAGTCTGTCGCTTTTTTTTTAAATTGTTACTTCCAATCAGAGCACCGTGAATCACTTGAATCGTTTGTTCTTGAACAATACCCGAATTTAAATAAAATAAATAAACAAAATATGCTGTTTTTATGCTACATCTTTCTTCAAATGTCACAACAAATCTGTTATCGTAGGTTCTGTTCGTTATTTAAAATAGTTCCGTAATATTTTCAATTTCTTTCAACCACCGCGGAAAATTTATGTTCGTTTATGATACTACACTGATTACGTGCATCCTTGACACATCAGAGTTTATTCAGCTTAAGAGCATCTGTGGATCCTGCTCACGCCAAGGTTTTCGATCCAAAATATCGATGTCCACGGGATCGAGAGTTCTTGGGTAGACTGCCAGTTTTTATTGATTCTTATCCCTCCAAATTTAAACTGATTTGCCCAAATTTTGTTTGTAAACGTGAAATAAGCTCGTTATGAGCATTGTGATGTACTCACGAGTTGCCTTTATTTTCTCTTGTTTTGGTAATAAAAAGAATCATATTTCATTTCAAATGCGCTTCTTTATTCAGCCTTCCCGATTTCAAGAGGACTTTTAGCAGTACAGGCCAGTGTTGTCACTAGGGGAAGTGCAAAATGACTTTTGTTAGAACTTGCGCCAGTCAGAAAAGTAGCTCTGTCCGTTTACTTCGGGCTTAAAACGTGATGGAATAATCTATTAACGGATACCACACCATCCGTTTTTTTTTTTTTTTTTTTTTTTTACCATTTTAATGGACTTTTGCAACCGCGGTTGAACAAGAGTTGATGCTGCTCAACATGCGTCGCTTTTGGGGATCTCAAACTGCTTTCTTTTCTGAATAGGTCGGGTACCACCTGCGTTATTGTCATGTCAGTTTTCTCAACATTCTACATATTGTGCGTCGCAGTAACACACCTGGGATATTCGTGCTATTCGAGAGTAATTTTTCGGTGATTTTCCCCTTCGCGATCTCATGATTCTGGATGCTTCTGATTTCCATGGGGCGTTGTCAAAACACTGTTCTTTTTATTTTGTACTTTCCATCCGGGAAAGGCTGTAGCCGTATGGTACAAATGTACCATACGGTTACAATAAAAATAATAATAAATAAAAATACCTGTTGTATTTTTATTTATTTTTACACAGTCCGAAACCCTGCGCTAGAATCCAACGTTGGACTTTTTAAAGTGCTTCAGGCCTCTAATAAGCAAGGTGGTGGTCTCACACCGACTGATGAAATTCATCTACTACTTAGAGATAATTACACACACACACACACACCCATACCCACAGCGGGAATCCAACTTACGGCCTTTTCCGCGCATGTGTACGCCTCTATTTGCATGCGATATTTGATTAGTTCAATATTTGTCTGCGTATTCATTTTTATTTGGTTAGTTAACGCTGGTATACGAACTGGCACGACCTGTACTTACGGTGATGGTCTTCCCTGGTTTGAAAAATGGAAGAGAGAAATTAAGTCTTTGGTTTCTTTAACTGAAAAGTAATTTTGCATCTGTTTATTCCTCTAAAACTGTTTTCATTTCGTTTAGACCAATATGATCTGCTTATAAGTAGAAGCACATATATTACTAGAAAATTACAGCTACAGTAATTTCAGTTTTTTTTTTTTTTTTTTTTAATTTTCATTTTCACGAATATCAAGTCTTGTGATTATTGGATTGATGTTTCTTGAAAATAGTCGGTGCTACAATTAATGAAGCAACCGGCGCTCATGCATGTTACTGTGTGTGTAACATTCTTCGCTTTAGTCTCTCTCTCTCTCCCCCCGGTATAATGTCTGAAAAACGCTGGTCCGTATTATTGAGAAAAAATATGCGATCAGGAAGCTAGTAATGCGAGGTCAAAGGTCAGATCTGCGTTACGGATGAAGTTACGTCTCGTCATTATCACCTCCGAATGGAGCAGCTCCAAGTGACCAGGGAGGTGGGCTCTGTCAGTCCCCTCCTCTTGAGGGTAACAGTAGTAATTTACGACACTGGTTAAAGACGTGTCCGGTTGGCCTGGCTTACGTCATGTCCAAATTTCGCGAGATAACCTTTAACCTTTCCTAGCGATTTAGGAAGTCCGTAAATCTGGATGCTAAGACAAATGTTGGGTTGAATTTCCTTAAGTCCTGATTCTGTCTGACAAGAAGAAAATGATGACTTACCAAAAAGTGCCGCTCTGTGGGGTTTACCGCCGTGGATTCCGTTATCAGTGAAGGCAGAATGCATTTGGGAGCCACCCTAATGAGTTCTCGGAACTTAGGGCGACGAATCCGTACTAATGAAGGTGCGAATTTCTCCCTGAATAAACGTGGGAGGGAAAAATTAAATAACACAAGCAGGGGAGGGCTTTTAATTGACACAGTGTTTAAAAATGGCGACTTTGGGAAGCAAATGAGAGTAGCTGCGCTGCGCTGCGTTGTTTATTCCCTTTCGCCCAGCTCTTTCGACATATTCATGCGTATCAATAGGGTTTTAGTTATTCTGTTTAAAGTCTCTGCTTCGGCTTTCTTCTCCGATTCTGCTGCTTTCTCCCGCCTGTGTACCCGGGATCTGAACATCTTGTTTGCTCTGTGATCATTTGCATCTTTCCAGGAGCAAATGAGAACGCCTGTTTAAGCCCCTGCCGGAAATTCTACTTTCTTTATCCTATGTAGACATTATTGCGAGTACGCGTCTCAATTTTCCGCCCTTTTACCCCGCTAATATTTCGGAATAAGTCTGAAATCAGAGTTCTCTAGTGATATCCAGAAAGCGGTGATTGTTCGGTGAATGTTGTCGCTACTTTGGTTGCCAGGTAATCTTGCAACACTTGCCAGTACGTATTTATATGTTTCCATAAAAATGAATCAAACGTTGCAATCCTCAGTTCCCAAGACTTTCTGTTTGCCAGCTCGTACAGTTTGCCGAGATGCATTAAACAAGCTTTAAGTTCAGATTCTACAAAGTTTCCTCGTACCTCTCTCTCTCTACCCATAGACGTAGTTCCAACCTTATCTGAATTCACTTGGGGGGGCGGGGGAGGAACGAACAGCGAACACGCGAAAGGGGTCAGCATAGGTAACAAGGTTTGCTCTCTCTAGACTTGTTGACTACGGGGACCTGAATTTTACATAAGATACCAATGGAAACGTAGGATTTTTCCCCCTTTAATCTGCATCGGAACGCTGCATGTTTATGATTTAGCTGTCAGAGTCAGGAAGAAGATCAGTAATAACCCAGTACTGAGCAATACGCTTTGTGTAATGATGTAAACTTGTTGCTACGACCTTCTCTCTCTCTCCTTGCTGCCATAGGAAAGCAGGTAATCCTTGCATATGGATACGGTATTCAGATGATTCTACGCGCCGATGGCTTGCATCAAATGAGGCACGCTACCCTATCATGTCGCTGTTCGCCTGAGTCCACGTAATCCGTGCGTAATTGCTTGCACCATAGTTCTCGGAGAACATAGCGACATAAGCAAATCCAGCAAGCACTTAGAATAATAGTTCCCCTTCCAGTGCAGCAAACAAGCAAAAGTCTCCGTGCATAATTTATAAAAAGTAAGCTAAGCTAGCGAACGATAGCCGGCCACTGCAAATGGGACTGGCTTTCTTGTTATGGTGGATCCAAGCAAATGACGTATTCATTCTTCCCCATTTCTTTATCCTTCTATTCCTCCCCCTCCATCGCTCCTCATCGCTGCTAAAATGCCACATGTGAGTAACCTTGTGCTCTCCGCCTCTCTCTCTCTCTCTCTCTCGGCTCAGTTAGAAAGCCAATTACGATACAAAAATGAATTATCTTCCTCATAGCAGTTAACCTCTTGCTACCTTAACAACTAGCTGATTGTGATGTTGCGTCTGTTGGGGTTGCTCCACGGCTAATAAGAGTTTTACTTTTTTGCTAAATTTTATTTTCCTCTTGTACTTTATTCCATCACAGCACGTTTAATAATACTGTATTGCGTTTTATTCAACAAATATGTTTGCATCGTTGTGCGATTGCTGCTTAAAAATAACTTTTTAAATTGCTCGTTTTTTTCAAATTGAGTGCGAGAGAATCTGCTTTAAAATGCACCACACAATTATCAGCATCTCTAAGTTTTTTTCTTTCCTCCGAAACTTGTAATATACTTGGAAATGAATCTCTTCTGTCACTAATTACAAATATGATTTATTCAAATGAATTAATTGACTTATTCTCGTGGCAATAGAATATTTGTTTTTTGCCTGCCCATTATCCATTTCTCTAAAATAAAAGGTCCACTTCACTTCTTCACGTAATTCTTGTTTTCACTACTTTGCATCGTGACTCATGGAACTACAAAACAATGTGGACTCAAAGTAATCAAGGCTGGTAATTGTGTGATCAAAACGAGGAGTTGGTTTTGGGGATTTGTCTCCTTTTTTTTTTTTCTACAACAGACAAATAACCTACTGTCGTCTCAATATTCACTCCTTTACCAACACTTTTATGTCAATGGTGGGATTTGTGATCCCCCTGTGAATGTATTTAGGTGAATTTTAGATGAATGTCATCGACTGGAGTGAGACCACTTCCCTGCTTACTGGGGTCTGGAGTGGCTTGAAAAAGTTCTATGTTCGGTCTCAAGAGCAGCGTTCTCAGAACCTTTAGTCCACTTCACCCCGATGCCCATGTAAATTAAGTTATTTCTAATGCAGAAATCTCTGCTTATTTTGAATTCAGGCTTCTGATATAAAACGGGCGTGAAACAATATTGATATGTCATATCAGGAAGGGTTATAAATAAAGCAGGATAAATCCTAATTTGTAATTGCTAAATATCATGCTTGGAACAAAATTATTTGAGGGTAGCATATTTTTTAAAAAAAAGGTTGGTCCAATATCAAGGTCACCGTCAGTGCAGTAAGTTACAAGAACTCAGAAGAGAGAAAAGAACATTTAATAAGTTAAAAATAAAAAATAAAAACGCGTGAAATGATTGGCAACATTACAGGATAGGTCTGACATGCCACTGGAGCAAACAGGAAGTAAAGTAAAAAATAAATAAACATAATTATTGGGGAGAGAGCCCTCCAACATTGTTGGTTTTTAATACTAGTTGATCGCTTTTCTATTTAATTTCCACTACCTCTAACGTCTGACGAATATCACACCGTGATTTTCAGATCTTCTATTCCACTCTGGTTTGTTTTGATTTCTTGTAACCTATCATTGCACTGATGATGACCTTCATACTAGGCCAACATTTTGAAAGAAATAAAGTGATATTCGTTAAATATTTGCCCATCACGTTCCCATTTTACGTTTCATTAAGTTCTTCCAAAAATGCTACTGTTTGTTTTTTTATTTTAAAGTATTGAAATGCAGTAAAAAATCAACTTTGTTATATGGTAGCGTGAAAGATTCCAGGCAACAACAAACTCGGCCAAGCGATTGTGGGCATACTCTCTATATTAAGTCAGTGAAATTGTCATCAACTAGATAGCAATTTGGCATGTTGCGTTTCATTCATCTTCTCCTGCTCCCCATCCTCTCCTACTATGTCAACAATTTTTGAGAGATGCAAGACCATTCTAAACGAAATCTAGCCTGAGTCAGGACCCTAGTGGAGTCGAATTGTATAATGGCTTTCCTAGTTCGGGGAATCGTCATCTGCTATTTATTTGACATCCAACTTGGTATTCTTGTTCGTGTCATTTATCTCGTGACTTAAAAGCAGGCCTGTCGAACACGCGGTTGCCATGCTATGTCAATGTTTTCACGTAAAACTTATTTGTGCCGAATCATAATCTAATACGTCCGAATGCAACTCGATTTCGTGTATTGAGTAATCGTGCGATTTGCTTCATGCATTAGTAGTTATTGACCAAGCACCGAAGGAAATTTCAGGGACTATCATGGATGATGGCAAGGTTAGAAAAAAAATTCTTAAATAATTTTAAAAAAGGTGTGTGTTGATATAGAACGACTACTTTATAGAGTAGTCGTCCTTAGTAATTACTAACGACAATTAGTATAGTATAGCAGAACTGTCTCCTGGTATGTTGTGGAATTACTGCTAAGCGGTTATTATTGTGTTTTTGAATGTCACGTAGGGGATTAATTAACTTGTATGGGACATGTCTGATAGATACTGTTAATTGCCAGCATTACTGATAAATTATGTGTAGCTTATATGGATGCTCAAGCAAAATAGCAATTTGAGAAGACACATTTGATGATATGTGAATATTTTTTTGTGTATGTAAAAGAAGAAAATAAAGATGCTAGGCATTATGAACGTGAGGAAGCTGAAGCCAACAGGATGTTCGAACTGATAATGAAAAAAGACGACCACGTGTTAGGTGACGTTAGCCACTCGATGTTGAGTTTTCTCCCGTTTTTCCCTCAAAAGTGAGAGTTAATGCAGTAGGCCATTCCCTGATGTACTTAGATCTGTTGATGGAAGGCCGAAAGAATAAAATACCCACAAAACCACCATCGGGTGCATTCATTCGGATTGCTTCATATGTCTGCGGATTTAAAAATAGGTACACGCTAACAACCACCTTGAAGGATGACACACTGCAAGGTCTCTGAGCTGGAAGGACGGAAACTAGATGATTAATAAATCTATCGTGAAAACAAAAGGTTTATTCAGGCAGCAAGGAAAACAGCCAGCCAAACCGATGATTTCAGAAGTCCTGTATTTATTTTTTGCCTTTCTGTTACCAATCATAAATTTAATATTCCATTTTTATGTAAAGATGCCTGTAAGTGTGATCGAGGGTTGTTTTGTGAACAACTTCCTTCAAATGCACGAAAAAGGGTCAATGAAAATGAACGAGCAAATCATGGAAGAAATTTGCATAGTGATTCACCTTAGCAATGAAAATTACTAAAAAAAAGATTTTGTTACGTAGCGGGCAAAAATTAGCACGAAAGTTTTAGTTTCGATTCGGTATTGAATTGCATTTCCATGTAAAACAACCTACGGAAAAACATACGATAGGTTCATTTTGGGAATTTGACTATACGATATTCATTTTTAACTGTTTTTATAGCGATGAAAACATTGTTTTTGATACGTAAACATCAATTAGCGTTGTCCTTACCCCCCCCCCCCTCCCAGCCGTACACATGCACTGCATGGGCTGAATGTCATTTAATCGAATTTTTATTTTTAATTTTACAAAATTTGTCGAGATATCTCATGATGGTTTGAACAATGCCTGTAGTTCGTGACAAAATTCGATAAAACGATTTCAAATGAAACCGAATTAAATATTACAAGAAGTACATAAAAATCGCTCTTTCTTACAGTGCACGAGCCCATAACAGCTCTTGGTTTAATTGCTGCGATAATGCACAACTTGTACCATACGGGAGTGTGATTTGCAAAACACCTTTCAATGATTTTAAATAATTTCCATGCTCGTTTATTTATTTTCACATTTCAAGAAATGTTCGCTTATTGATTCTCTTCCTAGATGATCGCATGGAGATTTGAAGGAGAAAGAGCCTCCGAAAGGACATGGAATTTTTTAACGCATCAACCTCTCATTCCGATTTTCAGAAAATTATGAATATTTTGAACCCAAGTGAAAATTTCGAATTAACGCCCATAGCTCATTCAGGCCTCGCATCTGCACGTCATAAATGCTTCAAGCATTTCAGCTGAAGTACTGTTGCTCTTAAAAGGCGTACTTTCAGTGAATATCTTATTAGGTTTTTTAAAGGAGATCTCTGTTTGCTCTCTCTCTCTCTCTTGCATGAAATCACGAGTAGAAAAAATAACAGCGACACTTCTCGCATTACCGATTCAACTTTATATTAATCGACCTTTTAATTGTCCCAACAGAAAATTAAATAATAACTGAAACCTCGATTACTATTTTACTAGATTACGACTTTTATTATTTCTATTCAATTATACTTTCACGAATCTTATGATTGCAATCATTTTTTCTTTCTCCTTTTTGCTTATTTACAATTGCTTATTTATTGCTAATTGTGTACCTATTTTGTGTTTTTAATGAACTGTTTTCTTCTTTTTCTATTTTAAAACTCAATTAGAATGTTTTTATTGTTTTCAGCATTCACTACAAAACAGTTGCGAGGTCTTTTAAATGGACAAAAAAATATTCAAACTATTAATGTTAGGCGACATCGCTACAAACACAAAAACACTCGAGAGATAAAAAAAAAAACGAGGAAGATTTTTATACATTAGTTGCAGAACCGAAAGAAAATTACTGATATCCACTATTCTAATTGTTATGAGTAATAGGGAATCGTTTCTTAGTAATATTAAGCGATCATCAAGTTATTACCTGTAGAGACCATGCTAATCACTAAAATGATTTTAAAGTGAAACAAAGAACACGCAGTTCTGAACTAAATAACGTGCTTTAATTTTTATTACGACCCTTTATACCAAGGGTAGAATATCAATATAAGCCACTTAGCACTGCGAGATGGCTAACGATTACAAAATTCAAAACTGGCTTAGAGATCAAAAGGAACTTTTCCAGACAAGCAAGGAGAACGGGCCCAATCTGTATAATTATTTACTCAAAACACATTGATAAAAATATCTAGTTCATGGCAGAATTCTAATCTGTGGTGGACATACTACTCAGTCGGACATTCAAGGCCTCCTTTTGCACTTTTTTTTTTTTTTAATACAGCAGTTTATGTATCATCAGTGTACCATAGTTGAAGTCCTCGGTGCAGTTTGCACAGTCTATCATTCACCAGTATAGTGAATACAGGTCATTAATCATAATGCTAAATAAAATGAAAATTTAACAATTATATTTACGACGATTTAACTTTTTAAATGTAAAACCGATATTTAGCGCCTTTCATAATTGGGCTCAGAGGCTCCTTCTGAATCACAAGAGCGTCCAAAAATTGGTTGAACATTGTGAAAAAAGAACTCCTACCGCAAAATTCTGTAGTTAACATGTTTGCTGCGCGATTATATTTATTATTCATTCCTTTATCGGTAAAATCCGCAGTGAGACGCCTGTTTAGGTCCTAAGGTGTTTTTCCTTGTAACAATATCGAAATTGCAGCAGTCTTTACCTCTCCCAGCGAAGCTTTACACAATTGCATTGAATGTGACCGCTGATCATCAGCTGATTGATCCGAAAGTTTTTTTAAGTGAATAAGCCGTGTTTGTGAGTGGGGCACAATGCAAACTTTTCATCCTATACACAGAGGAAAACCGCGAACATTTACCCGAATTCTAGAAAACTACTGGGAGTCTAAGCTGAGGCGCAAAGAATGTCGAAGAGCTTTTAAACAGCCAACTACTTGGTATGCCAACAAGTCAGCATCCGGTCGTTGCCTTGAAATATTCAGCAGAGCAAGCTGCCGTCTAAACGTAAGTGGGGACAACGAAATAAAAACGTTTTCCTTATAATAGGAAACTTCTTCTCACTTGGTTTGTCATGCAAGGCGTTTGGTTGGCACTTTGCAAGCCTCACAGTCCTAGTAAGTATTCCACTACAAGGCGCTTGAATCTACAACTTTCGCGAAGGGCAACCCGCAAAAGTATAAACCTGTTAGAAAAGAAAGAAGTCGCCAGCAATAAATATGTTTCACAACGAAGATGAAATTCTCGCGTAATTCTATTGGCTTCTATTGTAGCTCGCACTAATTCGGTTTGGTAAAATAAAACCCGTTTCCGATAACTTGTTAGTGCATATCATCTCGGAATTTTTTTTTTTTTTGCTTGGATTGGCAGTTTAATATTTTTAGAACGGGAACATCAACTAAGCTCGGAACTGATAAAATTTAAGCAAATAATAACATCCGAGAAGGGTTTTTTATTTAATATTGTAACGTCAAAAGTTTAAATTTTGTAAATCAACAGCACTTCTACAAACCACTGGAATATTCAAAATCCAATGAAATGATTCATTTCCCCGCTTTTTTGTAATATAGGACGACGACATAAAAACATGACATCGTGCTAGTATGACAAACAAGTATTTTGAAACAAAAAAATATGCATGCACTTAGAAACTCCGGAAAATAAAAACGTTAGTTTGGATAATACTACACAGAAATAAGAATTAGACCTTCTGCAAGCATATTATCATATCTTGTTAATAATATAAACCAGCAAACTCACGGGCATCTCCAAAATGTAGAAACATGCTCCTCTGAAATCCTAGTTGTTTACACAGTCTTTTCTCATCAGCTTTAGCACACAGTGGGAAACATTCACACAGCAACTTTACCGGGACTCTTAAAAGCACTTATAGATATCCCCAAAAATCAGTTCTGCACAATACCCAAAGGAGATGCTTGCGGTGCATAAATGAACTCTCCTCCAGGCAACGTTCAGTAGCATCAGGACTAAAAACAGAAGACAACAGTGTTTTTATTTTTCCTTATCATTCAGGTCATCGAGGATCGTTCATACTGTCAAACAACTGATATGGCATTTGCATCATAAGCTCATCGGATGCCTCACACTCCCAGAGTAACGATGAAATCAACGTTTTTTATTTATTGTTTTTTCTACTGTTCAAAAACCTTTATGTTAGTCAAGAGTACATCTGCCTATTCCTACAAGTGTCCTCGGCGAAGATATTCCCTGTTGGAACCAGAAAATAAATGCTCACTCTATTTTTTATTTATAGAAAGTTGCCATTGGTAAATTTCGTTTTCCTTTCTCCTACGCTTCTTTGGGAAACCTTATTAAGGATTCTCTTGCTAACTGCAGAGCTAAGCCAACCAACTTTCTTCTGTGGTGATTGCAAATACCCATCTTTAATATTGGACTCAAATGCGTATAATTCGCATTAAAGAAACGAGGTATTACAAAGCAAATACACATTTAAAAATATTGTTTTTTAAATTAAACTTGCAATTACTATACCGGTTATTAATTGATAGTTCTAGTTAACAATTAGAAACTCAATCAGTTGGTTTTAAGGAATATGACGGAGAGGTTTTTTAGCTATCCAAATATTCCTAAACTTCGAAAAAATCACTGTATTTAAGTACAAATCAAAAATTATTCCCTGTTCGTTAGTATAATATTTCGGAATGTCTAAGAAATATTTCCAGCTTATTTACACGCCTCAGCTTTATTTTCCAGATTCTTTAGTATTCCGAAATAGTGTAGAAATTTTAAAATGCGCTTCTAAGGATGGAATATGCCTGCAGCTCACTACTTAGTAATTCAAATTTCGCAATTAATGTAGCTGCAGATCTGCTTGAGAGGCAAACACACAGTGGACAGTCTTTCAATACCACTTGTTCTAAAAACAGCGTACCACCAGTTCCGAACGTTGGTCTCCTGACCCATCTGCTGCTATGAAGGCCGCCTTTAACTGTTTGAGCTCTGTGGATTTCCGCAATGCCTCAGCCATCTGTTCAGTCTGTTAGGCCTCGTTGTCGTATAAAAATAAACTGACATTGTCTGCAAGACTTGCAGAGAGAGAGAGAGAAACGGGAGAGAGAGAGAGAGAGAGAGGGGAGGGAAGAGAGAAAGAGCCTCCGCTTGTTACCATGCCCCGCTGTTCGCCGCTGATTCAACAGTGCGACATTATAATCTGGGCTGGAAATCCTTCCTGATAAATGACGAAATCTCGGGACGGTGAGTAATTGAAAACTCCCAGCGGTCACAGGAATCCGGGACATCCAGTGTGATAGGGATCGGATTTGGAGGATCAAGGTAAAACAGTGAGCGGGGGCAGGCTGTGTTCGTATCGCGGGCTCCATGCTGACACAGTGCATCGAGAGGCAAAAAGGTAGGCCGAGATAAATGGAGATGGAATAGGCCCCGGATTGAGTAAATGGTACACTATTTGCTGAGCTTCCATTTTTAAAGCTTAATGTTAGAAATCTGCATGTCTGGCAACCTCCCTTAACATACAGGTTGGAGGATTTGTCATCAGGCAGTCGGCATGCGGAACGGTTGAACGCTACATTATTTAGTTCCTTCCCCCCCCCTTTCGCGTGTGTGTGCGTGCGCGCGCGTGTGTGGTTGTTGCGTGAATGTATGTTCGAAGAAAGAAAGAAGGAAAGAAAGAGGGGGAAAGAAAAAGCAGCGAAGATAAATTTCTTTTGAGCTTAGAGGAAACTATTGACGTGGGCTAGACTCGAATCATTAAATCATAAACAAACAAAGCAGATGCTTTCAGAGCGAATGCAACTAAAATCATGGCTTGCGGAAATTCCCTTTCAAGGAGAAATTTAAGAGAAAGCGCTTTAATATATTCGAAGCTCAACAAAGAGCAATGCGAGGTGCAGTTTCACGTGTCTTATGACGATAGTTGTGCGCGTGCAATATTTTAAACGCGCTTGGTTATAATCTTCTTCCGCTCATTAGGCGAAATGCGATGGATTATGAACCCATCTCAGCGTGTGTGATAAGAAAAAAAAAAAAAAAACGATGAATCCAACACATTGCTTCACGCCAAGCAAAACAGTTTCTCGGCTTAGACACCTGGTTAAAAATTGCATCGAAGACTGAAGCGAAGAATTTCGTTTTGTCCATTTCAGGAGGTTTGAGTAGGTCATTGGGAATGTCCATGTAACTGAGCTTCTCTTTGGTAGGGTTCTGTTCATGCAAAATAGAAAGAAGATAATGAAATGAGAACCTAGTTTTTCTTCCATTCAGAGAGCACGTATAACTGACAGAAAAAAATGCACTTTTAAAATATATAAAACCACTTCGACACCAGTTTATATGAATTAGTGAAATAAGATAAAAAAAAATAGATTTTTTTGAAACTAAACCAAGGCTTTTCCAATTTGGAGGTTAGCAATCACGGTACGCCAGTGTGTCCGTTCCCCTGCTATCCTTTTGATCTCTTAATAGCTCTTGTTATCGATTCATTTCTTTACATCAACCCAAACAGTTTACTTCGCAATTATCGAAAGTTCCACAGAGAAAAAGAGACTCAGCATCCATTTCCGATGGATTCGGACCATCAGTGTTATTAAATCCAGAGAGACCCAGTCATTTTAATCAACACTCGTATCGAATATTTAGCCGGCTCATTTATTCTCTTTCATTTGGAAATGAGGTCGTCTTCTGATGCGCCTCATCGCCTTAGCCGTCTCAGCAAGTAACCCAAAGTGAATTTTCACTCTGATAATTCACAAAAAGAGTTTGTAGATATGTCCTTATTTAAGAATTTGGGCAGCCCCTTGCTCGGATTTTGTGTTATCGAGTCACGCCCACGATCAAACAAGAACTGCTGTTTCGATTTGCTGTAATGGAGATTCGTTGTTGGATGAGTGCTCCCAAGAAATGATATGCTGCTGCGGATGAATAGAATGAGCAGATAATTTCTGTATGTAGCTGTGATAACTGTCAAAACAGCCACGCGGTTTTAACCATATCTTATTAGAAGGCAATATTTGCTAAAAAAAAAAAAAAAAAGGTGACGTATAAGGCAACGCAGTCCAGTCTCGAAACAGATGCTACCTGAACAGAAATAATATGTTAGGGTTCTGCGTTATGGAGGAACTAATTGCAAGATTTCCTGATATTCATCAAAATAATCAGTTAAAGCAAAAAAAAAAAGTGGACTCGCATGTTTTACCGTAAAAATATAAATAAAAGAACTCAGATATTAAGAGAAAATCACAAAAAGGTGCTTTAACAATCCTGTCGTGGGCCTGGTTGGCCCAGTGGTTAGCATGTCTGCTCTCCAGCCAAGAGGCTGCAGGTTCGAATCCCGCCGTGGGCATGGATATTTGTGATTGTCCTACAAACTTTGTGTGGAAAGGGAATCTGCGACCCTACCACTTATCCTAGCAGAAGACATCATTGCCAAAACCATACGGCGTCTACAGACGTCAAATGTGAAAGTTTAACCATCCTGTCCAGTGAGCGCATTCTTCATCATAGCAGCTTTTGGGCATATGCACTTTGCACACAATTTTGTCATCAGAATGGTCCGGTTAAAATCATAAATTTTAATAACGATTGTAAATATCAAAATCCATCAACCTGGAGAATTATTATCATCATCATCTTGTCATTTCAATGCTATTCTCAACTTATTGCTACCGATCACAAATATTGCCAGTTACGAGAAAAGAGGTAAATATCATTTCTGAACGCCCAATTATACCACCAATAAAACCTCGCCAACCCAGGACTTGGTTAACAACAAAAATTCTAACCTGCAGCAATCACCATATGAGCTTAGCAGGCTCACATAATGGCTTTTCAAGTCTGGAATGTTCGGCGAGTTGAATGTTTGATTGTTTCCGCTGGTTTCCCGAAAATTATCAAAATGTGTGCGACAAACATGCGTTCAGAGAACTCGATTGAACCATAGATTTTTACAAATCCGTCGGATTTTTTTAAAAATTAAAAATCTTATGCATGCTAGTAAGACGTGTAACTAAAAATTAACACCCGTTTCTGACAAATCCAACATTGAAGCCATTCGACAAAGTTTACATGGATCGTAAATACGAAGTTTAATTCAGTGTTAATTTATTAAATTTCACTTCGTTCTTCAGTTAGCGTTGATATCCGTACAGATAATTTCGCAACAAAAAAGGATTCCAACGGGACCAAAATTGAAAGACGGCGACATCTCGTATGCGTCGTAAATCGGAAATCCCGCTCAGTTCCATATAACCAGAGCGGGGTTATCGCATTATATAATTTTGGCACGTTTCTCTCCTACAAATGCTCTCACTGAGGTCGAGAATTTAAATCACCTGTAGAAATTTTTGTAGTTATTCAATTCCCCCCCCCCCTCAAAACAAACAAAGAACCGATCCAGACAGGGTCCAGAACAACCTGCTTACGAATGGACAAAATAAATTTAATAGGTGTTGATGCATTTTGCAAAACGCAATCTAAAAACTGATTCGCCGCGGAAGAACTCGGAGGTACTTTCATATTTAATTGCTGAATTCAGTCTCCAAGAAATACAAAAAAAAAAAAAAAAAAAAAAAAAAAAAAGAAAAAAAATAGAAATAATCGAATGCGATGAAACATCAGATGACTGCTTGGAGTCCTCTTTGCGCATAATGTATTAAAAAGTGCGGCAGACAGACAAATTGCATAAATAGCTCACACATTAGATATTCATTAGTTTATTTACCTTTAATTAAAAGAACCGACTTAGCTGAAGCGATTCTTCCAATGACATTATTTCAAAAATGTTGCTTTTTGCAAGGAAATGGAATATTTATTGCAAAAATGCATCATTTTGTTCTAAGATGAAAACGTAAAGAACACTGTTCATTCTGGAGACTGCTTTTATTTGTAATTCAAGAGAGGACATTGAAAACCAATGAACACGGTTTGAATTACATCGGGACTACCATGCGAGTCGGTTACGTCTGGAAACAGAGTGTGCTCTCCAGCTGGTTTGTCTGTTTTTAAGCTCCCCTGTCTCTACGAGAGGATATTGCTCTGCTGCTTCAGGAGCTCGGTTACCTCGCCTTCATTTGAAAAGGCCGCCTTTATCCATCTCGTACTTCGATGGGACTCGCATTTGGGTCTTTCCAATCAAAGATCACTGTTGCTGTTCCTCTGATCTCCAGTTAAAGAAAACCTTTGGATGGAGCAAAGATAATTATGATCTTCAACACTTCACTCTTTATGCGGTATATAATTTTTTTTTTCGCACTATCGAATTCGCTTTGAGTCAAGCCACTTAATCACGTGTAAATATTTTATGCTGCAAAAAAAATGCACACACAACATTTTTACTTTGGTTTTATTATTGAAATTGAATAAAATGAGAACTCAGACTGAAAACAAAAAGAAGGGGGGGGGGGGAAGAGTATTTAATGGGAAAAATAGCGTGAAAGGTTTCACCTTAAAGGCGGTGAAACTCATTTTCATTTACATTCAAAACTTACATTCCTTAAAAGGAATAATAATAATAAATATCCCTCATATTTAATAATGAGCGGATATAAATTAATGAGGGATTGATCGAGAGAGAGAGTTCAAAACAGCTGTCAAGCAATTTGTGTGGCTACCTGCGAAACAATTTTTTTCCACCATAGATGATGCAATCATCGTGAACCTGTGGTTAGTTTAAAGTTATTTTGTAACACTAATGCGTGTGATAATCAGTGCTAAGTTTGTGTTACAGCGGGCCTAACGAAAAGCATTGTAGTGGTTTTTATATGTTTCCATTTAAGTTATTAAATGGAAACGTTAAATTAAACTGCAACGTGCGTTGAATACGATATAGTTCATACGCTTGGGTTAATTTCAGACTCATTTAGGAAGTCGCCGTGAGCACAAGAAGCAATTCTTTAAACTTCGTTCTTGAGCTATATAATTGATCTCCTGATATCCTCTTGCTGCAACCTTACGTAGCTTGCAGAATCATCCATCAAGTCTCACCAAATAGCGACATCACGTGTTAAAAAAAAAACGCTCTCTGTTTTCTGTAGCTTCTAAAACAATTTGTGAAGTAAGATTTTTTGAACAAAAGAAGCACAGAAGAAAGCGCATCCCTGTCCGCAACCCTAAAAATAACTGAAAGGAGAAAATTTGCATAACAAATTTTCTCCTTTCAGCTATTTTTAGGGTGTGTTCGAAACAGTCCCTGCAGGAATAAGTTTGCATTCATTCGTTATTAAAACATTCTACCTACAAATACAAAATTATGATTTTTTTTCGAATTAATTTTATGATAACTTCAATGGGAATAATGTTTAAGAATTATTTTCTGGTTCAATCTCTTGGATATTCAAGAGCATGCAAGAACTTTTCTGTACTTCTTGCCCGGTTAATTTGTGGTCAAGTCCTAATGTATCTTCTAATATTAATTCCAATGAGATCTGTGTTATGTTTCATTAAAAGCTCATTCGCACTATTTCTATTAACGATCAAGGACATCGATAGTCTGTCGGTGAAATCCACTGGCAAAAAACACGCGACCTCTACTTTCGAAAAGTGGCATACTTGAAGTGCATTTTATAGTGCTTACAAATGAGTTTTGGTTGCATATGTGGAAAAGCAAAACATCTCTCGTATATCAGTAAAAGTTAAATTTTATTTATTGTTTATTCACATTTCGATAAACCATGCATTTTTGATAAGGTCCAAAATGTGAGAAATGATCATAGCATTGAAATATTTTTAGTTTATTTTGAAAACAAATGATAACGTTAATTACATCGTGCTATTCTTATATTCGTCGCAATCTATTACGATATCATAGCGGTTAATTACTATCAGTTTAAAGCCTTGAATTCTGGAATGTTTCGTGACGAACATTATTTTGTTGAAGAGTGAAAATCCCTCAGTATTTAAATGATGGAAATCCGACTAACACGGTCCATCCCTGAATACACAGTTCGTCTGTTTTTCATAATAAAAATGCTAAAACGAAACAGCAACATTAAATAACTGATTGTACCATTTGCTGATTGACATCAACTCAATAGTGCGAATGCTAGAATCAGTAACTGCAGCTCAAGGTCGCTGAGACATTTTAAGAGGATTTTACTATAATCTGACTGGCATGATTTTGAGGGGTTGATATAATTGTTCTGAATAATATTCACAAAGTAACACCTTAATTAGTACTAACGTTAGTATTAATCGCGGAGCTATTTGAATTTTGCTGGTCGCTTATCCTTTTGCTATTTGTGCTGTAAACCAAAGCATGGCACTTTAAGTTCACGTGTTGCAAAACTGGAGGTGACATTTTAAAAGAAATTGTCAAAATTATAGAGCTCATGGGAACACTGAAAGCGGTCATTAAATTGTAGCTATTGTGTCGGTAGTTGAAACCCTCTGGGGACCGATAGGATTTCATCTCTATCTTGAGTGGCTGAGTGTTTTGGGATGCATATCCATCCGTTCACATAGCATTCTAAGCAGCGTGTAGGATGCACTTTTTAGAGTGTTTTCTGAAATCTACATTTCCCTTGCTTCACCTAGATTTATTCATTATTCACAGGACGGATGGACGTGTATTGTCACTGGATCTTATACTAAGTCCAGGATATCGAATTGATCCATGTATAACATTATTTAACTTATATTAAAAAGTCGTTTCAATAGAAGATGAATGCTTCTAAATATATTAAAACGAATAGATTAAGAAAACTTTATACTGAGAGACCACAAATTGTTGGTCAATGAAAATAAACTGTAATAAACATAACGCAATCACTTTTGAAGTAGATGTTATTCATATTGTGACAGCCAAGGTCAGAAATGATTGTGTTACTGAGTATTATGAATGAACCCATGCCTAACATTAGCCTCCCCCCTTCCCCCCGCCACAGTCACACGCACAACGTTTCAGTTCTTCCAGTAATATAAGGCTAGCAGGAGAAATATGTAATCAAAATTTGCATTCGCAGTGGTATAAAATTTTATTTTTTTAAATGAGAGAGTCGGGCTTCAATGTCTGATTGCACTTACATTTCGTGCTTCGAACCTTTGGTCGGGTTTCTCAACTATTTTTTTATAAACTGTGTAATTTGATGCATGTGAGATAGAGAGAGAGAGAGGGAGAGAATGATGAGGTTTAGATTTTCATCAGTCGAACAAGAGATTTCCGTTGTTTCAGGCACTCTATGAGCTACTTGCTTAAGGTATTCAGAAACATGCGTACATCTTGTTTAGAACCCCCTCAGGGAATTGAACTATTAATAGACACATTCAGCGAAAGCTGAGTTAACCTGTCTCAGAAGGCAGTGACAGTCTTTTCTTTAGGAGAAACCTCCCATAAAAAGGATCATTGCGCCTGAAAACATCGTGTGTTTTCAGGCAAATGCGTGTCATCCATTCTTCACTTCATTCTGTTTGCCCTTCACTTTCATTATCTACACACGCTGCAAAACCATACGTTCCTATTGCTAGGAGGATACTTTTCTAATATGAATGCTACGAAAAGTAGTGGGATGTCTAAAGCTTTAGCGTCGATCTGGAGTGTGTATTTAATTGATGCTGTTGCCTAGTAACAAATCCAGCTGTTTTTGGAAATAATATGACGAGTTAAAGACAAATAAGACACTGTTCCTAAGAAAGCACGTTAACCGCTACACTCTCAGAAAAAGTTATTGGTATATTAGTCTTGCATAGAATTCTTTAGCACACTTCCGAATTATTTAAGCAACTTCATAAAAGGAAAAGACTTCGTTCAGATGGTTTTCATCTTTTCAGCTGGTCGATGGTACGTTTCGCTTCTCACGGACAGGATGAATGCGAACCAGCGGGAAAAAAGTTGCGTATGTGTGTGTGTGCGCGCTCGCGGATGTTTTGTGTTTTAGCGGATAATGACATAGTTTCTGGGAAGAGAAGATCCGCTGTTTTCTTAGCGTGGAAATCCTTTTGTCAGCCATGCATGTCATCACTTCCAACATCTCGTCAACAAGCGTGTTCCGAGGTAGTTGTGACAGTAATGTAGTCCACATCCGGGACCTCGGTTAATATCGATGCACATAGTCGTGAGTCGCATGTCGAATGAACCGGTGCATATTTTAATCTACGATGCAGGCGAGCCACGAGAGCACGTGAAGATAAACAGAGCCATAAATTTTATCATCATCATTATCGCTCCTCTAATATGATTAGTTTCAGCAAGCTTTCATCGCTCCTGTGTGAGTCGGTTTTCCCCAGTGGCGGGGCTCGTCGGCTATCGGCATTTTTAACGCTGCAGCCAACAAGGCGCCCGGAGTAGCTCTATATGCAAATATGTCGTTAAGCATCTTTTATAAATTTAATTTAATGGAGATGCAATTTTTCAGCTTGGAGAAAGCAACTCGCTGTTGACAGTGGTTCTGGGGGTCATGACTGAATACAAATTGCATTTTGCGAGGTGGAGACACTAAAGAGATGAACCGACCATCGTAGGCTAATAGGGTAGCACTTGTCGGCCGTTTAGAAGCCGCTGTCAACTCTACCCTTGTAATGGGACTTGAAACGAAGCATCCAATTGTCGTAAGAATTCTAATTGAACTACGACAGAGGGTCCTGGAGAAAGATTCTTTCTTTTAGCTTTCAGGAAGACAGCCGCTGAAAGTGAGTAAGATAGATCGATTAAGGCAGAAAAAAATCTGAATGGAAGAATACAAATGAGAAGGCGAGGCGTAAAAAAGCCTTCTGAAAGAAAACAGAAACTGTGGCAAGATTTCTCTTGCATAGGATTTAATTTCCTTATTATACTCGAGGGTTTTAAAACTACAATGATTTAATCTAAATGTCTAAACTTTAAATAATACAAGTCGTTAGTCGCAATAAACCGATTGATCCGCTCGGGCACTTTTCTCCACAGATAGCCATTCATTCACTTCTTCATTATTTATTGGTTCTGTAGTCGAATTTCTAATGAGGATTTGGATAACAAATATCCCACTGAGAACTTGAAATCCCTATTCAAATGTATCAGCTATTTCCTAATTTGACTAACAAAAAATCGTCGTGTTTGCGTTTAGTTGTACACTGTTTCAAATCTTAAGATCAGTAGAGAAAGAGAGAGAAAAAAAAAGGTGTTGATTTCCGATTCAAATATCAACGCAATTAGAAATAATAGTTACGGTTGACTCTGCTTAATGTGAAAGGTCAAAAAGGAAATAAACATTATCGATAGAACCGAATGAACAGGTGGTAGGTCGATTCGTCTTTCCAAGATTTTTATTATTCAAATTATTTTCAAATCTTTCCAAAGGATGATTTGGAAATAATTTAGAAATGCATTTAGTAACTACTTTAAACAACAACAAAAAAACAAAACAAAAAAAAAAACTCGTTTTCCTCGGTTGTAATTTACTGTAAGTTTCTCGACAGCTTAAGCATATCTCGACTTTCACATTTATTGAGAGAATATTTCGGAAAATTGAAAAGTCTGCTAAACACCAATAAGAATATGGACTGGAATTTCTTCCGTGAATGGGAAACGTTTTACTGAATAGAAGAAAATATTGGGAGACTAATATTCTTGAAATCAGACTATGATTCATTATAGTTGTGTAGGATTTGACACCGAGTTCAATACTGTTAACTTGTTAAAGAATAATTAAAATAGTTGTGGGACAGAATGCAGTTGGATTATGTCGTTGGCTGATTGAATGAATCGCATCGGTAAGCGCTGTATCCATCTTTGCTAATGTTACCACGCACTGATAGCATTCGCTGTGTTACTAATCCCATCGTAATCCGAATGCAAGAAGCAAAGTGAACAAAGTAATCGCCGTCCACACGGGCAGCTTTCATCTCAGCCGCTGTTTTAATATACCAGAAAAGGGGGCTCACCTTACCTCAAGAAAATTTACAAAATTTTCTAAAGGCGAACTGCTAATCCCACAAACGTCGGGGTGGTGAGAAAAACAGAATCTAAAAACACGGATGTTAAGCAAACGTTTACAATTTTAGACCGGATGTTGTCAGAATACAAAATCATAGTTTCAGGACCCATTCTGTGCAATTTAAACATGCATTGAGTTCTAATGGATTTAAACGAATACTTAAATATGAAGCAAATATTAAAATAAAATATATAATTAAACCTTGCAGTACGCAAAATAAAATTTGAGGAGAACAGAAACCATGACTTTGTTATTAGATGGAAAATAACTCTGCAACCTCCTTTATTCGAAATACCAACCGATCTGCACAAATACACAGCAGGCAATAGACTGATAGATATTCTATCGGTGTTCTGCCCATTTTCATGGAAAACCACATAAACCTAAAGTTCAGAAAATTCTAAAATTTTCTAAAATTTTTAGAACAAATCACATTTTTTTTTATAATGTTCGCTTCACGTCCTCCCATCCTCTTATCAGCAGATGTATTTTAAATGTACGTACATTGTTAGTTCTAAAAACAAAAGCACTATCAACTAAATGTGGCCTTGAGAGGTTTATTGAATAAACGTAGCTTGACCAGTTTAAAAGGTCTGGGTTCCAATCCCGCCAATAGCAGCGTTTTTTTTTTTTTTTTTTCCCTCTCCATTTGAAGATGAGTACTGCCATCGTGAAATTATCAGCTTGGTGAGATAAAAAAAAAGAAGAAAATTTCATAAATTAAAACAAGGTATGAACGGGAATTGAGGGCTCTTAGCTCTGAAAATCTACACTGCGTACATGGGGGGAGGAAGATTTTTACAGCGAAATAATATTCTAAAGAATTAAAGTAGGGACTGGTTTAAGTTATTCATAGTAATCAGCATCAAAATTCGCTTCGCAATTGCTTATTAAACAGCTGTAAATGTTCACGCTTCAGTAAAGCAAACCAACTCAATTGCGAAGCCAACGAGGCTCAGTTTTTCTACGAGTCGACTTTGTGAGTCGACTGCAAATGCTAACCAGAACTCAGTACGTCATCTCGATCGGGAAACAGAAAATAAACGAGTATTTTCCCTTTAAAGTTCAATTACAGATAGGAAAATCGTGTTTAAAAACAAGTAAAAGTCATTTAAAATCCGTATATTCCTACGACTGCTGTCAGTTGAACCCTATCAAAGCGGGATGCTTGTGTTAACAGTTTAGCTCGGAATTATTACACCGCATTGTACGCCTAATCTTTACTCACCCTTTCTTAAACAGCTCTTCCCCGAAATTCTGTTATAAGTAGCGTTCTAAACAGCATAAGCAGCGAAGTAATCTCGTGCGAGAGTTTTGAAAGATATTCTCTAGTGGAACTTGAGAAGCGAACTGTTTGCAGTTAGCAACGTATTAATTCGATATTGAAAATTGAATAAATAGAGAACATAATAGCGGCGTGTTTGTTCTAATATTTGACTCGATCGACCTGCTGCGGATCAGAGCCTTGTCTCCAGTCGATAATCTGGTGCCTTCCCAGTGTGCGAGCAAGATTCATCAGCATAATATGACCTGCTCAGTAGGCAACGATATTGATGATAAGTGCAAATTCATGAAAATTCATGGTCCTCTCGCGGGAACTTTCTAAATCAATACCTCTTTTAATATAATAATTTAATCAGCGCTTTCTGTCATTAGTCTTTTTATTAGGAGAGAGAGAGAGGAAATTTTAATAAACTTCGAACCTTCATTCAGTTTGCATGATTTTGCGGTTCTCATCATTTTAGAAAAAAGGAGCTGATAAAACTGCAATAAAAAAACGTTTTTCTTTCGTATTGTGCTTTTACTCTACAGGAAATTATTAGGGAAGAGAGAAAGATAAAGAACTGCGAGATATTTCTGGTTTAAATATAATGACGTTTTTCGACTGCTTTCAAACGCTTATAACAAAATAACTGCAGCTCGGGATTTTTTGTTTGTTTGTTTGTTTACATTCATTGCTACTTAGTGATTTCTCCTAATTTTCTAGAACCACTCTTCGTGATGAAAATGGCCTTTAAGTATCCGCTGTAAGAAATTTTTTTTTTTTTTTCGTTTTATGAGCTGAATACTATCCCGCTGATTGGCTTTATTGTATTCAACACCTCATAAGTTTTTACACTAAGGAAAGCCTCGTTTTCTTATAAGCTGAAGACAATTCAGTTCAAGTGCTAAAAGAAAACCGAAACATTTCGCGTTATTCGAGGAAACCCAGAAATTCATGCGTGAACGAACAGCAAAAATGCCGCGTTGGTTGGGAGAGAATTTAAATTTCTGGCAGTTAAACAAACCGCGGTGCAAAATTAATGAAATCGGAGATTTATTTTTCTCCGATTGTTTTTAAGCACTCAGAAATGCGCTTTTTTTGTTTAACCCATTTGCTGTCCTAGGGATTAAGAAAAGACAAACAAAAAGAATCATCAGTCAACTTAACCGCCAGATTTGTCGAAAAAGACATAACAGACGCAAACAAGCTCAGTTTTAAAACTTCCACTGTGTGCGTGTGTGCGCGCGCGTAGACATTTAAAAAGCTGGATGCAGCCAGGGCGAAGTAGAATGATTGCCTGAACTCCTAATGAAAATTGATCTAGTTGAGAAAAGCAGTGCACCTTGCCATTGGCTCGAGCGAAGTGCCAAGGGAGCGAGAAATAAATTAGGTAAATACGTGTTCTTCTCGTAAGTGTAATTAGATAAAAATTGGACTACATTAAAAACCGCTGATCCTGGAGGGCATTTGAAGAAAGTGACTTTTTTTTCGTGACTGCCTTCAGCAAGCAACGTGAAACCTTCGGATTCTTTTCGTGCTTGACTGGTAGATAACTGCGCAGCTAATTTCTTGAACACTGAAGTTCCGGCAGCACTTAAGGAGGCATTAAAAAAAAAAAGAGTGTGTTCTGGTCGTAGTGATCCATCTCTCATATACGCGTGTCAACATACACAAATGCGCTCGAGTTATTTCTTCTGATCGAGAAAGCATATAAGAATGTGGAAATGCATTTCATAAATGTATTTTAAAATTGTTTAATGCGATCGCGATTAAAACCAATCAGATCTTATTTACTTCGCATCTTTTTGTTTTGTTTAGAGCCCTTAGTAAAGGCATGAAATCGGTTTTTATTCTATAAAATGTAATTAATTTTTTCCGAACTCTATCTCTCGCTTGCACAAGGCACGTGTTTCATTTTCAAGGGGATAATTTTGAGGAACGGTTTAAGAACGTACGTCAGCGCAATTTCAAAAATTCTCGGAAATATTGGTTAACTGCATTTGCTGAAATCCACCGGCGAGTAATCCCGTCTGAGAAGTTTTATGCAGTCGTTAAAATCGCTTAACAGCAGCAAAATTGTTCCACTTAGCGTCGCAGCGTTATCAGATAAGGGCTTACGCAGAACGAATATCGAACTAAATTAATATGCTCCTTGCAAGTTACTGGTCTCCTTAATTGACATTCTTGTCGTTTAGTGCAACTTGTTTTTTGAAACGGATTAATAAAATATTTGCGTCGTGCCGTTTGTTTCGCGAGATGATCGATCAAAGGGATTATTGCCCGGCTCCTCTTGTGTGTGTGTGTGTGTGCGATCGTCGGTAAAAGATCTTTTTAATGAACGCTGCCAAATGATTTCCTTAATCCGCACAAGGTAGGAATGCAATATCGCTCTTTTATTGTGAAGTGGGAGAAAACCTAGCGCGCGCAGGGAAAGTGTAAAAATGTGCCAAAGATGTTAAGGGCAATTCAGACACGAAATGCAGGCTAAGTGATCATTAAAGCGAGTTTGTTATTGTTTGCGTATGATCTACGGCTGAAATAGATTAAGACGGCGTTTGCTTCTTAATCTGGTATACGTCGCGAGCGAACGAAGAAGTGAGCTGCGTCTTCTAATCATACTATACGCGATGGATTTTAGATCATGCGTAGTCGTCGCTCGGAATATGTCAACGACTGCAGAATGCTTGCTAAAAAGTATTGCTTTCTGCGTCTTCCGCACACTCAACGTAATTGGTATTACTACAACAGAAAGGTGTGTTTTGCACCGCTTAATTTTTTTTCCAGCTAATGAAATACATGAAACAAATTACACCGTTGTTTGCATCATTTTTAATTGCGTCAACCCCTTTTATAGCTTGGTTTCTTCTCGCACACTTTAAATTCATTCCACCAAAATAAATCCCTGTTACGAAAGGTTTTTAAGTGAATGTGAAAAATTTAAATGCGATTTTTTTTTTTTTTTAATTTTCACGTGTGACATAAAGGAGGTGGTATGAAGCTTTGAGGCGGAACGAAAGACCCAAAAGAATACCCCCCCCCCCACACACACACACAACACACAAAATGAGTTAACGATGATTCCGAAACACCTTTCATACTGTTTTCGATATTCCTTATAGTGCAAAATGTACGTTTTGGCATTTTGATCTATTTGATATTAGTGTACGAGAGTGGTCTGAAAAGTTCTCGGCCTCTACCATAGATGGCAACACTATCGGCAAGATTTTTTTTTTCTAAGTTGGTACATCTGTCATAAGCATCTATGTGAAATTGCAAGTCATTCTATCCAGTAGTTTGTTCACCTGTCTGGAGCAAAAGTGTTGTCTGTATCCCTTGAAACGGATAAAATTGAGCATCGTGCGGTTCTAAAATTCTTTCTAAAAGAAGGTTTAACGCCAAAAGAAATTCATTCGAAGTTCATAAAAGTTTATGGGGACTCTTCTCCTTTGTTTTCCACAATTAAGAAATGGGCTGCCGAGTTTAAACGTGGCCGTATCAGCCTTGAAGATGATCTACGTGAAGGACATCCAAATAGAGTAACAACACCAGAAATCATCGATCAAGTGCACGATATGGTATTGGATGACCGGCGAATCAAAGTGTGTGAAATTGCTGAGACTATAGGCATTTCAAAAGAACGTGTAGGATATATTTTGCATGAAGAATTGCAAATGAAAAAGCTATGCGCTAGATGGGTGCCACTCTTACTCGCAGCAGATCAAAAACGCACTCGCATGAAAATCTCTGAACTGTTGGAACATCTACCCTATTCCCCAGATTCGGCTCCCTCTGACTTCTATCTCTTCCCAAAACTAAAACTCTTCCTCGCTGGTCAGTGTTTTTCTTCGAATCAAGAGGTGACTGCAGCTGTAGAGGGGTATTTGTACATCTTACCGAGAACCACTACAGGAACGGGATAATGGCGGTGGAGCATCGCTGGAATAAATGTATTACTCTTAAGGGAGATTATGTTGAAAATTAAAAATAATTTTGAAATTATAAATTCGTTTTTTCATTGGTAGGCCGAGAACTTTCCAGACCACCCTCGTATTCCGTTTCAATGTTGATTTATGAAAGAAGAAACAAAAATCAAAATTTCAAGTCCTATAATAGTCGTATTATAGAAAATATTACAATTATTAAAATAAAATAATGCAGATATTTAAATAACGATAAAACAGAATTCATTAGAAAGAAACACTTACGTTACAAGTCTAACAGCATAACGTTTTCGTCCAAATAACAAAAGCATGTTCACTAAACATCCAGAATTTAAAAAGGTACGAGAACCATTGCGGACACTCAACAATGAAATCGTGTTAGCCACAAGTGAATAAAATAGACTGCACCGTCCAGACTGTGTTTGGCGTTTGTTTCAAAACTAAATATGAAATTTAAAAAAAAAGTTAACTCGAACGAGCTTTGAAGGACAATTTCCATAACAAGAACGACTTAAGTCCTTCTCATCGCTTCAGGCAGGGGGTGATCTAGCAAGATTTCACAGCCTTTTTTATACAACAGCTCCATGGAAAAACTGCTTTTATGTAAGCATGTTCAACAAGTCCAGATCGTTCCTACTTGTGGAATTAATATAGTCTTGATGTTCAGCCACAAATCTGCCAGTTCGGCAAAGCAGGGAATTTGATAGACATCAGGGGAGAACAAACTCCTCACCCTTTGGCTTACCAAAGGGGGGAATTTATTTCTTTGCATAGCGTAGAAAGGAGGTATGTTTAATAATCGGTCAAAGGTCCACTCAGAAGAATGGACCTGAGCAGTATGGGGATTTGTTCCGATAGACCTTTGACATATAAGATGGCAAAACGGTTGCCATCCGATATGTCAGCTTCTTGGGCGACTGGCGATTGAGAAACTCTTTAACTCTGTATGATCTTGTTCACAAAAGACTCAATGAAGCTAATAGACAGAAAGGTGGTTTTAATAATTATATATATATATTTATTTATTTATTGTGGTTCTTATTCACGTAAAGTTTTTATAAACCTGTAGTACATCGTATCTTATTGTTAGGATAGAGATTCCTGTCAATAAGCTGCTGATAGTATCCATTATGCTTCCTAAATCAAGAGAGAGAGAGAGAGAGAGAGAGTTCTTTGCAACATGGTTGACATTGATTTCTCTCTCTCAACTGTGTTCTCAGGTTGCAACTACCAATGTTGAAATATTTTTCTCCGCAAAATTACCCACCGACGAAAAAGCAAGAATGAAAAATAAAATTATTAAAATAAAAGAATGAGGGGGGTGAAGAAATCGTATCAGAATATTTTCTTGAAGAAGGAGGAGGAGTGAATCTCGATGCATTTGTAACTATCGTACACAAAAGCAACAAAATATTGCGACAGCTGTCATATTAACGACACACCAAAAATAATACGAAGGGAAAACAATGAAAAGCGACAGGGCAATTTCACGCTGAAAGTCGTTAACCGCGATGTCGATTTCAAGCAATCACAAGTTTTCACTTCGTTTCGTTCTATAATAACAAGTTCATATTACAAGCCACTAGAGGCCGTAACATGCAAAGCGAGAATAACTCGTGCTTCATTGTTGTCTTCGTGTGGCTTCACGGACTGGCAATGGAAAACTCAAATGGCTCTTTATTCGCTCATAGTAATGATTATTAATTCGGGTATGCGCCTAGTTTGCTCTGAGAATTTCTGCTGCCTTGCCTCGAATTGATAATGATTAAGTTATATAAATAAAGATGACTTTGTATTATTTAAAAACGATTTCTACGCATTCATCGATTTACACTCATTTGTGTAAAATTTCTTTTGAGTCGAATCACGTGATTGCAGCTCGAATAAAATTCGTTGAAAGCAGCGAAATGCTCTTTTTCTGTGCGATCATCCGGTGGAGTACTCTCACCTAATGCTGACTGAATGGTGTATTAATGCGAATAGAATTATGTTACGACCGAGAGTTCTGATCACATTTATAATTAGAAGGATTTGCTGATAACACTCTTATTAAAAACCGTGGCACACAGTAATGTTCATTTTAATTTTTATTCATTCGTTTGTGGAAAGCTGCGAGTGTTACGAAAATAGTTTCCAAGCGGTTTCACAATAGGCGAATCTAGAATTGAGTCTTGGCAGAAGCGATTGTTGTGAAGATGAAAGTACCGAGAAATATTTAATAGGCAGTTCTTGCATTTCGTGGTTGATTAATTTACTTTCATTTTCACTGTTTCTTCTTCGTTAATTATTTTTAAAAAAAAGCACAATGTTACTTTGCTCTGATTTTCCAAGGGAACCCTCTTCCCAGATGCACTGATGACAGGGCACACCAGGTATTCCTGTGATAACTTGCTCATTTGATGCACACACACACACACACACACACACACACACACACACACACACACACACACACACACACACACACACGATGTATTTTATGTTATTTTTTGAATCTACTTTGAATCGACAATCACGGAAATGCTTCCCCCGTGTGATTATTCCCATTTTTAAGGGTGTCGATTGTGAACGCGCATTTTGGCTTTAATGGTTTCGCTTCCAAGTATGACATTTAACTATTTCATCCGTAATCTACGAGGGTCGTGAAACGGAGTCCATTGATCTAATAATGTCTACTATAGTTTGTAGCGAGGGAATTTATCGAAGCGCTCGCTGTCCACTCCGCGAACAAGGAAATCGCAGGGTAGTGCTTCGAATGGGTCATGTGACATGTCTTTGTGGTCTTAAAACCAGGCGTCTTCGGGTCCTTGTAAATCCCACCGTGGCCTCTTAAACTATATTTGGGGATTATCTGACTGTATACTAGGCCCACAGGGGAGAAGGACGACTTCTCAGGGCTGAGATTCTCCACCGGAACTCTAAGCTTCTGGGACCTGCGCTGACGTGTAAGAGATGCTCTTAGCGGTTACGGATTGGCCTCGCTCAGAGGGCCGATGAATGAGTCTAGAAACATACAACGGGATAGCAAGTGTTGTCAGTGAAGGTTCACTCCGGTGATGCTCGCCTCACTTTAATCGGTGTGGCTTTAAAGGCTATAAATGGACTCTGTAGAGAATCGGTGACGAGCAGAACACGTGTTCCTTCTCAATTTTTCATATGCTTCTCTTTACCGTTTGTTTCCTTTTGCCAAGACCACTTGCTTAACTTCCAGCTAAAATATGACCATAAAGGAGCTATCTTTTCAGCATTTTATTTTAAGTATGTTCGAATAGTTACAATAAACGACACGTCGTAGTCGTTTGCAAAGCGTCATTATGGGATGGATGTCACTTTTATTCCGCTTTCGACCTGTATGAAATTTCTTTGTATGTTCTACATACGTAGAGTATTCACGTATTGAGTAGAAGTTCAACTGTACTTCGATTTTATCCTAAAATTTCGATTTTTTTTTGTATTTACAGCGAATTGCAGTCTCCAGATCACCAACGTATCGAATAAGGATCCCAGCAACGTAGGAAATTTTTATTTTTTGCAAACCTTGCTAATCCTGCGATGCCAGTGGCATCAGTAGAAATCCCTTCGCGATGATGCAATCGTTTGATGTCAGTAAATTACGAAATGATTAAGTACTTTGTATTAACATTTGAAGTATTGCTTGCGCTCATTTCAAGGTGGAACTGCTTACAGGTGAAATAAGTGATGAAACACCTCAGGTGTTACTCTTAAAAGGTGCGGACACATTTTAGAATTTGAAAAGAGAATTTTGAAAGCGATACTCACTTACTCTTGACCTGATGTGCTAAAGCAGGGTCTCATTTTAAATTTCTTTTTCTTTTTTTTTTCGAATAAGTTAAATTTGTTTCAAATGCCTTTAAATTATCAGAGATAGATTCCTTTCCCTCTGGTATCAGTGCGTTGCTGATCAAGATTAATTTTAAGATTTTCCGCGTCCTATCCCCTACGAAATGTTGAAAATCAACCCTAGTTATTAAGTTCGTTGCTAGTTTGAAGGGTTAGGCTTACTTCAGCCTCCACCAGAAATAGAGCGATGGTCTCGCCCTGTTCTTACACACCGAATTGATGTGGGAAGCAAATTTGAATGTAATGTCGTTCGGATAAATATGAAATTACTACAGATTATATTTTCTGATTTGTAGACGTCAGTTGAAAACTGCTTACGAAATCCGTTTTATCACTCACATGCCTGTTATTATATTTACAGCTATAATTTATTGATACTATTTTATCAATTAAACAGTATTTACGTAATCATGTTCGACATGCTTTTGCTTAATAATTATAATAAAGCTAGCTCTTGTGGAAATAAATATACAGGAAAACTATATATATCTGTCTTTTTTTACACGGAATTTGCTTTTAGACATTTACTTTTATCTTTATAATCACTTCATATTGTGAAAAAATTCCTGTTTTTTCATCTTGATAACTTGTGAAAATTTTGAACATTTAAATTACTTAATCCACAATTCTATTCATGGATGTGTCCCTGAAAATGTTTCCTTAATAAAATGAAATAATGATTATTAGACGCTGTTCTTTCAAAAGAAATCCATACTTGTAGCAAACTAGAAAATTGTGCAATGCCATGCAATACGTTACAATGCATCGAGCAATATCGGATCGTTCGCCCACTTAATTAATATGGCTATCTTCATTAAAGTAGAAATACAGCCTCCGTAGCTCAGTTGGTTTAGTCGAGCCCTTTGGTTAGAAAGACCTTGGTTCGATTCCCGTTCATGACATGAGGAACTTTTTTCAATCAAATGGTGAGTTTGGCCGGGCTCACATGAGGTGAATGGTTTTTCGTCAGACAAATCGGCCATAAGAACACCCCCAATATACTGACATAGGACGCTCGAGGAATAAGGATTAACCGATCTATTACCTCGGATCTTGTTTCGAACACCTGAACGGTGACTTTATGCGTAAATGAGGAAAGAAAGTAGAATTAGATCTTCATGTGTACGCTCATCAATTCTAGTTCCCCTTGAGACACTAGAAAAGACTTGAAGTTTGGACGACACTAAGTTCGTACGCTGTAAATCATCTGGAAGACAAATAGAAAGTCGCATGTCACTCTGCTCCACTTGATTTGTTGAATGAGATCATCTTCATGTCTTAGGCTACTGTATTTTTTTTTTTTTAATTCTGTTTCGTGGAATTCAAAAAAGACGGTACAATTAGAAGTGATTCTCTCTTTTTAAATTTTATTTTGTTTTAAATTGGAGGCTTAATTATAATTTAACTCGAAATATATTGAAAAAATATTCAGCTAAATGAAGAATTCGATTTTTTCTCATAAGCACTCGATTCTCATAAAATCGACTATTTTTGTTATGCGAATCCTCCCACGAAAGGCTCAGCCTGTTATTAATCCAGTGAATAGGCTACGAGATAATTCAAAAACCCTCCTGTAGAGATCGAGCATGGATCTTTTTCAAGTCACTTCAGGTCTTCTCGGAGCTGAGCGGATGTCTCACACCGAGAGGTGAACTCATCTCCCACCTAGGCATAATACACAGAACATCCTTACTCACGGTGGGATTCGAATTTTACAGCCTATTGGTCTGAGAGTGGTTGCAATAGTTACTCTCGGCCAACCATCAGATAATAATAATCACCATCCATTTATTTCATATTACAGTAGGGTCACCTTTATCCCTCTGTCAACATGCAAGCATCGAAATTTATCGCACAAAAGGATGGACTCGGATAAAAATTTTATACAGAAAGTTCGAAGTTGTGTGCAATATTAGCGATAAAGGGGAATCGAGGCTGTCGGATTACTTGTTCAACACCTGAGGGTATTTCATAATTATTATGGCTGCATTAAACTTACACGGAGCACCCACTTTCAGATTTGCAATAAGCATGCAGAACCACCCGACTTATAATGCTAGCAAAAACATTCCTTAATATAAATCAGTAACACCTCAAGTAATCCCAGAGGGAAATTTAATTTCGTCTAAGAAAGTATTCAGTTTTTTTTTTTTTTTTTCAACATTACAGGGAAAATTTTCATGTGACGAGGGGAGTAAAATATTCCACTTTTGTGATAAAACTTTTTTAAATATCTGCAAGCTATTCAAGATGATGTTCAGACGTTTAATATATTAATATATTAGAGTTATTACAACGAAATTTTCTGTGCATTTTAAATTATATTCGAGTATCAATATTTACCTGTTAGTTTATTTGTGTCATTTGATGTGTTTATTATTTAATTTTGTTCGGGCTTTATCGTATGACTCGAGAATGAACTTTTTTTTTTATCTTTAAACAGAAGACTCCATTTCCAGAATTTTTTATTTATCTTCCTCTGAAGCAGAGCACGATCAGTATACACTCTCTTTTAATTTTTGAGTGTAGCAAATATACAGAAACACGATGAAATTCGGCATTATCTCAAAGCCGATCCACTGATTACTCAATATCTATTGACTAAACTAGAAAAAAAACATTCCTGCAATGTGGCATTTTACATTGACAATGTGAAGTTGTGGATGGGCGGAAACAGTAAACTTCCACTAGATCAACACGCACACACACACAGCTGCGGTCATGAAACTGTTTTTCTCTCTTTCCACCGCGATCCTATCCAAGTCCTGAAATATATATGAGCTTTTACGTAGACTAGACGACTGGCTAGTACAAGGAGGAGATATATAGGTTACGTGACCGCCATTTTGCTCCATTATTCAAATGAATTCACTTGAAAATCTTCCCCTGTATCTTCATCCCCCTCCTGAGGATATTTCTGGAGTTAGAACTTTGTACCGCACAAAGTTTAAATGGAGGCCGATATTTAGAGTTAAAGAATTGGCATTTTACTAATAGCTGTTTTTCTCTCTTTGTGTGAGTGTGCGTGCGTGGGTGTGTTTACCAAAAGAATAAAATTACGCGGACCAGAAAAAAAACTGAAGTTGCGATATCCAATGAAAATCTTTAAAATACCTTGGGTTCTATATCTGTAAACCTCAAAATGTTAGGAAATGCAACAATCACGTCTTAATTTCCTGAGGTCATGTCGTTAGATGATTGCGTGGAATTTTTTATTTAAATCTGGCGGAAATAGGCATTAAGCGCTTAGATATAAAAAACAGAATGCTACTTAACCTTGCTGTCTTCGAAATCTGCGTCTTATATAAACATTTACGGAACTTAGAGAGTGACTAAAGTCGCTCATTGCCCTTTCAAACCGGTAACAAAAATTATAAACACTTCGTTTTGAATTTACATGATACTTTCAGTACTACAATATTGAAAGTACTGTGGAAAATAACTAGCTGTTTCGCCCCCAGCCTTTCAAATGCTCCACCAGCTCGAACTGTAGAAATAGTACACGTTGGAACCAAAGTCATATGATCGCCTCCGAATTCTGAGCTACAATCACTGTGAATTAGCAGGGTATTTTGATTCGTTGGAACATGATTCAATGCCTTCCATTAGTCGGGAGACTCCAAAATTTACCAAGATAGTTCCTTCGTGAGATGAACAGTTTGCAATCGGAAACTCAACTAATGCTACATCGTTTTTACTGCGGTTCTTGTTGCGCTGTTCTCATGGCCAAATGGAAGCTTCAAAAGAGCTCCACGTGTATTGTGAATAAATTTATTGCCCATTTATTTGGAATCATTTCACTCAAAGCCGCTAATGTAGTTTTCTTCTGCACTGTAAACGATTCATTGCAATCACTTATGTACCCAAAGTGATACAAAACACAGTAGATTGGCGGGGGATGCAATTATGAATGATCGCCGATTCTCTTTTTCCTCTAGATATTATAGTTAGTAAAGGTCGAAGTCCACAGTTCTTAAAAGTCACATTACCTCAATGGTCTGTTCAGTACTGAGTGGAGGAATTTGGGAATGGCTATGTTCGAATGAAAATGATCATTTTTATTATTCCATCCTGCCGAGGAGTTCACTCATTATCAGTTGGTTACGAATTTCGACGGATATTTAAATTGACTTTTAATATAACGAAACAAGTAATCCATATTTACAAGACATCGAATGGAACCAAAAAAGTGGCGTTTGTTGTATCCACTCGGTGATGAGTGCTTATTCTGGTGAATGTGAATCAGGATTCCATCTGCTATTGCGCTGATGGATTTTTTTCCTTTCCTGTCTAAGAAGCTAGCTAGTCTCAGGCAGCGGCAGTAAAACTTCCCCTTTCAGACACGCCATCGCATGCCTGCCTTCCAAAAACACATATAAGATAGGGTTATGGATACCACATCTTATCTGCGATTGGCGTCAGGAAGAGTACGTTGTCGTAAAATTCGGGTCATAATCAGTAAAACTATGAACTGCCGGAAAGAAAACACAACACGCACGCAATTTTATAAGGACATGGTTTAATAAGAAATTTTAATTTTAAATTAGCCCTCAAAATGTTTAGAATATTATTCTACCCACTTTTTTTTAGATCTGCAGCTAATTTTAATTGGGCACAAGCAAACATGGGATTTCCTTTTGCATGCAAGACGCAAATATTTCGTAAAAATTAATCGCATTTGCAGTTATTATTGACATCCAGTTGCTTTGTATATCAGAAAACAATTACATTTGCAGACGTTCATCTAATAAAAGAAAATTTCGCGTCTATTTTGCTTGGGATATGGCAGTAAATTCAGATCAACAACACGTGCCCTTTTGTGTGCGAGAGATTGGGTTTTATTCTTGCACTGTTATTGCCACCGCTAAGCGTGACATGCGGTACTCGTTCGATGCACTTTTGGTCCAAATTTTGTAATATATAAACCATGTTGTTTAGGTGATGCTTGGCGAAGATTATCGCGGTATTTTTCACATAAAGAAGGAGTTTGGAGAACTGAGCGAGCCCAGAAAATTCATCGCAAACAATTGTTCGAAAGGCAGTTCACCGATCAGGTTCGACTAATTCCTTTTTCATGATTCATCCGAAATGTTAGATTCGTGTGAAATATTGAACCGTGAGATGTACGCACGAAATAATAATCAACGAACATTCATTCGTGACAAATAACGTTGACTGAAAACTGAGTTAAGTATTACTGTTTTTCTTTTCCCTATAGGGTTTTCTTTTTTTTTTATAATAAGCAAATAAAAATTTTATAATTTTCATTTGCTCTGTGTTATTCATAAACTATTTGATTACTTGCATTCTATGAAAATAATACCTGAGATTTTGCTGTGTCTTTTTAAAGATGTCTCAAAATCTTTAACATTACTAAATCAGAAGCGTCCTCTTCTTTAACATAAGAAATAGAGTCTACATCTTTAACGATCTCATATTCCCTCATAACTAACACGACATGGTTTGCTCACTGGTGTGCAGTTGGGAGATTGGTCAGTTGTTTTCTCCTTTGGGGAACGAATTCCCTCTTTGTTTCAATAACGCCCTTTTACCATCAATACACTATGTGATTTTTACGATGATTCGTGCAATTTTGAAAGACACTGACCATTGTTTCATTCAGAGCCATACTCTTTACTGGTGGAGAAACCTTAATTTTCTTTTATGATGGGAATTATGAATTAGGTGAGCCTGTGGTTTCTGCTTTCTCCATCAAGGCTATCACATCCCCTCTCTCTCATCTCTAAACATTGGTAATTTCTCTATAGAACACTTTCTCCACGAAATTATATGCTAACACATTTTTCGGATTTAATGCTTTTGCATTGTAGGGTATCCGAAAGCAACAAGAGAAGAGCAGATGACGCTCTGTAATCTCTATTCAATGATGAAGCGCAGTCTTACCCATTGCCTCTTATATTTCTCCATAATGATTTCTGTTATGATTTTGATTGCCATGAAAACTTTTGCCATATGCCGCTAAACACTGCAGTGCTTTGGGTCAAAAGTTTAGTGGATCCAATGGGCTCCAAAAGGTTGTTGTAATGGACAAAGGACCCAGCGCTGCAGCTCCACTGCCACCCCTGCAGTGAGGTTATATCGCAATCAAAGTTTACTTTATACCACAATGTGGCATTAAATTACTTTTTAGTTTTGGTCGATTTGGGTGCCTTAGCCTCGTTCGTATTCCAGTCACTGCAGTCGATCGAGAGTTAATTTCGCCTTTCGGTTCAATTTCAATCATTGTGTTTCGAAGCATTTTCCGCATATTGAGGCTGAGATGCTCACGTAAGCGTTAGTTTCGTCATGAGCTTGTTTATTTAATTTTTAAGGGTGCTTCGGGTTGCGTGCGTAAGAAATCAGAGTGATTTTTCTCGTTACTGTCGGTGGTGTTTTGAATCTGGTTCTGCAACAGTGTGACCAATATTCATATCCTGTATAAAGTGCATAACTTCTCATATGTTCCATATTTCCGGAGTATTTGCTAAAATAATATACTTTAGTTCACACAGGATCAATTAGATTATATTACATTTATTTATTTTTTAATTATATTTCGAAAGAATATGTATATCCCAAAGAGCATAATCTCACCCGAGTTGCACAATGTATGATGATTACAGAATCTAATAGCGCAGTACAGAAAATATTATGAAAATCAAGAACAATATAGCAGATAAAATACATCTATACAAAATAACGTCACGCATATCACCAATTGACTGTTTAGCCATTTGTCAATTAGCAAATGTCGTCTAAACAAGCTGTAATTATTCATACAGAAGTTTAAATGATCAGATTACTGTAATTTTTATACTGACTTAGCAAATAGCAGATAACAGTTGTGTGTTTCTGGGCTTTCAAATTACGCATTTCACGCCCACTTCTGCAGAAACAGGTCTCTGGTCTAATGCTTGAGTACTGACCATCGGATTTTAAGAATAGATGTATAATCGCCTAAGTGGTAAGACAGACATTTCATGGGGTGTAGTTACAGCTCACGGTAGCGTTGTCCCTGCATTTGTTAACAGTTGAGGTTTGATACCGTACTGTATAACGTCCCTGTATACGGTATCAAACGTCCCTGCATTTGTTAACAGTTAGAATGAACATTGTAAAGAAATTCGAGTTATCAGTGAGGTTTGATACCTTACTGTATAACGGTTTGCGAAATATAATTTCTTAACATTGTCACACTTAAGAAACTTTTAAAAAGAAAATTCGAGATGCGATAAATCTCACTTATCTTGAATACGTCTCTAATATATGATTTCCATCTTACGTTGTTGTCAATTTTGTATCCAAAATAAGATATAATCTTCACGTTTTCTGTTTCCACGCAGTTACAATTTAGATTACTCTTCTTAATTCCTGTTGTGTAAGAACTGAAAAAATTAAGCTGAGTTCAATATTCGGTGTACTTTCTCAGTTTAAAAATTATATTTTTTCCCAGCCAATGAGAATCGGTTTATTAGAGGGGAATAATTTTTGTCGTCAATTTAATTTTATTTACGGAATCTGCAGTGGTCATCAATTCAGTGGTATCTTCAAAAGTGCTCATTTTACTTGGCAACTGCAGTGCGCAGAAGTTGTTGATGAAATAATGCGGTCAAGCACAGAACTTTTGGGGAACAAAAAAACAGCCTTTTTTTAAAATAAATTTCCATGGAATCAAAAGCTTTCTGTATATCTGGAAAAATGACTAAAATTTAAGTTGATTTCGATGAATAAATTAAATTTGTGAAGTTCGGCAGTTGAGAGGTTGGTCTAAACCCTAAGCATTTCTTAGAGAAGTTTGTTTTTTCTAAACAAATCTCTGTTTCACTAATTTCTATAATATTGTAGAGAAAATTCTATACTTCTTAAGATCTAATAGCTAATTTCTTTAAGAACAGACAATACATAACTGTTTAAAATTCTGCTGGAAACGAGCCAGTCAACAGCGATAATTAAACATAGAAACTGAAGGACTAAAAAAAAAAAAAAGGACACTGTTGCAGAATGCTCACATTTACGCAATCATTGTTTTCTGGAGAAAAAAGAATTTTTAACTCGTTATTATAATATTTCTCATTTCACTGTCTTCTTGAAAATATGGAACTCTCATTTCCCTGATGAAGTATTAACTGCTAGTTGCAAGAGCTGCGTAGTAATTATTAAATTTATCTGCTAAATTTAGGTATTTCACCATTTAAATCTACACTATTGATGTTATCATCGATGAGTTTCAGAAATATTTGTTCATCCAAGAACTAATATTTTTGCCCATATATTATTTACGAATTTCTAATTTATAATAATTTTACCAATTTAAATATTCATTATGGTAATAATCCCCCCCCTTTTAATTCATTGTTTACTTGATTCGTGTAATGGTCTCAAGCTGTACTTGTGCTATTCATTGTGAAGATAATTTTACGCTTTTTAAACATCAGTTTACTGCAGTGTATTTTGTCTTGCGTTTATGCATGACTTCGGTGGTTTCATCCTTCATGGAAAATTACAGCTGCCTGTTCCATTGTAGTGTCTGATATATTAATGAGTTTATAGTAAGCGTTGTCAATATCGGTTTCAAATTTTCTATTCCCACACAATAAAATACTTTATTTTATTCTAATCCACTGAACCCACTAAAGACACATCTTTTGTGTCTTTAGTGATTGCAAATGGATTTTGACGGCTCTTCGAAAGTGAGCTGCGATTGGTTGATTGAATACTGCTACCCGGATTTTATTGTGTTTTGTATCCTAACGAATGCACGATCCATATTTTAAATACGTCACGCGCATTCGATTATAATTTTCTCTGAAATCGAGCTTTTACAGTCGGTTATGAAGTCCGTGCTATTTTCTTAAAAAATAAAAAGGATCAAAATAAAAATTTCGGCTCAAAATCAGACACCCCCTGTTTACACTTAAAATAACAACCAGAAATTTCAGAGTATTTTATGAAAATACTGAAGGAAAAGTCTTTTAGACAAATGTCGCTAATGTCGAAAGATCTACTAACTAACATCATCGATAATTCGCAACTACAAGGCGATCAAATACTCACAATGTCATTAAAGAAAAAAAAAAAACGAGCAGTTCGTTAACGACACATTGATAAAAAAAAAAAAGCCCTCGCGAATGACTTCACCTCAGGTGTAGTTTTTTTTTTTTTTTTACCTCCTTGGGGGGCATTTTCATATCACAGATGTCGTCGATGCTGGCTTCACTGCATAGTTACTTTGGCGTAATAATCCGCCAGTCCAGCCCAGGGTGCTCCAGATTTCTAGACATATTTCAGCATTTGTTCAGTAATGAGACATGTGCATTGTGGTGCTGTGTAATCCCTGATGCGCGATTATATCGGAATGCCGTTCCACTTCGAAATTTTTACAATGCACTTCATGTTAGATGTTCGAAGTGAAAACTGAATTTCTGCTGATTACACATCACATCAAAATGTTCAAAATGTTAGATCGGCTGCTTCTCTTTAGGGTTTTTTTTCTCGTCCAGTTGATTCTGATATAATCAATAGTAAAAGGCGTTTGCTACTGATTAAGTGTGTGTGTTTCATGGCTTTGTATTTAATTCAGCAAAAGAAAGAAAGAAAAAGGAACATTCAGTTGCTTTGCCGAATTTCTTGCTGTAACGGACACGCATCGAGATTAAAGTGATTATAAGAAAACGCTTCCGTACTCGAGGTACATTTTAGTCTCCCAGAAGGCAATCGTGAGCGAGCGCAGAGGGAACGTATTTCAGTCACGTGACTTAGGTACATTCATATAACACTTGTCAAATGTCACATATTCCCTGATTCTCTGCTAACAGTGACCTAAACAACCATCACGTGCTGTCTCGAGGGATAAATTTGGCCAACAGTTGCGGATACTTTTTTTGCGCATACCTTCGATGACAAAAATTCTTCGCCAGATTTTTGTGCGTTTTCCCCTCTCCCATCTCGTGCCCACGTGCGGCTTATGGCTGGAAAATGAATATGCACTCCAGACTCTGGGCTCCATCTATTATTTAAGCCTAACTTCCATTTGCTCCTACCTGAAGGTATTATGCGATGCAAAATTTATGAAGATTGAGGCCCACGAGGGAGCAGCGCACTTGCCTCGTTTTTCTCCGTGAAACACTCGTCCTGCTATTGACGCTGCAGGTCTGCTCTGCACTTGTCCGCACTTAATGGGGCAAGGAAGGTCCCGACAAGATGGCTGAAGCAGTGGCTGTTAATAAGAGAGAGATGAGGGGCCGTGAAAACGACACTAAGCACCACAGAGCAGCGATGATAACACCTCCATGGCCGGATGCGATCGGCGGTTGTTGATTCTCTCCACCTGAAGAATAAACAAAGCAAGAACACACAGAATAAAATTCTTTTTTTATCAGTTCATGTTAAGCAATTGTAGACTTTAATACTAGAATAATCTTATCGTGAAAGCTACTCTTAGCAGAAAAAAAAAGAAACATTCGCTTCTTTCCACAATTTTTCATATTCGGGTAGTGCATGCGCAATAAAAACTGAAAAAGGCTTAAAAATTAAATAACACAAAACAGAAGTCTGAATTATTTTTTTCCCACAGATTAAGAAAAAACTTTCAGATTAACATTTGTCCCGGTTTCGTCAAAAAGATTAGGTTAGGTTAGATTCGCAGAGCACAGAATATTTTAAAATCTCTTCATCGAGAGACAATATTAGATTTGTTGCGTCCCCGAATGAAGGGGGTGTTTCCCCGAATCACAGAGATGCCGATATCTCGGTATACGATGAATGTCATTTCTACAAAAATCGAAGTCGGCATTTTTTCGACTGACAATAGCGAATAGTCAAGTTCGTTGATTAGAAACGAAATGGGATTTGGTTGGGCTGAGATTAAAGCGTCTTCTCATTATTCGTGAGTATAGAAATTATTTCGTAAAAAATTGAAAATAATTATCATTGTAAATGTATTTTGGACGATAAAGTTGCTGTTGAGCAAGCTAAAACCGTGGGGAGAAAAAGGAGTGGAGTTTAATATTTTAGAACATTATTATTCGTTGACTGTGGAATTTAAGAAAGTGAATGTAGTCGCCAGATAACTTTTCCAACTGTCCCTTGCTTATAATTTTTGGCGTGTGAGGGATTTGTGACGACTGACTGCATCCATTTTCATCGAGGAAGATCGCGAGGTCAGCGTGAACATTCATTTCCAGCCATCCAATTAAAACATTCTAACAGTGCTCGAACATTAATGCGGAGCAGATTTCACCGAGAAAGAGCCGAAATCTCGTCTGTTGCAATTAAAAAGGAAATATTTTGTAAAGCTCATCGTTCGGTTGTTGTCTATAACGAGAATTTATTACGAGACAATTTATTTCCGGTATTTTTTGTGTGCGCTGATTAGAAATATTGTAGCATCCTTTAAAGTAATTCCAAACATCTCTCGCAGGTTTCCCCAAATACAATGCATTGTTGTCTTTATTCAGGATGCAAACAGCAGAAAACTGTTTTTCACCGTTCAGTTCCTTTTTTTTTTAACATCGTTATTGATTAAAGTAGTATCACGTGCTGTGCTGCATATTTCATTGTACGACAGCTTTTAAACGAGTAAAACTCTGCTTTTGTTACTGTTTGCATCTCTCATCGTTATTAGAATAGAGGGGAAGGTTTCGATGAGCTGGAAATACAATTTTCTTTCCTTAAAACTTCGCAATTATTAGTGAAAAGCAAACAGAGTCGAACGTGATATTTTGTTTGTTTGTTTCGCTAATTATTTTGTCGAAAGAGCAGTGATTGTTTTTCTTCCGGTTTTAATGTTTAACGAACATCACTTTAGACACGTAACCGTTTATTTAAAATTAAATAAGATTAAATTAGATTTTTATAATACGTGTGTATTTTCTAGGAAGGTATTAAAAGAAAGCCACATGCTTTTTAAGGTCTTTTAAGATAATAACACTCCCGTGACCACGGAGGAAGTCTTTCGCAACGCATCTTAAAGCACTTGAAAACACTAAATTCTTCATTGTTATGGTTTGAGGCGTGGGGACATGTTTAACTATTCTCTTATACATAAACTGCATTTAGTCATGTATATATCACCCGCATCTGAGAGCTTCTTTATCTTTGACAGGTTTTTCCTGAAATTCTTCCTGAAGTGTAACCAGAATTGTTTAAAAAACGCTGGAAATCCACGAGACATGAGAAGATTTCAGGTAAGTCCTTGTAACTAGAAAATACGATAACTGGGCAGGTAGAAATTTATGATCAAATGTGGACATTTCATCATAAACACAGAACTGGATTTGTGTGTGTGTGTGTGAGAGAGAGAGAGAGAGAGAGAGAGAGAGAGACTTGTCAAATCTGCAGATGTGTCTTTCTTCACGATTTGTAGGCGGTGGAGCTCTTCAGTTAACAATGGCGTCGATGCCAAGTAGCTTGCGGCATTGCTGGATCCTCTTGTTAACTTACATCTCGTTTTCTGCGTTCTCTCTTCCCGAAGTACGGCGCGTTTATTGTAGTAGGAAGCAGCGCTGTAGCTCGGCTGAAAGGAAGTAGGCTGTCGCGTTAGGACAGGGAGAGAGAGATGTTAAAGATCATTGTGTTTTTTCACGTGAGTGGTTCGATACTTGTTCCACACTTACTGCCGCCCCTAGGGAGCTGCTTCCCGGCAAACTCCGCATCAGTAATGAAGAGGTTCGATCTTTCAGCTCTTTTCTTTTCGACACTTTGAATGGGATGCATATCGAGCGATTGTCGAAACCGCACTACACATCAGCATACAAATGCGCGCTTCCTCGGGACAACGACACTATTTTTGCTCCCTCCTTTGTCCCCCGTGGCTCGTAAGGACATGGACGCCGATAACAGAAGGAATTGCATAAATAAACACCTCGGAGCGTTCCACTCCTCTGCTGACAGCCCGATCTACCTGTGGGATGACACGGGGTGACCTTTGTTCCGTGGAACTGACGAAAGAGATGCAACGCCCCGCAAAATTTACGCTTGCTAATCAAGCAGCCAGGCATAGAGAAAAGTGTTTGGAGCGTTGGGGATTTCGACGAGAGACGAGCGTTACCTTGGTCGATGGTCCACGCTGGTGTGGAAAGGAGCCCAAGGGACGACAGACAAATTTCCCCCTTCGTGGCATTAGCCGCAACACTGCTTTTATCTTGCAGGTTTACAGCCCAACTGGGAAGGCCTCACGCGGTTCTGCCAGCCTGTCATCCATCTTGCTGCCAGCAGGAACGGAGGATGCGAAGCCACCATCATGCGCGGGAGGAGTCTGCTGATACAGAGGAGAAGAGATGCTACGGAGGCAGACGCTGACAGCTGGCCAATCAGCGGCCACTGTGATGGAGGTTTGATGGACCTCCAGCGAGGCTGGCTGCTCTATCGGCGATGGATGGGGGACTGGGAGCACAGAGACCTCCAAGCACAACACCGCAATTTAGAAGCTGGGATGTGCTTGATTGCAGAGTTGAATACACACGGCCGTATGCAGAATATCTTCTGCTTTTCTCTATTGAGTGGGTACGCATTCAAAGTTATGGAAGGGTAAGAGGCCAATAAGTCTGAAAAATGCACTCTCACTAGAAACCAATGAGGGGCTACTTTTAAAAAGAGCAATCTATTCTTAGTGAGAATCTACTGCACAAACAAACACAAGCCAGACTTCAATTCTCACATTTCTTGCACTTTTAGCCGCGATAGTTTCCGACATTTTTTTTTCTTTTACTGGCGTTTCCATTTCTTTTGCGAATGGGTTTCACAAGTCTGTATTGAAAATAACGGTTCGAGATATTTAGATTATTTTAAATATCGCTTCCAATTTCTTGGTTTTGAATAGGGTTGCAAATGTGGAACATTGTTCTTGTTCTGCATGATTGAAATAGAAGTTGAATATCGCATTTTATGGAGACGACGAAAGGCGTCTTGGAAAGGAGAGTCTTTTCCAAAAATAGAGAACGTTGTTGATGGACGCAAGGATTATGAACCGAAAAGTACTGAATAATTCCCAGGAAAATTCAAAATGTTATTTTACGGCTTCGCTTTATTCAAGCACAGGAACATATGTGCATAAAACGCCATTCTGTCTACCGATGAACTAAAGTACTGGCGGAACAGTGTTACTGTTTGAAACAAAACCCCTATTCAGTTTTAATGATTTTAGGAGCCAAAGTATTTTTTGAAATAAAATATTTTTGCTCATTTTAAAAAAGCTCGATATATGTAAATCCACGGAGCTCACAGAACTAGTGGAAATATCAAGAGTAGTAATAGAAAATATAACTATTTTTCGTTTATTCCAAAAAAGAAAGAAAAAAATGAATATCACTTACAAACCTAGTAAAAATACGATGGTTAATTTTTTCCTCTGCCTTGATCCAAAAAAACCAACAAAAAAACAGGTTGATCCAAAATAATATGAAGAATTGCACCAAAGCACTGAAGAATAAGGATCAGTAAATATGAACTCTAGAATTGAAGTAACACGGAGAGGAGAATATTTATAAGAAGAATGTCAATAAAAATGTATCCGTTGAATGTCCCTACTAAATACAATCGTAAAGTTGTCTGCTCTATTTTATAAAAAAATATCAGAAAGATAAGAGTTTGATTTTGAATGCTATTCGCAAAGCAGAAAAAGAGAACGGTACCCATTTTTGGACACCGAAACTTTGAATTTCAGTTTTGAGTTATAATTTGAATAAGTTTAATCATGTTTCTGTGATTTTCTTTTCGTGTTATTCGTGGTACTTTGAAATTTTCATTGTAGAATAATTCACTATATTCGTTGAAATGTCTCCAAAAGAGAAAGAACAAGTTGGTAAACACAGGCAAGTTTTTAATATTATTAAGCTTGAGTCACCATCAATTGCAGCGTTTCAGACACGCCACAGATATGTTAAGGATACAGTCACACATATATATATATATATATATATATATATATATAATAAATAAATTTTTTAACTTGGGGATATTGTATATTAGGATAACCAAGTTATATATATATATATATATATATATATATATATATATATATATAACTTGGGGATATTGTATATTAGGATAACCAAGTTATATATATATATATATATATATATATAAAACAAAGAGAGAAGGGAAAAAAACTCATGTTCTAAATGGAAAAGGCTGCCAACGACAGGACATGTTGAAGGCGTCAGAACCAAGTAAAGGCAGGCTATTCAGACCTAGTTTATGGAAGTGGGGTACGGTTTTCCCTTCAATGTTTATAACTCCAGACAGAGGCGTGAATAATGTAAGCTGCTTCATCCATCACTAGTCTTCTTAAGACCTACAACAAAGGAGCAAAAGATATTGATCCGACATTTGCACTTCTCCATCACTTATTAATCTCTCGTTGTTGTACTTAATTTTTTTTTTTTACTTCTTGATCCGTTTTTTTCATCTCGTGCAGGTCCTCAATTATAATGCACTCTTCTGCTAATCTTTACTGTACTGAATTAATTTGATGGGAAGATCGGCAGTTTATTTACATAAAGTAAAAACTATACATCTATTAGAATGGAAATCGATGGAAGAAGTCTTCAACTGGATTTACGGTTGTATCTGTATTGTAATAATAATTGATTAACAAAAAATGCGATTATTTATCCGGGATAGCAAATATGTCAAGTTTTTGGATTTACTTTCATTATTTGTCATCTAATCTGTCACAAAAAAGGGGGGAAAGCATTTATCTGCATGGCGTAATTGAGAATTACATCTAGCTTTAACGGCATCGTGTGCTTACCAGTCTAACGAGCAAGTTGATTTTCCGTAGGTGATAATCCAACTGATTTTAGGTGGAGCCATTTGAATGAAAAGATTTACTGGTTCGAATCCCGTCATCGCAAGAGAAAAACATTTATAAGTACTTTTCAGTCGAAGCAAATTAGCCCCTCTCAAAAGTTTTCAACCCCCTGTTTCAATGTTACCATAATTTCTCCAAGAAGCCTTGCAATGCACTTTCATTTTTGTTCCCAATTTTAAATGCGGTGTTAACGTGCATTAACCTCCTTGATTAGCGTATGTGAAGCAATTATCTTTGCGTTTTAACTTTTTTTTCAATGTTGCTTTAGAAGAAAGTTAAGCTGCAAATGCAACAGCCTGTCGTCAAAAAAGTTGACGCTCTTTGAATAGGATCGCCTTTCTTAGCGAAGCCATCCCCGCTTTATCCAGTACATGCGCTTCTTTCTGTAACCAGAGTTAAGTTTACTCTCTTTTCTTCGGAAATTTATAAGTTTCTTCCTGGGCACACTATGGGAGATAAATTCAGACCGAGGTTTTCCGCGCCATCGCTAGAACTACTTAAGAGATAAAAACAACTGTCAGCGCCAATGTTATCCCATCATCTGTGACTAAAAAATAACTCCGCTTTGGGCGTCATTTATTCGCAAGTCAGCCTTATTTGAGACAGAGCCAAGCTTGGAAACTGATTTAAACCTCTCTCTGTCTGTCTATCCTTCTCTGCCTCCTCCGTATTTCGAAGTTCGCTGCAGCACAAACCAGTAGTTGGAAATACTGTTTCATCATTCGTATCCCGCTTGCGTGCTGCGGTGTATGTGACCAACGGAGGTCCCGTGGGGACTTCACAGCGAACAGAGTGGGACAGGGACATTTCACGCCCTGTCTCCGGACTAATGTGCCAGTCTCGAGCTCCGTGACATGGCTGTCAACGGTGTTAAAAAAAAAAAAAAGGCCTAAAGTGGTCAAGGTCCAGGCAAGCCTAATATTTTCAACCTGCGACTCACCGCGAATTTCTATTATCTGAGGATATACAACCCGAACTGGCATCCTTTTGTCAGAAGGTTATTTGCATAATGCAATACGCTAAAACGTGCCTAGACGTCATAGAAAAAACATTTTTTTCTTCTCCCTGCAGATTCAAGAATACAAGACTGTCTGAAGAATTCACTGGCCTGCAGGGAATTTAAGCGATACCACTTATCTGGTGAACTGTTACTTTCGCACTATTTCTGCTGTTATTTCATGGATATTGACATTTCACTTGTTACCTCTGCATCGTCGAAGAGGCGCTGCCCCTGGAATGCTAACATTTTTCTCTCAGTCATCTGTTAGTGCTTCTCGATTCAAAAAACAAACTTCTTTGTTCTTCATCAACTCTTCGTAAATGTTTTCGGAGTTTAGTTCAATGTGTGACGTGGCAGATTCTGCCGAGTGATCGATTCATTAAGTCGCACCTTCTCGGCTAGTATTTCTCGTAATGAGGATAACTGTTTGCTATGTTAGCTCATTATCCACGAGTCCGAGGACTGCTCTAAGATACATGCATCGTGTTCCACTGAAACTGGCAATTCTCTTATAAGCAGTGACATTATCGTGGTATTAGCAGAATCGCTGAAGTGACCGAGTAAGCAAAAGCCTGTGCTTTGTCGCCAGCAGATTTTGAATTCGAATTCCACCTGAGCATTGGTGTTTGTGAACACTTTCGAATTTAATATGGTTAAAGTGCTGGAGAATTTTGTTTCCAGGTGTGAATACAATCGTTCTGTTTATTGGTTTCGGTGCATTTTCTGCTGGGAAAAACTGCATTTGTTATTTAAGCAGAAATTTTATTTCTATTCCGAAGCCGTTGGTCGTAACCGTCTAGTAATTTTAATTTGAGGGAAAGAATTGTATGAGCTTATGTTGGCTCTAAAAGGAACGGAGAAGTGAATTCCTATTCACTGACGTAAACAACTAGGTTTTACCTCGTTGTTTGGAAGTGCCGAGCGAATTGCGTATATTCGTTGGCCAGTTGTTTCAGCCTGCATAATTAGGTTGAAAAACTCTCCCACCAGTATGTGAAACCGACTAAGAAACATCCACTAGAAATGCCCTTGTTAATGTTTCTTGTGCAGCACGATGGGAATCGACCCTCCAATGGAGCTGCGCTACAGAAGCTCCTGAGGTCGCAGTTCATTATGATTGTCTGATAATCAATTGTGTACGTGTGTGTGCGTGCGTATTGTAGAAACAATAACTTTTTCACCCCTAAGCTAACTTACCTTTGCCTGAAGAAGACCGCTAAAATTCCTTCCGATATAGTCGATTCGGTGCTAGATTTCTTTCTTTACAAGCAGCACTGTGTGTGTGTAGCAAAATTGGCCAGTTATAGAAGCTTACCCACGCTTTCATGCTTTATTATTATTTTGAAAGACTCAATGTCATTAGTCTAACACAAAGTATCCTTATTGCTAATATTTCGAGTTATCCAAAAACATGATTGTTGTTATTCCATTTAACTGTGTCAATTCTTTTGCAGCAACTGTTACGCTAAAAGTGACATTAGAATTCATACACAAAGAACGTTTGTTTTTGCTTTTTCAGTTTATTTTAATGTTCTTATTTTGTTAAGAAACAATAGTTATATTCTAATGAAAGGACTCTCTCTCTCGTGTGTGTGTGTGTGTGTGTGTGTGGAGAGAGGGGGGAGGGTATGTATTATTTATGTTCTTGGAATTCTTTTACATGTTGCGCTTCAATAATAACAGAACTGCTGTTTTTCAAGTATTTAATCATTACGGTATAATCATTTCCCCCTAATAATAACAGATAAAATAGTTTTATTTCTAATGCGTCGATTAATCAAGTTGTTGAGTGTTTTGCGGTCTCTCGCATGGAATAAGAGCAAGGATTATTTTAACGTATCTTCCAATGACTTATCAGCGATACACTATCATGTTAACCGAAGAGAAACTAGATGTCGTGACCTCTGCTTGGTAATTTCGTATTAACTGAACATATTAAATCGCTTTAGAATATGAAAATATTTCCTTCCATTTTTTTTTTCATTTGAGCCTTAAAACACATTCGCTGTTATTAATTTCAGTCGATCCAAACATTCCAATAGAAAATGTCTAAACCAATGGATCATCGAACAACCCGTTATTACCCTCCTTACCTACTGGCTCACCCATTCTCGATCATTCTCGTAGCATCAGCTAATAAACAACTTACTGTGTTTTAAGACTGAAATCTTACCTTTTCTTAATTCAATTAAATTGATCAAATTTTAAGAATCTCTCTTAATTCTAGTTTCGAATAAATAGCAGTTAAAAAAAGCAGATTGATTTGACAAGTCTTCTTGAACGACTGCGTGGATGCAGAGAGAGAATATGTTCTGTTGTTCAAAATCTTCCCCAATGATCAAATCTGAAGCTTATTCGGCATCGGTAAGAGCAACGCGACTCAGCTGAACAGAAATTAGCTAATTAGAAATTTTTAGTAAAAAAACTGTGGGATGTAACCATAACAACACTGAATGAATTTGTTGCTGCGTTGTATGGACATTAAAAGGATTCGTTTCGCATCGTTTGCTGATATTTACTTCCAGCGCTTCATGGCTCGTCAAAACTACTTGCAGTGTGGATAGCAGCTGAAGATGACCAACAACCAAAACCGGTTTATGACAAAGTGATGAAAGAGAAATCCCTGTCTTATTCGAACAGATACTGCACTTCAGTCTTAGACGAGGAGTCCTCTAATAGCCTGTATAAGGGATTGGAATCGCTACAACAAGAAAAGAAAATCATCGCAGCACAGTCTGGTGGGTGAAGGGACGTGTGCCTTTTGGTTCGAATAGACTTGGGGTCGATTCTACCCACTGATGTTTTAAATAATTTCTTTGTGATAAAAAGGACCTTTTCGGTCAGACGAGTTAGTCGGTCTCAAACGAAGAAGGGTTTATTTCCTGCAAACAGACAAAGCAGTCAAAGAACACACTGCGAAGTCAGACAAGAATATTTGGATGTACAATGGGTATGTTATGGATGGTCTGAATTCAAGGCGTTGGGTTGTCTAAGGAAAAAGAAACTTGGATTTGTGCTGCGGTTTGTTGCCGAGACGGGATCTGAATAAGGAGATAAAATATTGCAAGCCTGATTAGGAACCATAAATTGAAATCTCTGGTAGGAAGAATCCGATTCGAGGTCTTCAAGATCAGCAACCTCCCCTTCGTACAATAACCAAACCAAACTGCATACGGAATATTAACGTAAATTATTAAATCCATCTTCAGAGAAATAACAGATATTTGCAAATACACTATTTTTTCATTAAAATATCTTTTATTGCTACGGAACAAACTGACATAAATGGAAGTCTCGTCTCGGTACTGAAGTTGGAAGGACAACACATGTGTCTTTTTGAGGGGTTCTTGTCAGCAACAAGAGGGAAGTTTAGCTCAAACAAAGTGTTTTCAGCTGAAGATGAGTTAAGTGGTCTCAGGTTATTTTTCATCAGAACCATCCAATCTAATCGAGCTAATAAAAACGATGTGCCTGTAAGAAGTTTAGTCGTAGTTTAAAGGATTTGGAAGGTGAGAAATTACCAAAATTCTGGATTTAGATGGCGTAAAATGTCACGATATTGAACAGGAAGGTGCTTCGCAAGAGAGTCTATAACTCGGTGAGGGAAGGGAGGCGATCGGACGGTTACGCAATGGGACTAGTGCTTCCCTACCGATACGAATAGAAAATACTGAAAGCCACGCTGTGGTCATTTTATGAAATGAAAAAAAAAAAATTCCATAATGTAAAAACACATTTCCTAGGAAATGTATGCTGTTATTACATTATGGAGGGAGGTCACTACCCAGACCCAACCTACATTATGGAAAATACCAAAGAATAGCGATCTGAACTTCCCCCACCTTTGCAACGAGTCGTCCGGTATTGTACTACGTACTAGGATCACTTGCATTTGCTAACGCTAGTGTCGCCGATACTTTATAGTTTACTATATTCGGCAAGAAACTCTCTGATTCCAATCTTTGAGTTTCTTATTCGGTTTTAAAACTATGTGGGATTTAATATCCCCTTAATTTAAGTAACGATAAATTATGCTGTCCGTCTTAGACAAATATTTCTAATAATTTTATTAAGCATGTTTCTGTTTTGTCTCTCACAGTATACTGTAAAGTTTTCATTTGCACTTATAATAAAATTCCCGACGGTGATGATTTGTTTACATCACTTTTGAATTTGACAATAAGGAGGTGTTTCAACATTATTTCTCTCCATTTCGCATTTTAACCTATATTGAGCTTCATAGCATTTCTTATACAGTATGTTCGCTAAGAATTTGCTTTTATCGCTTATTTTTTAGACTGCTTCGTGCGATTTTTGGTCGGTATTGATCTGCACTGCAGAGTTTTCTGGGAAAATGCTGATCAAGATATCACCTGAAAACTTAGCTACCTTTTGCAAATAAATAAAAAGAATTGTAATCATCTCGATTTAAATATTTGCTTAAATATTTAAAAACTTTATTAATTTATAATGAGTGTAATAACGTTTTTATTAGGAACATGGACTTATTAATCAACCTACTCTGCATAATTTAAAAGGGGTTACTTTTCGGCCCTTTCACCACTCTTGGAAAATTTTACATTACGAAACGTATTTGGCACTTCTGCCTGAGTAGAAAGAAAGTACCAAAAATTTACAACGCAGAATAGTAATGAATTTCTTCCGTGTTTCTCTTCTACGTCGAGTGAGATCATGGTGGTTCAAGAGAAGCAAACTGCTTTCACGCAAGCAGTTTCAGGATCCACGAACTGTTGCGAAACGTTCGTGGATCCTGAAACGCGACTGTCTTAAAACTTTCAGGTGCGAAACGCACCTGAAAGTTTTAAGACAGTCGCGATAGTATGAAACTCATAGCCCGATTAACAAACACGATGTCCGATGAATGCTTCCTATGAGATTCTCGCTTTGCAGAAAACAGTTCTTCCGTTATCTGAATTTAAGAAGTTTTCCAAGTCGCTGTTTAACGTATAGCGTGTATGCATGCAGCTGAAATAAACAAATGTACAATTTTGTGACGAGAAGAATCCTATGCGAGCCTTTATCGTGTCCGGTCACCAGGGAATGGCTTTCGTCAAACATAATGATCAGTAATAGAGACAGAATGACGGCGTGACGGATTTAGAAAGAAGAGCGATAATAGGGCGAAAAGGATGTCCCAACCATTATACGACATAAGGCATCTGATAACCGAACGCGCATTTCTCAAATAAAAAATATATTTCTGCAGATTCCTCATGGGTGCAGCTTGTTAGTAATTCGGTCTGAGTGCCGAATGTGTAATCCTGAAGGCCTCCGTTTTATGATCCTCGTAAATCTTCTCGTGTGGGTGACTAAAAACACACAGCAAGTTATTTTCATGAGATAAGAAATGAATTAGTCAGGCAGAAGGATAAAAGACTTACAGATGCGCGGTTTTCATTTTCATATGGAATCGAGATGAGGAAGATGAAGCTAGCAGAAGTCCGAGTGTTACATCTGCCAGTTACGTGTGTTCACAGGGCGTTTGAGGTAGAAAAGGTCAGACTTGGTATAAAAGGTTAAAAAAAAATTACGGCGTATTCAAACTCATTGCATGCAAGCAATTTTCTTCCTCCTTTTTAAAGACAGTGTTGGTCAAACATCTGGTTTCTTCCTCTTCTGTGCACATTCTGCTCGAATAAACAATTAAATTTGCGTAGTGTTTTTTCCATATACGGAGAAAATAGGCAGGCATAATGTTTATTGTGATAGATGAATTTAATACTTTTGCGGACATTCCAGCGAAGATTTCAAGGAAATATATCTAAGTTCAACGGAAACCGTTACGTCACATGACCTTAAAAAATCCTGAACGAAATCAGTTAACTCTAAAGTTAACTGATTGATCGAAGTGGACACACTGTCACAAACTGGGAAGACGGTGATTCCTGCAGTTTAGAAACTGGCAGTTACAAAAGAAAAAATGGGCTGTGACACTATTAACCATCCGTGAACAGAGGGAACCTTTACTAGAACTGGAAATAATTAAGCGGGACATCGAGATCAGTTCCGGCTGTCGCATGATATTCTCGGCTGATGTAAGAGGGATGATGATTTGAGCTACTTTTAAATGTAGGCTTGCGGACGCATTCATTGAGAAACGAAAAATTTGCGATTAATAAAGCATTCAGTCCATATCATTCCCAATAAGCAACACATCGTTGCTGCAATAAACCCGAAAGAAATGGTGCATACCATCCCCTATTGGTTGATTACGCTAAAGTAACTTAAGACTATGAAGCAAACGAACCAGGTCTTAAATTTGCACGTGTTATCTGGCTTTATTTTTCTTTATTTTTTTTTTTTTTTTTGTAGGATGATTAATTCTCTCACACCGTATTCATACTTCGAATTCATACTACGGCAGAATTCGAAGGTTTTGCTGCCATCTGTACTACAAAGGCAATCACCAAGAAGCTTAGAAAATGTGTCTAATTTCTTTAGAAAGAGAATAGAAAATATGCAATGATGAAATTCGCATTTAAGAAGGGATCTGCTCATAAAAATAACCCATCACGGGAGGAAAAAGCCTAAAACTAAGAGAGTGCCCTCAGACTACGTTAAAATATGAACTTATTTTAAGAAGAATCGATGACTAGCAATTTTGTTATATTCCTATGAACACTGATAGATGTTAATGCAATTTTTTCTTCTCCAATGTCCACATGAATGGAACATTACTGCTTGGCCATTTGCAGTCAGAAGTAACCGATTCTAACTAGCCTATTCACGCCCTCCTCCGTGTTTATATTTGTTTTAGCGTCTTAAATTTAAAAGAATTTAGAGAATGCCAAATGCTGCTTGTTTTCCAACCTCTGCAGTGCTGCAAAACATGGTTTATGGAAAAATGTGTAAACGGCAGTGTAAAGCGCGGTTCTTGAGTATCTTCTGCGTTATTTCTTCTCGCGCTAAGTTGTAGGGTTATTTAAACGCAGGCGTCTTTGTGTCTCACCTTTGTTAGTAAATTTGTTTGTCAGCCTATCTTCTAAAAGAAAAGGGCACGCACACACACACCGAATGCCTTCGTTGCGCCAAAAGATTTCAAGAGCGAGAGAAGAAGAGAAAAAAAAAGTAGGAAAGCTTTTCCAGCTAAGGAATTACTTGCTTCTACATGTTTATCGCGTGTAAAGCGAATAATGGTCTTTGCTCTTCCGCAACCCATTTCGTACCCTTGAGCGAAAGAGAAGAAAGGGGGACGCGGCGGGGGGGAGAAACGGTTACTTGAGAACGAAAACACTAGTTGAGATTATTGGCAATCACCTTATTATGAGTTTATTGCGAAGGGGCCCCATTCATTCGTCTCATTACCGGAAGGACGTGAAAATGTAATTTCCTTTAATTCATTAACAAATTTTGCTCCCGAGAACCGAGGAAAGTAATTGGCCTTTGCAAATAATCCACAGGAGGCTACATCCATCGTCGTGCTCCGACTTGTCACCATGATATGCCCCGAGGTAGGACACTGTGTAAACACGAGGGACACTACACCATAGCGAGTTAGGTTAATTTTCCCACAGCCGAATTAATTTCACCACCAATATGTAAATGTTTGCTGCCGGTCACACTCCCTACAGATATCTGTGTGCTCAGCCGGAGCGATAATCATCCTGCACCATAAAGAGTTTGTCACACGAATCACTTCTTTTCAGGGGAAAAGGCTGATTTCATTTTGAAGAGAAAAATCGATCTCTTAAATTTTTGGTGCTGCTGCTCTCTCGCGCTGCTTCAAAAAGAGTGAAGAAAACGCTTGCATCATATTAAGTGGCTACGGCTTTGAAGCATTCGCCTGAAGTCTTTCAGACGGTTTAAGATTTCAACGTAGTTATGTTGTGAGCCTTTGGCGCGTGCTACACCACACATGAAACACTCAGCTCCAATTTGTTTCCGTACCATTAGCTTTAAGCCCGACCTTGAGGTATCACGTTAGAAAACAGAGAAAGGAAACATCAGAGATAAGGCCGTTACTGTACCCTAGAGACTCACACTTCAAAGTGTGGTTATGAATAATTCGTCTGCCATTGAGTCTCTTTCATTTTTTAAATCTCGCCACCATTGCTTGTGTTCCCAGAATGCTACAGCTGTTTATGAATCGACACGCTTGCAAGCGGCCATTTTGAAAAGTATTCTTCCACAAATTTCGCGCTGGAGAAGGGGAAAAAAATAATAATAAACAACTCCGGAAAAATTGAGTAGCAAAAGTTATTTTACTTTGGAGACTTGTAGACTATTATTTTTGCCTCTTCCTTCTTTCACTTTTTCTTGCCTAGGAAATAGAAATAAATTTTTTATGAAACTAAGTCGACAAATAAAAACTTTTAAAATAAGCCTTTCCGCAGAAAGATGGAAGCATTTTTTTCGCACTTTTCTTTCTTCCGAATAAAGTACAGCTGCGTGGTTATGCTAAGAGACAAGATGTTAAATGTATTTCGCCCTTGCTCATTTGAACAGCGAACGAAACGTTGCGGCTTCATTTAAGAGTTTAAATTATTGCGGAAATGGTTTGTTACTTCACGTTGTAATGGGCGCTGGAGGGGACCGTCGATTTTGATCTTCCCCAAGTTCACGAAAAAAGTTTAATTGTATTTTTGCTGTATTGTGGCAAGTTTAATCCACTGTTTTCTTTTTTTCTGCGAAGACTACCCACGAAAATTTGTAAACCTGTCATACATCTCGCATGGTTGGTAGACTAAGGATTATATAATCGAGAGATTTGCTTCAGAGATCCAATACGGAATTTTTTTAATCAGAGCCTTAGTTTTGCTTCGGCAGTAAATGAAAACAACCTTATCCAATACGCAGCGTCTTGGTCTCACACTAGACGTTAAAAATCATCACCTAACATTTATGCCCAGAGTGGGATTCGAATTCATTGCTCTCCGAGTGGTAGACTATCCAGTCGGCCAACCAGGTTTACAGAATGGGACTCAACTTTAACGTCTTCGGTTGAATATTCACAGATAAAGGGATGCAGAAGAGCCTGAGTTGATGGGAAATGGACGTGGACCACAGCGAAAGGTGATAGTGACTGATAAAGTTCTGTTTTGATGAGAGATGCGAGGACTCTTAAAGGAGGATATGAGGACCTGGGACGTGTTCTCATATCGCAATGAAAACATTGCGAAACGACAGGCTAATCACTGACGTTTTATAATGCATTATATTTGCATTTCTTTTCGCTTCAATCTGTTCGAAGCCGCCTCTAGCACACCCTCTACCGCAAGAAGTCATTGAATCGCAAGAGCAGATGACGTTTTCTTTTCTCCAAAGCCAGTTAGACATAATTACACTGATTCGAAGTCAAAACGAACACGACTTATTAGACAAGCAAGCACACGCTGGAAGTGCTCGAGGATTATTATGTGAGGCTACCGCAACACTGAAAAATGGAATTATTTCTGCGCATTTCTTTTCTTACCTCAGGCTCTTTCTTTCAGTCTTGCAACTTACTTATTCCCACAAACAAATACACATTTCCTCTAAGTCAGTTACTGAATTTATTCTAATCATCACCAGAAGTATCTTAATCTGTGATATTACTTTGAATTTTACGGCCCTTAATAAATAGTTGGAAAATGAGTATTTTTTAAGCTGGAAAAGTATCCGTAGATTTTCTGATGTGCGCAATACCCATAACAGGTTATCATCAGTCCAAGTTCGATTTAGAAAAGGCGAAAAACTTGGTTTACGCTCAGACGGTAATCATATTCTTCTAATTATATGAAAAGTCAAAGGCTTCAATTCGGCGACGTGAAATTATTTAAGTTAAGGGATATTACATCCCATATTGTTTCATAGCCGAATAAGAAACTCAAAGAGTTTCATGCCGAATATAGAAGCTATATAAGTTCGGCAAGTCCAAGCGTAAGCAAATACCTGGATAGTCCATATGGTAGTGCAACATGGGGCAACTCATAGCAAGCTCCGATCACTGTTCTTGGTATTTTTTGGTATACCAAGAACAGTGATCGGAGCTTGCTCCACCCTTGCTATAAGTTTCCCCATGTTGCACTACCATATGAACTATCCAGGTATTTGCTTACGCTTGGACTCGCCGAATTTATATAGCTTCTATATTCGGCATGAAACTCTTTGAGTTTCTTATTCGGCTATGGAATAATATGGGATGTAATATCCCTTAACTTAAATCATATTCTTCGCCTAGTTCTGCTCATCCTTGCTTCCCATCTATATGCAGATGATTTTTTTTTTTTTTTTTTTTAATCAAAGAGAGAACAAATAGACCTCTTGGAATTGTAGTTCTCGTTAAACTTCTGCGTCGATGATTGAGAAAAAAAATCTCTTACTGTGTCAGGTATAAGATATCTTTACCTGACATGCTCCAACTCATAGCCCATCTGTAGTACTAAATGTGCCGTACATTTCGTCGATAAGATTGATATTAAAAAAATGAAATGGGCATCGTATTATATAGTCTTCATTCGTTCCTAAAACGCACAATCCAATCCAGAATTAAGTTTTACTGGGATAAGTCGTTTTTGCATTCGAAATTTCAAAAAAAAAAAAAAAAGGGAAAAACTAGATGCGTATAATTTAGAATAGTAATTTGTTCATTCAAATTACTATTTTGAAATATTATTCATAAACCAATTCCAAGGAATGAGTTATTAGTTTTATAATACGTAAATTCTTTTTAAGAAAATATTTAGTAAATGCCGGCTTGATTAGTCGAGTGGTGGGTGTTTCTGTTCTCCAATCGACAGACCACGAGTTCAAATCCACCAGCGCATGTCTGTAGGTGTGAGATTAGCTCTCCTCCCCGTCCCCAGCTATTGGAGACTTCAGGTGGAGTGAAAAAGTTCCATGTTTGGTCTCTAGAGCACACAGTTTCCGATTTATGCAAAAATAAATAAGAACTGTCTCTTAGCCTACTCACGGTATTCACGTACTGAAGGTTTACATCGTGAGTGGGAGTCGCATTGAAAAAGAAAAGTAATAAATGTTCAATGAAGTACATGGAAATCATATCACTAACCAAGGAAGACACTGTTCTGCATTTTTTTTTTTTTTGTCATTTGTTGCCAAAAAAATGAAAATCACACATCTTATATAAATGTTTTTTTTTTCTTTTTTCAAATTTACGCATTGGTAGCTTAATTTAAACCAACAAGAGAATCAATAATGTTGATCAATTAGAATGCGATTAGTATTCAAGCTAAAATGAGTACACAAAAATTTATTGTGGACTTGGATACCTTACTTTAACTGCAGTTTTCTTAAACTTTTATTTATTTATTTATTTTTTTTGGTATGCCAAAAAAAAAATATCATTTTCATGGTTTTAATACTGCCTAGAAAATTTCTGGAATTTGGAAAAAAATACAAAAAAAAGAGGGGAGAGAATCTTCTGTTCTTGAATAAAATTTATCAAATACTTAACAGAGTATTTAATAAGCTTTGTATATTTTTAGAACAGCACGAACAATTCAACTGCATCAATTAACTCGCTCCACCAATACAGCAACCATTCATATTGCTGTATTGGTAGAGCTTGAATATCTTAAAGACGAAAACCCAGACTGAATCCAAGGCCGGTTAACTCAACCTACCTCGCTTGACAAATTCCAAGATTCGCATCAAATGGACGTTATTAATCACACCACAGACTTGCTTGCTCTTACAGTCACGAATCCTTTCACCATCTATAAAACGAATGTTTTCTCCATGTTTCATAAAATTTACTGTGTGGTAGTGTTTTATAGAAAACTGGGGACAATTTAAGTTGTTGTTGTTTTTTTCCTGCTAACCATTGGTTACAAATTGTCATATTTTATTCTGAATAGGTTATCATTTCCACCCAGGTCAGTGTTGAGGGCCCTCTTCTGGCAGTATCAGACAATATGTTCGTTCATAATAACTCCAAACACGGCAGAAGGGCGAAAAGACTCGATCCCACGGAAGGTAAGTTCACCTGACATCTTGTAGAATTTTTATTCTAAAAATTCTAACACAATTATTTTTTTCGACCAGAAGGGAAAGACGCATGTATATATATATAGACTCGCAATTTAAAACCTAAAAAGTTATTTTATAGCGTTTTTTTTTTAATGCTGTTGAGCTGATGGGCTCATCCTCGTTGACGAGAACTTTTGAGTGTGCACTTAAAAAAACTCAACGGTTTCGTTTGAATTCAGTTTTCAGCATCGAAAATATGTTACTTGCATATCTGAGATATAAGCCATGTAAAAATTATAAATATAAAAAATATATAAAAATTTAGAATACAATGTTTTTCATAATTTTATTCTAACTCTAGAATTGCTTGATTAAATTATGAGATAAAATCAAATAACACTAAGAATGATTTGCCCATAATCTAGAGTCAAAATAAAAAACAATCGCTTAAAGGAAAAATTAAATGAATGCTTCTACCGATATAAAGTAAAATGGGATATTAGAATAGTGTTCTGAGTAAGTACTACAAGGATTTCAAGATTCGTCCTGTTTCTGAGTTGGATTGGTTCATATGTACAAACGCGGTTGGATATAACAAAGTTAAACGACAGATTTTCAACTGATTGATAACAAATTCTGCTTGAAATGTTTTAAACCATGTATCGACTTGTTAATGTTGAAATTAACACTTTAAATATTGGTTATTTAATAAAGCTCAAGAACAGAGATAAAAAAACTGTTGTTTTCAAATTATAGAATAAAGATGTTTATATTTTTTATACATAACGACAGCACTTTGCAAGTTATATGTGAAATATACTATTTTTCCCCTAAATATACGCAATTTAAATACGCTGTTATAAGTTAGTATCAACTGGATTATCTTGTGTACCCATTTAAAATGGTACAAAAAAAAAAATTCGCATATTACATGGAAAGTCTCATCGCTAAAGAAGGTTGTAAGCTTAAAACACATTGGTGGTACCATGGGTAGGTAATCTCGGCAGGACCACGAAGTTTATAGCCTGGATATAAATTGAGTAGTTGCAGATAATTTTGAACAGTGATTAGAAAATAGCTGCTGTCCTTAAAAAATTCTTTAAAAAACACTTACCAGCAGATGCAAGGTTAACACACCTGAATGATTATCTTTTGACACAAACACAGTTTTTGGTATTAAATCTGAATGCATTTTTGCATAAATACAAGGACAGTGGCTCAAATCTGGAATACTTATAATCTCGGCACATTAACTGGGGAGAAAAACGTTTAAAAATAAATAAAAGCAATCCAATCTAATAGAATTACTTTTCTGATAAAATTACTTTTTACCTCCCACGGAAATAACTGAACTCGGCTCCGTCCGTCACAGGGTTATGGTTCTATTTCTTCATATTAAAGTCTCAGTAGCAGGGAAGGTCTTTTCAGCTGAAGGTGACTTAGTCTCATGAAAATGACACGAGTTTTATCTGCCGGAAGCTCGGATTTTTCATTCTCCAAGCAAGCAAACCAGCCTGAGAACCTGCAATTAACAGGCGTAAGTTGGTCTGGTAGCCTTAGTTGCTTCCATCGTAATTACAACCAATACCAAACGTCCACGAGTGCTATTCTTTGAAGCACACGCCATACATTGTAAAAATGCTCCTACGAGAAAGCAGATTTTTTTGTTATTTCTAGTCAGAATTTTTCTCAAGTAGTGCACAGTAGTCCTTCACGCGGAAATATAAATGCCGGTATCATATAAGCCTAATGTCCCTGGCGAGCACTGCTTTCGAAACCCTTGCGAAGAGAAGTAAATTCCGTATGACAGGAGTACTGCTTTGCACAAATGATTTTTCATGGCACTTAAATAGGTAAGAGATTACGGTATCCTCCTCTTACTAAATAAAATGCATTTTTTTCAAGTCGTAACGTAACCCAAGAAAATTCTTTACTTACATAACCGTGCACTTGCTATTCACTTCTAGAAAGAATTTCCAATTTCTGTAATAGACGATGGATTAAGAAGCTTTTATGCCAACCACCATCAACAGCAACCCTATTATAATGCCCTGCAAAATTTTCAGCCTTCGCTTGAGCTGATGTTTCAGGAACATTTTGACTTTTGAATTGAAAGAGTTTATAAAAAAGCAAAAAAAATCTTCTTACATAAAGCAGCCGTAAAGAGGATCCAGTGTTTAGCGAGAACGATGTCACATCTACGGCAATTCTGGTTCCGGTTTCCAAATTGTGTTTTTGATTCCCCTACCCCACCCCATCCTAAATAACTGTCTCTTTTGCGAACCGGTTCTACAGCAGCTCATCTTCTTTCAAATCTGCTCCACGATTCCCACAACAACATGAATTCCAGCTATAGTTGACGCATTTTTTTTTATTATTATTATTTGCGGACACATGCATTCATCAGTACGCTGGAGAAAACTCAGAATTCGAACGTAATACAATATTCCATTATATACGCAGTATCCGGAGGTTAGTCGCACAAAAAAAGCACGCGCCTCACTCGGAAATTCCGTGCTTTTAAGTGTATTTATCTATTCATGCAAAAAAATAAGTTAGGCCTTCGTCCCCTTTATAAACAGATGTATCCGAAGAGGAACATTAAAAAGGAAGGAAATTCAAAGTTCGTAAGTAAGAGCAAACATGGTGGCTCCCCCAGAGACCTCCCCGTTCTATGGGTTCGCTATAGTTGACTTCATGTCAGAAAATTTGTTCGTGCGCAATAAAAAAGGTAGACCTCGAAGCACGTGGACTCTGCCCAAAATCCTTCGCTGGCTGTTCCGAAAATCATCTTGATTCGCCGCCAGCGTAAGGCACGGGCCATCTCCTTAGGGAGGACATGCTTTGATTAATCGAGTCCGACTCATCTTTGTACTGCCCCTCGGACATTCAATCACACTTATTGACCTGCACTTCTGCCAGAAGCAGCCCAGTTTCCCCAGACTAGATGTCCATCTCTGTGTAGCCCCTCGGAGTTGAAGGAACTCGAGGCAATGCCTGTGGCGCTAATTCCTGTCACAATAACGTCAAACTATTTCGGGCACCACTGACTCCCTAGAGTTTCAAGACGTTTGGCTTTAGCTGCGGGCTGTGTGGTCGCCATTTGTTCGATCGATGGGGGAACCGCTTCTGAAAATCTTTCCTCCGTTTTCTTCAACTTTCTCTTGGCCGTAGAAAACGCGGGGAGAAGGATGGAGAAAGAGGAGCTTAGGTTGCATCTGTTTCTAGAGTTAAGGACTTGCAAAAGAAGAACCCCGTAGGAAACTTAATAAACTGCGAATTAGCGCACTCCGAAAGTTTATTAAGAGAAATGCGCTTGTAATTATGAGATTAATTCTTCTGAGCCAATTAGAAGTTAACTGCGTTGCAAGGAGAGATGATGCAGATATATTTACTGTCATACTCTGCTTAAAACTGTCACACACTTTAATCTTTAGCTTCTTTTAATTATCAAGACTTAATAGGAAGGACATCTGGGGGGAAAATAACAGCTCTGTTAATTGTTATTAAACTACCATGAAGAAATTAATTTCATATTTACAACTAACGACATTTTTCTTCGCGTTTGTTTTCGCTCTCTCAATCTCTCCCTACCTCCCTCCATAGACTTCGCACAAAGAATTACGCCCACATGCTCGTATTTCTTGAGTTCAGGTGATGAACAATTCTTGCGCCGAATTAGTCGCAGGCGCATTTCTTTCTCGGTTGGAGACTTAAAAATATTCCGATAGGGGATTTACATCGAGCATAAATAGTTGATTAGCAGGATTCGTTATAATTCCCGATTTCTTTGGCTAATTCTTTCTCAGCGAGAGAGAAAAAAGCTCTGAGTTTTAAATAATGACTGACTTCAGACAAATTCACAGCTATCGCAGTGAGTGCCTTCTTTCGACACTGCTTCCTAGCAAACACTTAGTCTTGAAAGTGTTTTTATTTTGTTTGAGGTTTGTCTCAGAGCGCGTCGCTTTATTCCCTCCCTCCCACTTTTTTCCCTCTAAAATTAAAATCGCATCCTCCAGCGAAAAACTATACTGGATTAAGATCAGTCAATTCATTAGCGCGACTTCCATTCTCTCTCTCTCTCTCTCGTCACTTACTCGTTCCTACTGTTTGTTTAAATCTTACTGAAACAAAACGCGCACCCTGTATTATTAGCAAACATACACCAAAAAATAAATAAATGTTTAAAGTAATAAATTTTTCTAAAGTAAATTGCTTTTTATGTGTTAATACTTTGCGTAAAGGCGTACTTGTTGGTTGCTCCAATCCAGAGATACCATTTTCTTCGATTGCCTAGTAGTTAGCGTGTCCGCTCTCCAATCGACAGGCTGCTGTTGGAATCCCACCGTGGGCATGAGTGTGTTTGTGATCATCTTAAGTTAGAGATGAATCTCATCGCTCTGTGTGAAATCACCGTCCATTTATTGGAGGCCTGAAGTGGCTTGAAAAAGTTCCGTGTTTGGTGTCTAGAGCAGGGTTTCTGGACCAAGTATAAAATGAATACGAAACATTATAAAATGAATAAAATATGAAAAATGCTTAGCCCACCCGTACTAATCTTTACGTGGGTTCCAATTTAACGTTCCTCTTCGGATACATCTGTTTATAAAGGGGACGAAGGCCTAACTTATTTTTTGCAAGAATAGAAACTCATTCAAAAGCCTACTTGGAAATCGAACTTTGAAATATTACAACTAACTCGTTTTTTAAATATGTTTCAAAATGGATATGTTTGCAGCTTAAATGTTGTGATATATATGGAGGAAGGTATAAGTAAATGTGTTTAAACTGAGTGGATAAATAAAAAAATGTGTCAAATATCTTTATCGAAAAATGAAATTTTATTTATTCTCTGCATTCTCAGAAGCAGAATTCGGAGAACGGTCTTCTGTCCATTATGTAAAACTTATCCAGAAGTCCTTGTAAAATAAGAGTTACGATTGGCTGATAACAGCCACAAAAACATGTCTGAACATTATCCTCTCTGTATAAGGAACTCTCCTAATAAATGTAACCTAAAGTCATCGAAGAGGTTGCGTTTTTACTTTTTGGCTTCATGCGAAATATGACCACATGAGTTGAATCCTTAAGTGATACCAGTCGTACTTTCATTATGCCAAGGCTTTGAGGCGAGCGAACTACTTCTGTTAATTGCCTGTGTTCTAAGGACGTAGATAATGCCTGATTAACACGAGAAGGGAATCCCACTGCCTACATGAGACCGGCTAACCCACCTTCAACCGAAAAGTCCTCGTTAAGTTTCATCGATTTTTCTTGAGATGCTGACATCGGCACTGCTAATGTCGTAAGAACGCCATTTAACCTTCAGTTGAGGATACCCAAACGCTGTTCTTCCGACTGCACTATGGTGGCACCGGTAGTTCCAGAAATAATCTTTAAAAGAAATAAAGATAATACTTGACGATACTAGCTTTTCATTAAAGTGATTTATTTCTTAAATCACTTTCGCATTCCCCCTTCAAAAAAAAAGTTTGTTTTTTCTTGTGCAAAAGTCTCTTTGGCGCAGCAAAGTGGATTATTGGTCAGGATAATCCCACTCCTAAAAAACTGAGATGAGAACCTCAGACAAAGGAATGCACGCTTTCAAACGCAACTTTTCTGCACACGAGAAAACACAATCCTGTTTATACGAGAAGCCAAGCAACTCGGATGTTTTTTGAAAATCGTGTACTTCAGCAAAGCATGAAGGCCACGTATATGTAATAACATTTCTCTCGAGACATCAAAAATTAATAAAGACAACTTTGCAGTGACAAGTAATAATGACCGCCTGTTAGAGCCTCGAAACGTTGCCCTGTTTGTTCATTGCATGTTTACATTTGTTTGTCAATACGTTTACGCATATTCTCGTTATCATTTAATTCGGTGAGGTTTGCGTGGCTCTGAAAATGCTACGCCTAAAGTGCGGCATATTTGGAAATGAAACATAAAAAAAAAAAAAATCAGAGTATATTATTGTTTATCAAATGTTGTGTCTTGTTACATTCAGATATTTCATACTGTATTCTATTGTGATATTTTGATTGCAAAAAAAAACAAAAAAAAAACTACACTACTCCAGTTGAAATCCTATCCTAGCTGATCGGAAAGCTGGTGTTGTTCACTAACGTGATGAAAAAGTATTGACTTGTGTATCATCATCGCACGATAATTATTTTATTCTGCTCTTCCATTAGCACACACATTACGCTTCCACCGTATTCACAATCTCTGCCACCATCTGTAGTAAGCCAATGATTAGGAAGAAGGTAATATGTGTCGCAGTTTATTGAGTTTACTTACCCAACACTGTAGTGGCCAGTAGGAGGTACTCGGCTGATATTCCACGAACTCTGGGAATCGGCTCATTGATCTCGTGGGACTTGTCACCTCTGTCTACATTATCAACTCTTTCCACAGAATATTTGGTCTCAGAGGTCAATACACACCGCAGATGCAGACTTTTATTAACTTGGAGCATACGGTTAGCAGTAAAATCCAGCTATACACGCGAATGCGTGCCGGTAATAGATCTCTAGTGAATAGGTCGGTATGGTTTTTATACTTTTCTTATTTGTCATCCAGTCATAAGTTTTCACTTGAGACTGATAAAATTAGCAGAATCAATAGATTTTCCCCCCATGTAATACTCAGCGGTACTCATTTCTTAAAGGCGTGCCTCTCTCTCTCTCTCTCTCTCTCTCTCTCCTGCCCTATCCTACTGTTGGTGCTCGTCATTTTATGCTGTCAGTTAAAGAATCAGATAGACGGAAGCTATCCATTACCAATTATTGCATGGACAAAAGTGCAAGCCAGATATTGAAAATAGCAGTGTTGAAGCTTGTGGCAGCGGAAAATGCTAATGCTGTAATGATATAAATGACTTTTTAATATAAAAATGTGGTTAAAAGCCATTCTATCAAATAACCTGTTAACGTATTTATGAACAGGCCGCATTAATAGTATGCTGGCCCGCCAACTTCTAAGGTGTTGTTTTGAATGCTGCGGATCATTTTCAGGACTATTAGTTTCCTTATTAAGCCTAAAATCCTAAGAAAAGTCACGCATTTGGTCTGTAGAGCAGGTTTCGATTTATTTCTAAGATGTCAGTATTATGACAGCAAAGCGAGACGTTTCTCAAGTAAATAAAGGAAAAACAAATAATTTTAAAAGAGCTGCTCTTTCCTTGGGAATTCTGTTCGTAGAGTTGTCTACTTTTTAAAATTACCGAAGAGTTAATATTAATCCCATTTACTTGAAATTTTCTTAGAGACATTTTTTTTTTTAAAAGTCGGATAGTCATAGTTAACATTAATCTCTCTCTGATATTTGCCTATCATCGTTATTAGTTTCCGATCTTTTTCAATAATCTTGTATTTCATATAAACCTAGAATGCCAATTCCCTCTCCGAGATATTCTTCGAATTTTGGACTTTGCTATAAATCTGGCAATATCAAAATCATCCACTCTGCATGTACCTTATCAATGTTATGTTGTGTTATATTAAAGTTCCACGAATCGCTGTAAAGTTAAATTATGCTTAGATGAATAATTATTCAAGAATAACGAAACTAATTATAATTAAAATTATAATTAATTTCGTTATTCTTGTTATTTTTTTAAATTCATCCAAATTCTTTCTTCTTTTTTTAAAAAAAATCTTTTTGTGTGTTAAAAAAAATCAGAAAACGTGGATGAGATTTCTGAAAAAATGCGAAGAAAAAAATATCAATCAAACACATTGAATCCATAAATCTATCAATGGTTTAATATCATCAGATTCCTCTTCAAAATGCTTTTTTTATTGTTTAACAAACTACTGTTCTCATTGCGATCTCACATTGGAAAGGTAACTGAAAATTTAAGTGCTCATTTTGTTTTATTTTTTAAGCCTCTCCCCGGCATATTTCACAAAATCTTTAGCATATCTATTCTCCTCCATGGAAAAGAATTACACAAGGAATTTGTGTTTTGCTGATAACTAAAATCGAAAAGCTAATCCTTTCCCTAAATGCATTGTTCCTATAAAATAATACTGATAGAAAACCGTGCATATTGTTCTCTCTTATCCTCTAAGCTCTCGAAATGTCTAACGAACAATAATGTCCCTGGACAAAATATGGAAAAAATAAAAAAGTTGAGTCTGCAACACGTGAATGTTGTAAAAGCCAAAAGTGCATTTTCACATTAGTATTTGCCACGCAGTTGAGAAATTTCCTGTATTCAGCTTGTTCCTATAAAGAGAGGTAAGAGTTGAACCATCATTTGTATTCTCACACTCTCTTATCTTCTCTCAAGTCATTTTCAGAATAATGGAGAAATAGATCAACGGGTCTTACACCTAATCAGTGACTGCCAATATCGAGTTGCCTCAGCCAACCACTTTTCTACAAAGATTATTGAAGTTAAGAAAATCTAGGCTGTTTGTTGTACTTCATGTTTCCAAGGCATTTAGCCAAGTTACACAAAGCCTCCTGAACAAAGATCCATTTTCTTAAACTGAATTTTCATTTTCACTCAAGTAATGCCTAAGTTTGATACAATTTTAGTGAAGATGGGCAAACTGACAATGGAATAAGCAAAGCAGGTATGATTGGGTAAGCCAATTAAAAAAATATGTATGGAATAAGAGAGAGAAATTAGCCAAAATAGTAAATGTGTAGTACAGAAAACAATGCTCAAGATATTTAACAGCTCGGTTAAAAAATAGTTGATCGAGTATTAGATAACAGCTATGAGGGTTGCGAGAAAACTTTAGGTGGGGGGGGGGGTAGTGAACAAATGCACCAGCGGTAGAATAACATTAAAAATGAAAATATTATGAAGAAATTGACATTCTTAATGTTCAGGAACGTCTGAGCGGAGGTAATCAAACTTGGTTCGGTGACTTAAATGTCATCACAAGTAACAAATTAATTTCGAAGAACATCGTCGATTGTAAGCTAGGAATAATAATACATACTTAATAATACACTAATCCATAATAATCATGCCGTACTATCATAGTGTCCTGAAGACTCCTTGAGAGTGTATGTCAACTACTCGTTAATCGTGTATCCAGCCTCGCCTGTCTTCGTCGTATTAGTGGAGTTTCTTCACTGACAGAAAATTTCATTTTTATTTTTCGACGTGGAGTACCTTGATTTTTTTTTTTTTTTTTTTTTGGATGACATGAATGCCTCACATCTTTGCCAGCAGACCTAGTAGATATTGTCTTCGCTCGTTCGATCCACAGACTCGAATCCCACTGTATGATGTTTGCGAATGTCTTTAAGTGTGATTTGAGAGATAAGTCTCATGTTCCAATCTCAGAATACCAACTTTATTTTAAGTGAAGGCTCACTTTAAAATAGGAGGGCTTAAATCGGTCTCTAGATTCATGGTACTAATGCAAGATGCTGTGGGTAAAAGAAAAAATTAAGAAGATTTTAATGATAGGCTCTTTCTTTCACTCTAGGCGTTATTTATTTTATTTTTCCTTTTATTCCATCTACCGATTATTTGGCATATCTCCTAATGGTTACTATGAAATCATGTTTCCAAGTTTAGGAAGGTGCCAACCTCCCTCGCGTTTCTGATTCGCTCAGCTCACCTGTCGTACTCAGATCTGGAACTGAAACATTTGTAGTGTACATTTCGCGAATGAAAACTAAAACCCCATAAGTACATAAAGTCTGTGTAGTATTTTTAAAGAAACGAAGCACTGTGATTAAAACGGAATCGTACTTTCAAAATAGATATCACAGATTCGACATTTTTTTTTTGGTGATATTTCTGTATCTTCCGCAATAATCGAGGTGCATGTTTGGCCATTTAGTCAGCTTTGTGTCAGCTCTAAAGCCACCGTAATATGTGTGCGTGCGTGTAGAAAGAAGACAGGTTTATAATTAAAGAGTCACGTGCTCGCTGGTGTTTCTTTTCTATTTTTTCACGGGCAGCCAGACTTAAGTGAAATCAGAGGTGATGTTTACTTATAGGCTCATCCCAGCATAAACCCGAGACGCTTAATGGTCTCAAGTTTATGTTGTTAAGACATTATCCCACCTCCCGCGCCGCACATTGTCATGGCTCGTGGAGTACCTCGTTGTCCTTTACAAAAACGCCGGGCGTTCTAAATTACTTTGGCCCATCGTAAGAGTGTTGCCCATTTTTTGCTCGTGCTTTCCAAGACAGCAAATGATGTTCACCTCACTTTCAGCACGAGCACTGAGACGGCACTCGGATAAGGGTATATTAACGCAAGTTGTTCATTAGCGGTGATTGATATGGTGGCGCTACTTTCCACACTTTCACGCCTTTGTAAAACGACACGGAGCTTTAAGTTGTTACAATGCACCTGGGAGCGAAGAGGATTACCTCCTTACTGCATACAGATAACGGCCACTTCCTTTACACTTCGATTAGAGGTTTGCCTTTCTTTTCTTGCCGCCGAACCCTCTTCGGCGCTTCCAATTAAGTAGCTAAGATACCGCAGTTCTTGGTAATTGTGCTTCCCTTTTACCTATATCGAAGTTATTCGAGGGAGATGGCGAATCTTAATGCTTTCCTTCGCCGAGCTAAAAATAATGGGAAGCTGCAACAGGTTTCCCGGTGAGGGGAAAATCAAAAGCAGGTGAACACCTCCCCCGACTGCTCCTTTCGTCCGATATTGTTTCACACTTTAGCTGCGATAGCGCCTAGAAAGCCAAACGGTTCGGCTCTTTATTTGTTGCTGACGACAGAAGTCGTGTTTTTTGTGTGCCTGCTATGGAATAAGAAGATCTCCATGGGAAGCCGTTCCTGTGAAGAGATCGTAGTTGTGCGGAAAGGCCTTGAAACAAAATTTCATCCGAAACTGCATAAGCTTACTAGAAACTACAGCGACATCTTTTGGTGGAAATACAAACCACGACTCACACTCAGAAATTTAGCGAGTTGTTTTTAGGACAATTCTTTTAATAATGCGACAGAAAATGTGTGGTGAATTTTCGTTTGAAAACTTAACAGGAGAAGAGCAAATTTATTGTCCATTACGACAATTTTAATTCCAGCACAAAGGCAAAGGAATAGTGAACTTGCGTTCCATTTGACAAATTTTGCAGTGGAATATTTGTGTTCGATTAAGTGGATCACATAAACGTTCATTAGTGATACAAATTGAATTGGAAGATACACGCGTTCTTGCTCCTTTCCGTTAATTATTCAACGAACACTTTCGCAAATGCGCGGAAATTCTAAGAGAAGTAGCTCAAACCAAAAACTTTTTTTTTTTTTTTTAATCGCTAGGGGAAAAAAATCCATCTGCTGTTACTTCTTGTGACAAACAGTGAAATCGTCTCGTGGCTTTGGACAAATCTACAACACAAAAACGATTCTGTAATAGTTGGATTAACAGGTCAACAAAAAGAGTTCATTCAGACTCGAAATTGTTACTGAACCCTTTCAGAAGATACGAAATTGAACTCTTACTACTGCGTTTTTTGCGAAAATAGAAACGGAAATGTTTTATCCCTCCCCTCCCCTAAAGACTGTTTTGGATCACACACCATAAACGAATTTCACTTTTACTGCATGGTGCTCTCGGAAAAACGCCTATTTTTCAATTAGCTGGGAGATGAAAAATCATTTGCTTGATTTTATTTATTTTATTCTAGATTTTAAAAAATTATTATTTTTATCACTTTCGTCTGGAATGGCAAAACAAATATTTTTCTTTCCTTAGTTATATAAAAAAAAAAAAAAACCACTTCTTATTCTACAACAGAATAAATTCAGGTTTCCACATGCCTCGGTAAAAGTCATCATCCTGCCCATGGTGCTAATGTGCTATAGATTTATAACCTTTCTTGAGCAGGGTTCACACGTGGATATGATTTTATTTCAGATTATTCGCAGATTTCACCATTATTTCATGGGCTCTGATTTACAATTCCCAAACCTTCGGCTTATTATTATGGAAGCTTAAATGTCCGTCCTAGATCCGATAGCTAAATCAAATGACCACATTGTAAGCAGCTAACGAGCTCTCAGTTATTTATTTGTAACGATCCAGCACGCACTTGATTGTTTCATGCACATCAAACTGCTTTAATTTCTTTGACTCGAAGGTACAAAATTATACCGTAAAAGGCTGTTCCACGTAAATTGCACTATTGAGGGTATACCATCCAAATAAAAATCTTTACACTTGCTTTTACAGAATGCCCCCTCCCCCCTTTTTTTTTTCTCAAACTCTTAGACCATTCTAAGAAAGATGCCGATGATTGCCACAATGGAATTTTCCGTTGTGGCAGGTCCAGAGCACGTTCTTGTACGTACCTAATCTCATGCAAGAATTTAAACCCTTTCTTTACTTTCCAATAACATTAACTTTTAATTATTAATTTAATTTCCATTATAAGAAACCGTATTCTCCTCCCCCCATAAAGTGATGTTCTTAAAATGTAACAGCAAAGAGAAATTTCGCTTTACATTTTGTAAAAGTCCCCTTCCATGGTGTGCCTAGTAATTACGCTGTTTTCAGAATATGACATGCATTCAGGTGTTGGTTACGTTGCATGCATTAGTGCGTGAATGCCCGGTTTCATCAGTGTAATGTGTTTTCGGTATCGCATGCATGTCTCCTTTGTCAACGATGTCACGTGCGTGTGTCCAGGCGTACGGATAATGAAGCTTCCTTTACACCAATAGCAATAAAATAAATAAATAAAAAGCCCCGCAATTAGACTACGCGCCTATCTTAAAATTGTGCTAAGAGTATTTAAGAATATATACATGAGTGTATTTTTAATAAATCGCATTTGCTAATGTCGCACGAGTAGTAATGTGAAATTGTGATTTGACTGATTTTTTTGTTACAAACCGGAACTTTGCACTTTCGTGGTGCGAAGTTCCGCTTTTTGTCAACACTGCTGAATCAAGTTCGCAGTTCATTTTGCAGCTACGCCATGCATCAAGGCCATCAGCCCCAGCGAGGGATGGACGACAGGAGGTTCTACCGTTATCATTATAGGAGACAACTTCTTCGACGGTTTACAAGTGGTCTTCGGCACCATGCTCGTATGGAGCGAGGTGAGAATCCTTTGCGCTATTTAAAGAATTTATCTAAAAAATTAATATACTGCATTTGTAGTCATTTTTCACGTATCTTTTTTGTGTCATTTTTCTTTTTTTAATTATGCGTATAAGAGTGTTATATTTTGCTCTGCAACTATTTCGAGAAAGTTTTAGTAATCTTATTAAATCGAAACAGAAAAGTACTTCGATGGGAACTCGCCTGATGATCAAGAAAATAGGATATTATGCAACCAACGAACATGTGTGTTCTCTACACAAAGAATATCACGACATGACCGGTCGAGTTTCAGTTGCACGCGAATAAAATATTCATGTTGTCACGTGCAGACCAACTGCGCCACTCAAGGACTGTTTCGGATCTAGCACGAGCCTTACCTTTATAATGTACGTCACGGAGTAATTGCATATGATGGTCGGCTAAGTCCTAGATAAAGTTACATTAAATTCGAATTAAAATAACGCACCCCCCCCCCTCAAATTATCTAGTAGATAATTTGCGATCCCAGGAGATAACGGAATATTACCTATTGGAAATAAATGACTTCACAGTGTTTAAATGTTTGGAACTCGAGAGCCGGTTAGCCATTCGAATTCAGATCCTTAAGTTATCTTATTAATGTGCTTCATCAAGGTCGACGTGTAGCTTGGATAACCATTTGCTGAACGATAACAAGAGAATAATAATAAAGAAATAACAGGAAGGCTGAGAAATTGTGATTTTGGAATAAAGTGGCAGGCATGGTAAAAAGCTTCTTTTTATATTTTGAGTTCCTACCATAAAATGGATCATTTTATGTTACTGGAGAAGCATAAAGAAGGCGTTCAATTGCATTTCGTATAATGCTGTTATTAGTTGCGAGTCAATAGGAAATGCAGGTGATCAAAAGCATATTGTAGATATACTATCGAGTATTCTCAACGGTGTTTTAATTATGCATTTATGCATACTATATTAATATATATCTCACGTAAAAAGAATCATCGCAAACAATTGTACATAATTTATGTTATTGTTTATAAATAATACAGTTAAATTATTTAATTTAGTCTCCATATGTGGGATAATAAAATATGTATTACATGCAGTATTAATTACAATAACTTAATTATAGCGAATAGTCCTCGGTCGATTTGGTCATACAAAATTGTACCACCTTTGGGTGGAATGTTTAGAATTCTTTGGAGATTAATAATGCCACGAGACATCTGTTTTTATGAATGTCATTCGCAGCGTTCACGGATTCGAGAAAGGAATGTGAGACAGGACCTCACGTTTCAGGAATACAAAAACCCTGCTATTTCCTCCAATATTATGCCATCAAGATGTATTTGCTCATCAGTACTCAGGTAAAACAATTGAATCCACGCTAGTTTTCAGGGAGCTTGAAATTTTAATTACTGACAAAGATGCATGTTTGGTACAAGGTACTGATTTTCCAGTGTCCAAATGTAGTTCTCAGCTTCCATATAAAGCTGAGAACTACCCTACCTATTTCTGCCGATGTATGTTTGGATTGTTATCGATGCTAAAATGCATATTTCTGGAATATAACTGCACACATATATTGTAACCGCACAGGATAAATGTCACGGTAAGCGTTAATTACTCCTTCCAACTTACCAAGAAAGTAAACAAGTTCGAAAATGAAGGAAAATAAATATCCATATTAGGATTTCGTATCAAGTAGATAGTTTCGAGAGCTTTCGAAAGTCGACCTGCGGCACGAGGCACTTTGTTATTGCGCTATTTGAATGACACGAATTTCGCCCATTCTTGTATATATTGGGCATCTCGTGCCAAAAGTGTATTTTCGTAAGCTCTCCAGACAACTTCATTAATAAAATGTGCTGTGTGGTAATGCATGCAAGGAAATAAAGCGAAAATGAATTATTAAAATTCTAATCAAAGGCATTTTTTTCTAGATGTTGTTAAAAATATGTCTCGTGTTGTTTCAGCTCATCACCTCCCACGCCATCCGAGTACAGACGCCACCACGACACATTCCTGGAGTTGTGGAGGTCACGTTATCTTACAAATCCAAACAGTTCTGTAAAGGCGCACCCGGTAGATTTGTCTACGTCTGTAAGTCATCTTTGTGTTTTAAACCGTTTTTTTCTTTCTTTTTAATATTCCTAATTAATAAACTGTTTGTTCGTTGGTGTTTCGCACTTGGAGTCACGTGAGAAATTTAATATGAAATGCAAAAATATAATGAAGTGTTCATTGTATTTCTATTATTTAAAATTCATGTAGTTTTCATACTCTCGTAAAACTTGTTGGAGACATTTCAAATGAAATAAAATTGATCCAAGATCAAAAGACATTCAGGTAAATGCAGGAAAATGAGACGTTTGATGGCATGCAAAGTGACTTAGAAGACTGAAATATGACAATATTGGAGTTCTCACAGATTTGAGAGAAACTGTTGATAGAAAGTTGTAATAATGAAAACAGAAATGTGTTGGATTCATATCAGGACTTACAGCAACAGATGTGGTAAAGGTTTTAAGTTCAGTGTGAGCTCCAGGTGCTGTTGGGCATAGGGCTTGTAACTCTGCTACTTCTCGGTGAGCTCTAACAGTTCCGCGTAGGTCGGACAGGAAATTGTTCATTTTCCATTTAGCCATCTGTCCGCAAAATCACATCCAAAAACAGTTCTATGGCAACATAGAGAATTGCGTACCTACAATTTCTGACATTGTCCTACGGCTCCGCAGCGATGCGCCATTTGCTCTTCAGTTGAAAGATCTTGGTTCGAATCCTGTCTAGAATGCCAAATCTGATGACAGGCAAACAGACAAATACTGTCCTTTTATATAGCCTTTGTTGGTAAACAGAAATTCTAACCAATATTTTCAACGTCGCCTGTCTCTTTCAATTCATTGTGGTACACTTTGGAATATTTGTCTTCAAGTGGATCAGCTTGATAGATTAACTTAAATTCTCATTATATCGAACGATTGGCTAAAATTTCACATACCACGATACGCTTTTTTTATTTTTATTTTTCGAACTGTCGCTGTACTGGGCGTGTATGTGCACAAAACCTTTAGAGTAGGTGGATGGCTGTCTTATTTTTGGTAACTAGATACAACTTTGTTTTCAAAATGCCATCATTATGTTGGAGAACATCTGTGTGTATGTGAACGCGAGTGCGCCTCGTACAATATTGGGCAACTCAACAGCCACTCAATATATCCAACTCTTACTACAAAACATTTATCGCAACTGATTGGTCACTCGATGCGGCAGCTCATCCATGGCCATCGTAGTGATGAATGGTATCAGTTGCTACATTATGAGTCTCCAGTGAGAGTATCTTGAAAATTTTATTCATTTATTTTTAAATGAAAATCTGGTCCACAGAGTGCATCACGTTGGAAGCACATATTAGTGTTGTGGCAGACTAGAGCTGATGTGATCTTTTTAATGCTTCAGTTGTTCAATGAGCTGGACTTGAATGAAATTTTACCAAATTGAATCCTCATCCAGTTTATGAAAATCATCTTCCATCGAGACTTTCACAAAAATTCATACCTCACTGAGTTTTGAACGAACAGAATGATCCTCGGGGTATGATAAAAATAGCGAAAAAATATTGTAAATGCTTTTTACCGCTTTTTTCCGACCCAGCAGATGGCGACATTGCATTCGCTACCTGCTGGGTCGGAAAAGTTATCCACGAGTAAGTAGTCATTTAAGTATCACAACTTTTGGCTCTTGATATACTTGAATTGATTCTAAGAAGCAGAGAGTATCTTAAAGCTGTAATTTCCCAGACGGCATGTTTTGAGAATGTAGTCGCTGCTTGGACAATGTCTCAAGAGACAAAATTATTTCCAGGTTCATTGTCCAACTTGAATTTGCAAATTCTTGCATGTGAAATTAATTCGTTCCACGTTGGAAGTTCCCAAATGATATTCAAACCACGAAATGTTCTATTTTTCTTGAAACGTTACAGACGTTCTTGTCTGTAGTTATTTTATTGTTTTCCTTCACCTCTTTCTTCTAAGAATTCTTATTTATTTTTAAATTTAAAAAAAAATGGGGCAGTGATTAGGAACTGAGTATATCACGCTGTCTTTTATAACAGAACAGCGGCATTGCATATAAACTTGACCAGACACACACACACATGCCTTGGGGGGGGGGGGATACAAATTTTTTCACATAATTGTACTGTTATTCAGTGTTGTATCGCTTTTTTATTGGCTTGAAAAGAATTTTTTTTTCAAAGATTATTTTCAATGGATTCACTCGTAAATTTACCAAAATATCCTCCCTCCACCCCATTGTTATAAACATTGTGTAGATACACAATGTTTATAACTTTATCTGTTTCGGATGGTTACAAGCTGACATGTACATCGCACTAACCTTCGCCATAAGAAAAGTGTCGCTGGTTAAAAATAAGCCTTTTCGTTGATTATTCTTGAACGAAGTTTAGAAAACAACTCAAGGAGTGTGGATGTTCAAAATTAAATGTATTAAAGTATCATTTTAATGTATGTTTTACTGATTTTAAGAGATAAAACCCCTTTCTTCTTCTTCCCATCCTTGGCATTTTCTGTACATAGTCATATTCAAACTACAGAAGAAAATTCTCTCAAGCCATCTAAGTGGAATCTAAATGCTATTTCAGACGATAATTTGCTTTAAGAGGTGGTGTGTCAATATCATATTAATTATCAAATTAATGTGTACTAATTCATATGGTTTATCTTAGCGGAATTTCGACACTTGCCCTTTCGGAAAGACCCGGGTTAGGAAATCCTCTGTGGAATGCGAGGAACCATTTTAAGGTTTTTGTTGTTGTTATTAGCAGCAATATTTTCATCCCCACAAAACCAACAAATTTCCAGAACACCTGCAATTAAAATATCCTGTCGCATTGCTTAGGAAATGATTCAAACTAAACTAATTTCAAAGGTTTTCAGGAGGGGAAAACCTCGTTGTGCCCGACTGAGACCAAATAACATGCCCTGCTTTTAAAGGACGCCTAGAAAATTTAAATCCTCATTGGGATTGGGGATAAATCCTTAAAGAACGAAGTTCTTTTTTAGCCCCGGACTACGTGTCATATCCGTGAATTTATGGAGACTAATGTTTTTCTTAGTGTTCATCATAATAAATAAATTTTAATTATAACTTTATTAGAAATTGTTAAGCATTTAAAATGTCGTCAAAGAAATGACAGAAAAGAAGAAATCGATAGAAGCACTAAGGCTAATTCAGTGTCATTTGTCTATGGAAAGTTATAAAGGAAAAGGATATTATATTAACGTTTTCTTGTGCATCTACAAACGTCATCTCACGTTTTCGAATAAACATGGAGAGAAAGAACAACTAATCTCTCACACCAACTTGTTATTGGTTGCCCATTTAGCGTGTACGCAGAAATGAAATTAAATTCTAAACTAACAAGCAACGTGACGGTCCGGACAAAGCTTATGAAACCAAAGCTTTCGGGTCAGAAATAAGAACCATTAAAACGATATTGTAATCGAATTGCATCGTGGCGTGAGGAACGTGAAACAAAATCGTTCCTATTTTAACCATTAGAGAATCGGAATCTCGCCATTACAGCGGTCCGCACTTTAATATTTGATTCGCTGGGAATTATTCATCGTTATTATTCATTCCCCCAGAGGAATTCGTGTTGTTGCTAGGGCCGCCCCAAGGGCTCATTATTATGTGTGTCAGTCGAAACATAAATCAACCTTGGGGAAGCAAGGGGGTGGGGGGTAGTACGTGGACACGAGAAATTGCATATTGTCGGTCCGACGCTATCATTGGCTGGCGCAGGAAATTTGTGGCTAATGAGTTGGTACCTGTGTATGCGTAGAAGAAACCGGGATGGAGACATAAAAGAAGAGAGTTTCAGACGGATAGTTTTTAGTACCTTAAAAATAGTGCAATAACCACATTGGCTTCTTTAATGCGAAGCCCGTGAACTCGGTCAAGGTAATGGTGATATCCCCAGTTCAGCAATTTACTCGAAAATGCATGCAATTGAAGATAAATAAACCCCATCCTCTTGGCTCTCTTTTATTTTATGTGTTCTTTTTAAACAGAGGGCGCCCTTTAGCGTATGCGGTTGTTTCGGTAATTCCGAAGTCTGAAAAATGCAGCCAGCAGATACGTTACATCTCGTGTGTGTATCACTCTCAGTCACGCGCCACGCACACGTGTGTATCATAAATGTATATTTCACACTGGTAATTCGCTTTATTGCAGGATCAACGCACTGCGTAATTGTAGCTCACCTCCTGCTTTAAGTGTGCTGCTCACAGCCATGAAAAGAGCTTAATTGTTTCTTTCGGGTCGTTTAAAAATATTTAGAGAAACAAAGAACACCTCCGATGCAACATCTCCGAGCGCATCGGAAGTTGCTAATTTCTGTGTTCGTGTCACATAACGCACGGAGAGGTTGCGCTTTATGTCTAAGCTGTAAAGGAGATCGTAATAACTCCATTAAATGTTCGCAGTGTAGTATTTCCTATCGACTCTTTACTTTGTGATACAAGTCTTGGGTTTAACAATCAGCGAGATTGGATTTTAGGTTGCCTTCGAAGAGTCCCACTTGTCATATCGCGTGTGCATGATTTTCACTCACTCAGACGAAGAAGTCCTCTGTCGATGCGACAGTAGCTGCAATCGCACTGGTGGATGCAAGAATTACACATTTCACGACTGATATCGAGAGGAGTTCAAAGCTGGATGGTTAAGCCCATCTGAAACAAGTTTTCACATCATTCCTGATCAAGTATTTTTTTTTTTGTAATTTGAGAGAGAGAGCAAATTACTTCGATCTATAACATTAAAAACAGTTCGCGTTATACAGATAATGCAGAAATTAATAATATAAACAACTTCATTGGATCCGCCTTGAGTCAAAGTACGTCAGGACGAGAGAATCTTTAGACTGTTAGCCCAATCGTAGTAGTAAAACATTTTATCTTTAACAGCATTCAGTGTGTGAATGTGGTTATCATCTTAGTTAGTTATTATCCTGGGTTTACTATAAAAAAGAAAGAAAGAAAGAAAAAAGAATTATTTTCACTAAAGTCAGTGACTGGTGCATTTCTTCAATGAACTTCGAAGCGGGCGCTGATCGTTGGAATAACCAAAAAAACTGATTTAGATAAATGACCTTGCAATTCCTCATACACACACGTGCACAAACTTGCCACCTCCAGAAGTTTTGTTTCCTTTCTCTAAAAAAAATAAAATTTCTACTTCCTAAAAACTTTTACTTGAATGATGTTCAAATTATTCATGTTCTTGTTTCGTGCTCTTGTTTAACAGTGCTAAAAACATTTTAGGAAGAGAGAGATAGAGGAAGTGTGTCACTCTAGCGGACAGTCTTTAAAAATATCTTGAGATATTACAAGCATTTGTTTGTTCTTTGCGATAAATAGCTGTTGATAACTGTTATGGATTTAAGAAAATGCTTGCAGGATCCTTACAGAAAACAGATTCATATACTCGCTAACATGTTTTACGTCAAGATGGGAGAAAAAAATAGAATCAATGCATTGTCCCCCCCCCCCATACCCACACTCTTAGGCAGATGATTGAAAATTTCGAAATATATATTTTATATATCCATCGACATATTTTAACCAACCAATTATGTTTTATGAGCAACTAGACCTGCGCACAACAGCCTGTTCACATGTTCCCCAACAAACATAACAAAAAACATGTTGCAACCTCACGCTTGTTCCTCACGATGTAACCTGATTTGTACATTTCCTAGAAATACATCACGTCACCTCGGTTTCGCTACAAACACAAAAAACTGTTTCATTACATTCGATACGGAAATAAGTATTTTATCCTGGCACGTAATTAATTTTTCGTATTGTAGTTTTAGAATTATCACCGGGAATCAGGGGTGAGAAAGGCGTGACTTCTCTCTGGGATGTCTGGTGTGAATAAAATCTCTCTCGAAGAAAAAAAAACTTCTATAAAAAATGGCCACTTTTACTTTTAATCAAAACAGCTTTCAGATAATCAAAGAGAGAAAAACAGCGAAAATGTTCATTAACGTTGCCCTTCTAAATCAAATGTGTGTTATTTGATTCGATGAAAATCTGATTAATGCAAACCTAGTTTGAATCATTTAACTTGGTCAACTAGGTTCGTCGAGTGGATAGTGTCTCCAACCAGTAGTCTGTAGGTTCAACTCCCATTTGAGCCCGGATCGGATAAAAACGCATGGCGTGAAGTAGCTTAGAAAATCCCTAGAGCAGTAGCATGGATTATCTGACGCTTTTCCCACTCATGTTACTTGATGCTCTCGGTTATCATCATTTGTGTGTTGGATACACATAAAAAAAAAAAAAAACATTATTTTCTGATGATTTTTACCCCACGATTGAAGAAATATGTTCCCAGAGTGAGAAGTTCTTTATTTTCAAGAAACATGTGCTTTAATTTAAAAAAAAAAAGAAACTGAATTGTTTTATAAATAACACAGAATCCTACGCGTTCTCGAGCCATTCATGCATAAAAAGTACAAGAAAATAATAAAAACTTTGCTCCAAAGCCCAATAGTAACATCGATCTCTCAATCGACAAATGATCAAAAACTTTTGATCATTTGTCAACTCTTCTGGCACTAGGGATCAGAGTTTGGGGTTTGCTGAATCAATCGTTCTCACTCCGGTGTTCAAACCCAGCAACATCGAGTAATGATTTTACTGTTAGGCAGTTTGGTTTTCGGATTCATTTTTATGTTTTCGTTGATTTTTGTATTCGCGAAGGGCCGAAATATCTGCAGGATCAAGTTTCTTTTGTTTCGTGCCTTTCACGAAATGTTTCTTATTCCACACCATCAGATTACATCTTATTCCATAGATGTAATCTGATGGTGTAGCATCAGATTACATCTATTACTTGACAAGAAATTCAGTCATTTTACAGGTGTATCTGTCCTCTTAACACGATATTAAATTCATTATTTTACAAGCAATAATTTCACATATCAATTTCCGAGGCTTTCAAATGTGTTTCGATGCGGCAATAATTAGTGGCCAAAACATCATTAAGTTCCTTCGGACTGTCAAGCTACAAACAGAATGGAACCAGAAAAAAGAATACTATTACATGCAACCATATTTTCTGCTTCTCTGTTTGGAATGTATATAAGATAAAGATTTGATGCAACGTATAATTACTGTTAATGCTTAATATACTCAATTAGTTTTACAAAATCAGTCATCGGAGCCTTTTCTAAGTTAGAAGAGATCGATCACACCTAGAAAATATCACCGAAATTCTCCCTTTGATCATCCTTTGATGAAGACTTGGAGGAACTTCATCACAGTTATCCAATATGTTTTACAAACTGTCATGTAGAATGGCGATTATTTTACTATTATTATTATCATTGTTATTATTAGTAGTAATCATTAGTTGTCGTTACCATTGGGCTCATAAAAGGAAAAAATATTGCATTTTAACGAAATATGTAAATACATTTAGAAACGGGTTTCATAGGCTTACTTGTTGCTTCACGTCTCAAACATAAGATAAAATTACTTAAAAGACAACTGAATTTAATAAGCATTCGTACTCAGTAATATTGAAGTTTTCCTTTAAAAAAAGGAGAGGGGGAGAACTTTCTCCAATGCACGTTTCATCTTTAATTGGAACTCATCAGGAAACAAGTAAACAGAATCATTCTGGTCAATGAGAGTCATGACGCCATCCCGGGTAGACATGTTTGGCGGACTGAAAATAGCGTTTAGTAGTAAAGCAAGAAATATTTAATTGGTTTGAATTAACTGCTTCAAAAATAATTGCAAGCGTTTTATCACGATACAGAAATGGAATTTCGAAATTCGTTATTGTATCTCAGAAGGCGTGAAAAACTCGGTTATCTTGACGCACGCGAGTTTGTGAAAATGATGACTAATGATAACAATGGCGTCATGCAGTTTGTAACATTCGTTATTATTCAAAACATTTCCTTTTTTTACGCAAATGAATGCGAAATGTCCTCTTTACCTTTTTAATTCCAACTCCAACCTCTCTCTCTCTCTGAGATAGATGATTAAACAGTTATTGGTATTTAAGAAGCCGATAAAAAGTAAAGCGATATTGCTAAATATCTTCGGAGGCAAAAATCACAGCCCACTAAGAGAAGATGGAAAGTACTTGCACATTAAGTTAAGAACGGCTTGACAGAGTGGGCCAGCGAAAGGATTAATCATGATGTGCGTCTACTGTAAGCTGATTAAGCGCATCATGTTGACAAGCTTAAACAGCTTCTGTATCTTCATTTGATGAGGTGGCACTTTTTGCTGTCATTGTCTCACAGATAAAGTGACGTGTAATGCTGAATTTTCCATAATCATGTTAAAAATGATGGCCTACAAACCGTTCGGATCAGGGTGGAGACGATCAACGAAAATTACTGCGATGACATTCGAGTGACTGCTGCACGATGGCGCACTAATGAACGACCAGCTGGAGCAGCGTCATCGAATTATTGTCGCAATAAACGAAAAGAAACCTGTCACCGAATTTAGCAGCAGTCGGATTTATTTTGCAGATCGAAAATATGATAAATATTTACTCGATACGAATCGTCGCAATTATTACTGTTCGTGAGAACCCCACTGGGGAAAAGTGCATCCATTTCTGCTCAGAGTGATTTGGGGGCTTTATTTTGGTGCCTTTTTAGATGACTTTGGTTTTATCTCCTTCAGGTTTTCGCAACGAGAACGAAGAATCCAATTTCGACTTTAAGAAAACTTTCGAGAAACATTTTGACACAATGAGAAGAAATCTGTTGTAGAATTCTTTGAAATTTCCTCCCAAAATATATTTTTCGAAAGCAGAATACAATCACCTTTATACTTATACTATTATATTGAACTAAAATACTTATTTAATATAGTTCTATTGAATTATAATACTTTTCCGTGTCATGTTCGTCTTACTACACCTCCGACGATAAAGAAATTTGTCATTATATTCTAGATTTTAAAATACTCCCTGAATTACACCGACTGAGAGCAGCAGAGTAATTAAAAAAAAACACTCCTGGAAGTATCATAAAGAAAAGAAATCATGTTAGCGGATAATTCGTGTTTTCTACTCATCCCAATAGCATTTCCTGTACTGTTTGTATATCTAATTCACGTATGGCATTATAATGACTACTCTGGCCGCCTTGGCGGACTATGTTAATAGTACGTACTTATCATTAAATTGAAATATGCAAGCATATCCATCATTTTGCATTCGTATCAGCCTAAAAACAAACTATGAATTCGATATACGACTGATAATTAGCGTAATAAATTGATTAAAATGTTTTATTAAACGGATCTGGATAAGCATATTTTTAGATGGAATTATTAATTGAAAACTACTGATCACATGATTTATAGAGCGTCTCAAATTCCCAGACCCAGAATTTTAAATGCTTAGAGACTAAAGAAATCTACAAATGATAATGTCGTCCTGCCAACTGAAATTCCCCTTTTAAGATTCATAATCAAAATTGCGTTGAATTTCGTGGATTCATAATAGTAGCCAACTGCAGGGTGGGTTTTTTTACATTTCAATGCAGACAAAAGGTACATCTTAACTTACAATATCCTATACTTTATGTATTAAATGTTGGAACATTTAAAGAAAATTAATGACTAATTCCGTCGAATATATTGGATGAAATAGTCATTATTTTGCTATTATCTCTGAAGAACACTTCAATGATAGAAATCGGACGGTGGAAAAAATTTCCTGGGGGACTTAGGCGTTTAATTTTTCCTGTGGTAATGCACCTCTCCAAAATGTTGACTCTGACTGCAAAATATATGCTAGATGCAGCCAAAAATTCATGAAACCAAAACTGCAGATTCTGCTCAAAGAGAGAGGCATTGAATTAAGATAAATTCATTATGAGTAGCAAGCTTACTTTAGCGTAAATATGTATTTTCTTTTATTTCACCAGTATAAAGTCCATTTTCGTTCCTCGCGAAATAAATATAGCAAACGGAAACTTAGTATTATTGACTAGCTATTCAATTATTCGCTTGTGAAACAACTTAATTCACAGAAGAATAATTGTGCACCTGTCGTGACATATACTGCGTATATGTCACGACAGGTGCACAATATATTGTGCACCTGTATATCACGACATATACGCAGTATATGTCACGACATATACTGCGTATATGTCACGACAGATGCACAAGTTCTGTTACCATAATTGGTATTCGAGGTTGCCTTCGCTTCCAAAATGTTGTGAAAAGCAAGTAATGGACATTCCATTCAACGATTTAATATCGTGCATTTTGCCGAAATTAAAAACTACTTCGATGCATTATACGGCGAAAAATGCAGCGATTCTTTATGTAATAGAGAGGAGGAGGAGCTGCGATTAATTTTTTGTGGAGAAAATGCTTCATTTCTATAAATCAAGCATTTCATACTAATGAAAGATATTAGCAGGAAGTTAACAGTAAACTGAAGCTTTTCGAATATTCCTTTGCCATCTCCTCTTTTAATTTTCATTCAATCCGATCACAGTTGCGGTTACTAAAATTGCTGTGACCTTCTCATTTGTGGGGATGATTTCCACAATTTTATGCTGAAATTTAGAGACATTATTTCCTCTTTCTTTATGCTCACGCTGAGGAATAAAATTATACCTAATTTTGGTAACCAAATGGCAGCAGGAGCATCATTTCTTGTAATGCATAATGATGTGTGACTTTCCTAATCTTCCACCTCCTTAATGCGTTTCCATATCTCCTTCCCATTCATGTCTTTTCTCTTGTGTTTAGCATATCCCTCCTCAAAGTATCATAGTTAATGATGCACATCACACCTATTACACCACCTCTGTTCAACTTTCGAGTTCTATTATGTGTATAATCACCGCATCCTCTTTTTTCTCTTATAGCTTTAAACGAACCGACGATAGACTACGGGTTCCAGCGATTAGCCAAACTTATTCCTAGACATCCGGGTGACCCCGAGAAACTACCAAAGGTAATCCTCTCTCAATCCTAAATTTAAATCGTTTATCCTTTATGCTTCAAAATCCCTGTGCTTTATGTTGTGAATGCAAGTTATTCAGGGAAAAATAACGCATAATGAAAGTCATTATCCGTTGTATTTCCGGGGAAAATATCAAATTCATTTACATCCAAATGTTTCTTTTCTTGAGCAAACAGTATTGGAAATTAAAAGAACTCCGGTTTAGTCTGAGTATACATAAACAAGCTGTACAGACGTATAACAAACAAATTTAGGTGCGCTCTTCAGGGGTTATATGCGTTTTGTAAATTGTATAGTGGGGTATTCAACTGTATGTAGATTAATACATTTCTCTTAGGGAACTATTATAGCAGATATCTAATTAAATTTTTCATTTTGCTCCTAGAAGATAGGATAAAATGTCAGTCGGATTTATGACATCGCACAGATTTTATCGAAAATTTATTCTAAGAAATAAAGGAAAATCAAAAATCTATAAGATTTCTTTTAATTTATTTCTGATAACCTAATAAGACCACAAGAGCGTAATAATGGAGTCAATAGTTAGCTAACACACATTAAAACTTCAGAACAGTTTTAATAAAGATAATCCGGTGAACTGAACTGGATTATGTCTGGTATCATTTTAGATTCTGTTGAATTGTTCTCTGAATTGATTGCTACGAACAGTAATCATTCCAATAAAATGCATTAATGATTTTTTTAAATTATTATTATTTTTTATTATTAATTTAAATGTGAAAATAATTCTTAGAAGTATTATGAAATTCTTTCAAGGTGAGAGAAAAATTATCTTTTCAATGTTATTATTAAAATTTAAAAACAACTTTTTAATTTGCATGACAGGATCTCTTCCCATAGGATGTAAACTTCTCATCTCGTGATATATCAGACGCTTTTCTGGACCGTATAAAATTATATGAGGAGGGCCAGTTAAACTGATAAAAAGGATGCTTGCTGGACTCGGTGTGCATCATTTAAATGATGAGATATATCTGGACTCTTATTGTAGTTTCTGCTTATTTTGTTATTGAAATTAATGTTCTCAGCACACCAGTATTCAAACAGGGTTTGCATTCTTTGAATGGAACAGATAGACGCGTGTATTTTGATGTTAAGAACAATGGATATGGAATGCTTTTAATGCATATCAATGTCCCATACCAGAGATCATAAAATCTATATAGTACAGCATTGCGATGTATGGACGAATGGTTAGGAGAAAGAAAGAATCTAAAAGTTGTTTTTAAATTCAAATGTACTCAAAGCTACTGTCCAGCTCAAGGAAGTATACATATGGAAACTATTTTGCAAGAAGTCACAAGTCTTTTAATATTAACTAAGGACTAAAAAAAATCCAATTCACCACGATTAAGACGTATATGCCACTGTTCCAGTTGTTTAATAACCCTGCCTCTTTCAGCTTGAACGTGGAAAATGGTTATAAATTTACTTTGAAAGGATAGATTGAGGTTGTTCAAATGATGGAAGCTGTGAGTACCGTGAGTCGGCGCCACAGCCAGATCAGGTACATGTTAACGTCTTTGGCGTTAACTGCCTTTTGGCTTACTTTCTCTCTACTTAATTTACCCATCAATAATATCTTATTTAAAATATTTATGCTTTTGTTTTTTCTAGAAAATTCCAGAAAAAGTAAGTAAGATTTATGGTTTCTTTAAGCTGTCGTATTATCTATTATTCTAAGCGCAGAAGCCGACTTTTAGTTGCAATTTGTGGAGCCAGAACTATTGCCCATATAACTGTTTTGAAAATTTCGTGTTTTTAATTTTAGCGATTTATTTTCATGGCGTACCAACCAAAACCTTCTCTTACAACTGATGTAAAATTAGGTATAAGAGAAGGGAGAACGCTATCTCCACTCTTATTAAACAACCATGTGGATTTACGTTATAAAGTAAAGTGGCATTACATGTGATACTGGTGATATTGAACTCAGCTATTTACTTTGTGCAGATCTTATACTCCTAAATAAATCCAGTCCAAGTCTCTGGTATTATCCAACTAAACTGAACTGACTGAAGGGTACTTCAATGTCACAATTTTGACGTGAAAACTAGCAATAAAAAATGAGAAGGAAGGAATATAGAAAATGTCAACAGCAGTTTCAATGGGTATCCTATAGGACACGTAAAAGAATTCAGCTACTTTAAGGACAATTTTTGTGAATATGAACAAATTAAAATGTAAATGGACGACCGAATAAGAAAAATCGGTGTTGATATGGAGCCAGTTGAATACATGTGTGCGGATAAGAAAGAAAGCAGCCAAAACATTAAACTAGTGCTATACAAGAGCGTTCAAACCGATTTTAAACCAATTTTATGGTAAGAGAACAGTTGGGAATCGATAGCACAATTGACTGAAAGTAGGAAAAATTTGACATTATTATCGTTCATGATTGTGAGAGGAGAGATAATCGCAGGTTGTCTTAACGGATGGGAAAAGAAAGGAATGAAATGATTATCAACAGACGATGGCACTGAAATGGCCTTGAGGAAGTTCAAGGTAAATTGACGCTTTAAAGGTATCAACTGTTCAAGTTAATACCCTTGAAGCCTGAACTGTGCTATCTAAAAATCTTGGAGAACTGACACATTATTAATATGGAAGAAAGTATGTTCATAGAAGACTAGTAATAATGTAAACTTAATTATGTAGCACCATCATGGTATCCTGCACAACCGTTGAGGGCGTATCAGGAATTTGATGATAAAAAAAGAATTATGCTAGAAAGAAGTAACGCATATTTTCGCAACGAAAAAGGTGGATTCATTGAAATAATATAAAGAATGCTTGTGTGATTGATAAGTTTTCATTATAAGTTTAGCTTTAGATCGACAATTTTATTATTCGTTCTAATTAGGTACTTTTTTTTTTTTTTGCAATTATGTAAAATATCTGAAGTTTTGCATTTATATTTTCTGGATAGTTTTATAGTAAGTTTAAGAAGTGTAGATGATATTATCCGCTACATATTTTTAAACCAATACATGAAATTGTCAAATCAGCAAGTTTTGCGTCTTTATATAGATTTTGAGTCGCAAGTTAATATGATGCTTTTATAATTTGAAAAAAATATTATTAAAATGTATTAAAATACTTAGTCACAAGTCAAGGTATTTTATTAAAATACTTTGACTTCTGACTATATTATTCGTGGACAAATTTGTTAGTTTGGATTTACATTAAAATGGCATTTTCCAAACCTCCTTAGCCGTTAAGAATGACGTCATTTAAGAATTATATCTAATGGATATTAGTAAGATGTGTAAACATCAACAGTTAAAGACAACTCGTAGTTAAATATCAGAATTTTCAGTATTTTCCCATACGAACGTAATTTTATTAACAAGCCTTAAATTAAGTAATCGAAAAAACAAAAGCATATAAAGAATATATGAATTTCTTTGGATTTCAGCGATGATGAAAAATCCTTCAGTAACAGATTTATGTAAAATGCTAGAAGCTTTAAAATATATAGGAATAGACGATGTTTATATTAATGTATTGCCTCATTATATGTGAGAGATGTTCAGGGGTAATAAATTTGAATGGAAAAGAAAGAGAAATACAAAAAAAACCAGATTCAGACAGGGAGACTCTATCACGCCAAAACTATTCGCTGCAGTCCTTGAATGTGTTATGAGAAAACTGAACTGGGAGAAAAGAGGATCATACTATTAGCAGCAATGCCAGAAGAATTAGAACACATGATTATTGAATTAAATGAAGTTAGTTTAGAGTATTAAACCTGCATATAAATACGGACAAATCAAAAGAAATATATAGTGGAAATACTTCAGAACAAACACAAATTGAAATAAATCAAAGACAGATTAATATAGTGAATTCATACAAATATCTAGAACAAATCATTACTAACATTGATAATGAAATAACAGCATGATGGAAAGATTTTAACCATCATACAAATTTATCATCATCAAATTCCTGACATATATATCCTCCCGGGGGGGAAGGAATCCTATGATGGTACTACATGAAAAGTACATCATTACTAACTTCCTATCAACAATTTTCCTCCGGATTAGCCTGTTATCTGTCAACATTCCAATATTATCAGATCTTATATTTCTATCGTCTAAGGTACTTTGTACCGTATCAATCCACCTATATCTTGGTCTTCCTCTGGGTCGTTTTCCTGCCAACCTGGCAGAGAGCACTTGTTTTGCTAATCTTTCTTCGCCCATTCTGTTTAAGTGACCATACCACCTGAGATTAGCTCTGCTAACGCATTCCTGAATGCTGACAATGTCAAGTTCTTTCCTAATATCCTCGCTTTTAATTATATTGCCATTGATGCCATCTGTTCACGCTCCAAATCTTTCTCAGGACTCTCATATCTGCGGTCTCCAGTCTTTGATTAAGTGTTTTATTTCTTACCCAGCTCTCAGATCCATAAGTTAAAACTATCTTGTATACAGCTAATTTAGTGTTTTGACTAATTTCTTTCTCTTATGCAATTTAAATTTATTCAGCTGACTTCCTATCATACCAGCTTTACTAATTCTGTTGTCTATTTCCATATTTAATTTGCCATCTTAACTAAAAATTGCACTAAATAGTTGAAATATTTTACTTGTTCTATAGGTTCACCATTCAGGATACAGTTGATGTTTTTGCCTATTTTCATTATAGAAATATACCAAAGTGCTTGAAAAGAAAGATCGATAACCAGCGTGTACTCCCAACAATGACCTATGGTAGTGAAACCTGGAGTCCGACCAAAAAAAAAAAAAAAAAAATATGGAGAAACTGAAAACAACATAAAGAAACATAGAAAGAACCATTTTGGGAATAATACGGTTAATTAATAAAGAATAATACTTGGATAAGGAAGCAAACAAAAGTAACGGCCATTGCATCAGTAATAAAAGGCAATTAATGGCGCTGGGCACAACATGTGATGAGAATGTCTGACAATGCATGGATACAGAGAGAGAGAGAGAGAGGATGTACAGCAAGAACTGGTTATCGGAAGCCAGGTAACCCAGTATATAAGATGAGATGATGAAATAAAAAAAGATGTGGATATTTATGGTGGAGAGATGTATAAGACTAGTTAAAATGGAAAAAGCATGGAGAGGCATTCGTCCGGAAGTGGACTGAAGAAAGCTGTTAATGTGATGATGATTGTGCACGTGTGGGTGCTTGTTGAGTTTTGTAGGTTTATACAAGCGAATCCTCACTTACGAACATGGAGTTCCTTAAAATCGTTCGTAAGGTGAATTTATTTTTTTCCATAACATATACTGCTAAATTTATTAATGTATCGGTGAACTTCGGGCACTGTAAAATGTTCGTAAGTGAAAGAGATTTTGTGTCCGTTAAGTGAAGTGGGGTCACAGTTTAAGAGCACGTGCGATGTTCGTATCTTGAAAGTTCGTAAGTAGAGGTTCGCCTGCACACACGCTAAGGTATTTCTCCACTGCTTGCCGATGTGCAACGCGAGTCTTCATGTAGCCTCGAACCCGGACGGATCCATCCATTTATCAATAGTACTATCGCATGCTTTGAACAATGGGAATGTGCCTCATTGTATTGCCCATACTCACGTTTTTTTTTTTTTTTTGTTGTTGTTTTTTTCGCAGTTCATTCTCTGCTGAAATGACCAGACCTCTTTGTCGTAGTAAGGATATAACAACACTCACTGTCCGCAAATGCAGTACACAAATGATCGATGAATTAAAAAAAATAATGAACAGATTTTTAACCGTTTATCCTGACCGTTTATGTTTCAATAGTAACGCTACCAGGAGTAAATTTATTTCCTACGTACTCCATTGCATACGCCATACAATGCATATGTTACATGTAGCTTCCAAGTAACTGATTAATATTTGCATTAAATTTGCGTCTACATTTTTGTAATAATATTTACATTTATATTTTTACATTTACATATATTTACACTATATAATCCAAACATTATCAGTAATTTATGTTACATTACAATGATCGAAAGTGGATCTTATTGGCAAAATTAAATAATTCTGATTAATAATTTTGGATAAACCTGTGTTGACACAGGCCACTCGTCTCCCGAACTGATGATGTCTTGCATTAGGGAGCATCCAGATGGAGTCGAGTAACTGACAGTCGAAAAGTAAGTGATCGACAGTCTGTTGAAAGTGTGGCCAGCAAATGCATAATGGCGATTCCAGGATATGGAATCTGTGTAGGTAGGGGGTGTGTATTATAACACGTTTGTTCCTACCTGTTTAGTAAAGAGTATCTTCACATGAGTCTTTTGCTTCATATTGTATTGTCCCTCGTAATATTATGCATCCGACAACGATATTCAGTATAACGCATTCGAGATAGTTAAGAATTGTGCTTTCATTATGAGATATATGATGACTCATGACGATCTCCTTTTGGATCTGAATTCTGATCCCTTTTTGGAACTTCTTAGTCTTCTAATCCAGCTACCTACAACCAGCCATCTTATATCCTGATGCAGCTGCTCTCTGTATAAAACAAGTGCCATTGATTTTGTACTTTTTTTAAAAAAAATTTAACTGCTAAAATTTACTTAACTAAAACAGAAATAGTTTTGCAGATTCCCGTGAATATATGTGAGCTGGGCTTTCGCTGATGAGTTGACAAGATGACGCCTACAGATGCATAGCTATGGCTGTGAAACTTCCCTAAAACGCATCAAAAAATGAAAGGGGGGTGGGAGGTCGGGTCAAGCATGAGCGCAAACGAAAGTACTTGAATTCTCTCCTCGGTAAGCTACGCAACACTCATCAGGGACTTTAATCAACCTGTAAGGCTTGTATTTTTAACACAGCTAGTGTGTTTTTAATCACGCTGCTAAATTTAAAATTAATTTGCATCCCCGCTTTTATTTTTAACGAAAGCCTTAATTATCTGTCGCTTGTTGAGAAGTCGTTTTTGCGGTTATTTTTATAACAGCGCATCACGTTACCAACGGAGGATGGTCCAATAAAACGTAGTTTCTAAATTTCGAATTAATTATCCCCGTGACATTGGGGGGGGGGATGGTTTTATGATTAGTTTTACTGACTGGCTAACATAGTTTAGTGGTAATTCTGCAGTGAAGAGCTAATTTCACGCCGGTGAACATTGGGATTCGCGGAAGTGACGTCTCGCTGCCTCTTACGACATTATGAAGAGTCGTTAGGCGGAATCACCAAACACACGACGACTTCCTTTGCAATATATATTAATCAGCATCGTCGAGGGTACCCCCCCCCCACTTTTAATAACGTAGTTTGCTCATTGACTAGCGCGTTTCACACTTACAGAATTAACTGCCCGATATCGCATTGGAGTAGTTTAATAAGGCAGAATAAAAGTGTGATTGATGATTTCTGAATCTTCGATTCCGAAAAAAAAAAAGTCACCTTAATTCTTGTTCATTCAACAAAGCACGACTTGGGGCTAATCTGATAGTTTGTTTACAAGGGATTGTAGTTGCTGATGGTTACATTAGCACCAAGACAGCGTCTGCGTTTATAGTTATACCTGTTACTGGATGTGCTCTCACGAAGGTGCGCCTATTAAAAGGAAGAGAAGATGGGATGGAGAACACGATACGAATTCCATATGACGTTCGCCATTGAATCCTCAGTTTCAGAAAGCCTAGTTATTGACTGGGATCAGAATTAAGATCTTTTGTCGTATCCTACCAAGTGCACTAAGGAAGAGAAGTGATTCACTGCTGTATAGCTGATTAATCCACGGGCTTGTCAGTCAAAACGAAAGAGTCATTTGAAATATACATTCCGCGTTTCTTTTAGCAAAGTCGCGTACTCGTGAATGCGTTTATAAAATGAGCTTCGTTAATTTTACTTTAGGTATGTAGTCGAACTTTCAGGTTAAGTATATTAACTCTGCTACTGCAGTACACTTGAAGGGAGACAAATGGGTTCAAATCCTCTCACTGAATGTGCAAAAGTGTGCGTATGAAAGACTCGGACCTCCTTCTCTCCAAGGAAAATGCCAATGTGCTGATGTATTCCTTATTTTTGCTTAAATATATTTAATTAAGGTACGTTATTTGATGCAATTTCTTTTACTTTATAGAATGGCTCTGTTAGGAAAAATGAATACGGTACTACCTAGTCGCAAATTGCATTTAAGAGAACGCTTACTAGATTGTGGCTTTTATTTGATTAAAAAAAAACAAACATTATTTTGACTAGTAATCCAGAGTTAAACAATGTCTATTTTTCTGCACCATTTCAGGAAATAATTTTGAAGAGGGCAGCTGATCTGGCAGAAGCACTATACAGTATGCCGAGGAATAACCAACTGGCTCTCCCCGCACCCAGGTCGCCTGCACTGAACAATGCAGCAGCCATGTCAGGATTCAATGCGTACACGGGACAACTGGCAGTCAACGTACAAGAAAATGGTATTTCACTTTCTTGTTTGCTGTTGTTTTTCTTTTGTTGCATTTTATTTTCGTTACAATCCCTGTTTCCTCCCCTCAACTTCCATTCGTCTTTATTCTAGCTTTCCTGTCCAAAGTCTCTACTTTTTAGTGCGATTCTATCTTCTTCATATAACGCAACAGTCAGTACACCGAGTCCTCGTTATTCTCGATATAGACATAAACGGAACTCGAATTTATTCAAAAACTTTGCATACTTGCAGCGCGATTCTCTGGAAATATTAACCGACTGAATAAATACTTTCTGGAAAGGATGCACTTAGATGTGCAGGAAAATGAACGATTTCATTTCACTTAAATACCAGTGTGTGGCATAAGTGGAACTCGATGTGAACCAAATTATATTTTCAGATTTTACTAAGCTACTTATAAAAAGCCACAGGCAAAACTTCAATGCATCGTGGAGATGGCGAATTGAACCGAAAGCAATTTGAATAATGCTGGTCTAGGCGACTAATATTAAATCACCTGAGAAAATAAGTGGTATCACTTATTTATATGAGCTTTCGTTTCAAAATATAGATGGTACTAATGAAAAATTCAATGGGAAGTTTTGTTACGTTATTTTATGAAAATGATTACAATTAGGATTAAATTTGTGAGAAAGGTTTTGGACCGGAGAGCTTCCTCCCTGTTCATTTCTAGTCCTCGTCAGTGCACTTAAAGAGAGCATTTGGTTGGCATACCGTCTGCACAAAATGGAGAAAAGACTGTTAGGAAATTCAAACCCTCACGATATTAATGGAATATTTATGGAGGTGCATGTACTTAACAAACCAACATTGGTTATCGTTGGTGATAATCACCAATGTTGATTAGCTGAAGAATCATTTTCACTGTGGATGAAACGGCCATACATACGCTTACAATAGAAAACACAGTTTCCTAATCGAAAGGCACACGATGCTGGATTTCGTTAGGAATGTTTTCATTATATTCCCACCCACAAAAGTTTTGTAAACCTATGGTATTAGTACCGTGGGTGGATGGGATTTTTTTTTTTTTTTTAATTTTTTTGTTTCATTTACATTTCTGTATTTTTTAAAATAATCCAGACACCCTGCTCTAGAGACCAAATATGAAAATATTTCGAGCCACTTCAATACGCAGGAAAATGGTCTCACACCAGTCGATGAAATTCGTCTTCCACTAAAGACATTCACAAAAGATCCATGCCCATGATGCGATTCAAACCCACAACCTGCTGGTTGGTTCGAGAGCAAGTGAACCACTGCGTTTTAACGGTGGTTCATGATCAGAGCACCATGCAATCGTGTGATGAAGAACCTTACAAGTGTGTTCCATCTCTGTGACAAAATCCGGATGCGTGAGGACAGATTTAGCTGATGAGCTTGCTAGCCCCAAGGTTGACCTCAAAACAACTAAACATCTGGGTGAGAAATCGCCAATGGCGGTTGTTCTTATCGGTGCATTCAAACATGTTCTACATGAAAAATTAGGAATATTCCAAAATATTGCTGAAAGGCTTGCAACCTTTCTACATACATATTTTCTGTATTTATCTAAATTTCCTTTTGTACTGTTAGAAACTGTATATATCGATACATTTTAATCACATCTTAAGCCATACACGAATCAAATGAAAATTAGACGCCATCGAGACCGATTCAAGGAGGGTGGAGAGTCATTGAGTATGTTATTAAAAACATTTTAATACATTTCAGCCAATGTCATCTATATTTTATATACTGCACTACAAAAATAAAGCCATTAATAGTGTTTATAAATAATTTTGAGTAAAATATATTATGTAATAATATTAAAATGTTATTTATATATTCTGTATTCTCACTAGTATTCTTATAATCCTGGGAATGCAATCGGGACCTGGAAACTAAATGTGCCGAAAACATCCATTAACTGCATCAACTGCAAGAATTCTGATGCACAGAAGCTGTCTGAAATTTCCGAAAGTCAGCAGTAATTGGTATTGCAAAAAAAGCGCGAAGACTGAGGATGGCATAAACAGTTGAGGAATTAAATCTGCCAATAGCGTTCAGCGAACATTGATGACATCTTAATTGGCTACCTTCAGATATCCACAAGAATCTACATAAATGCATGAACTGTACTGTACAACCAAAGTGTCGTGAGGCTATTTTCGTTGTGAGAACTCCGGTTCACAAGCCTCATGTTGTTGCATCAACGAACGACAATCGTTGTTTGCTTGGTGCGTTGATTATAGCTGAATACTGAAGTAATGGAAAGAGATTCCATAGACCATTCCATACTGCCCGAGAATTCCATATTTAGATTTATAAATAATATTGCAAGAAGCCTGGAGAACGCTTACAGATGTAGCAAATCATCCTATGCAATTCAGAGAAAAGAGTGATGGAGTGGGGAGGGTGTGCTCGCATAGTTTGAATTGGGATAAGTTGCTTGAATAGGTTGTTTAATGAATGTTAAAGATACCATGCTATTTTAAACCTGGTTTTACTCCATTTCCCAAGTAAGCAAACAGACAAACAAGTCAAGTTTGCGCTTGCAAGTGTTGCAAATCTAGCTGATCCTGCAAGTAGTGCAAGACCAAAGCAACTCATGGTAAAAATAGAATAAGCTCTGATTACTAATCTTAATATTTACTCTTAATGCAAAGCACATCTCCTGGAGGAGATGTATGATGCTTTGTATTAAAGGCAAGGGGCCACTACCCAGACCGGTTTCGACCTTTATTGAGGTCTCATAAGGTTAAAACACCTTATGGTAACTTGTTCTGGTAAAATACTTATAAGCTCTGTATTACTAAAATCTTGGTATTTCTAGCCTGGCTCCCACTGATGAGACCTCAATAAAGGTCGAAACCGGTCTGGGTAGTGGCCCCTTGCCTTTAATACAAAGCATCATACATCTCCTCCAGGAGATGTGCTTTGCATTAAGGGTAAATATTAAGATTAGTGATCAGAGCTTATTCTACTTTTACCATGAGTTACCTTGATCTTGCACTACCTGCAGGATCAGCTAGACTTGCAACACTTGCAGGCGCAAACTTGACTTGTTTGTCTGTTTGCTTACTTGGGAAATGGAGTAAAACCAGGTTTAAAAATAGCTTGGTATCTTTAACATTTATTATACCCAAGGTAAAATACTTTCTATAGGTTGTTTAATGAGAAAAGTTCAGTTTTGTATCATTCTGTACAACACTGGTTGAACAGTTTCAGAAAAACGATATTTTAGAATATTGACGATGATCTCTTAGTGTTCCGATTTGAATCCCATGTGAGTAAGTAGTGCGAATAAGCTGAAACACAGAATTCAAAGAGAGAGAGAGAGAGGATACAGACATTTAAGTATATCGTTCTTTCACCAGAGGATACATCTGTTTGTGTCAGTTATAGTTCTGGAATCAGACGAGGAACTTAGTGACATTTTTTCTGAAGAGCCGCATGTTTGTTGTAGTTGTTGAAAATTTTAGTCCTCGAGGAAGTTAAATTCAACTAGTAAAGGTAGAACTGGACGAAAGAAAAGGATAAGAAGTCAGCTCAATGACCTTGAAATGGACTGGCATTGCCTAATACACGTGATGTTGGACAATTGTTGCATGTAGTTCGGTGCGATTGTAGATACCAGATCGTTTGCATAGCGTCCATCAGATTATTTCATAAAAGGATGTATGAAATAAGAGTAAAATGAATAAAATTCAAGATGAGTTTTCAGTCAGATAGGCTGTCCTCTTTTAGAAAGATTCAGGAATTCATAGACCCGCATATGGTGCTCTCCCCATCCCCATTTTCTGTCTCACGTATGGGGTTTTGTCTGTTTGCTATTACAGCTTGTGTAAGATGTCTGTTTCACTCGAATTATAATTGTAGTCTGTTTAAAATGATACTTTCCAAAAGTAATAATAATTATCAAAAGAGCCAAGAGGGGTTCAGTATAATAGCTGCAATAATAACTTAAAAAAATTAATTTACATTCCACACATTTCAGCCAACAACACCCCATTGCTCGTTACCTGTTAGGAATGGGGCTGTGTAAAGTGAGTTTATGTTTTAAGAAAAGTTCTCTTGCATGTCGTAAATGGCTCAAATATTCAGCCGCACACAATACAACACAGAATCCTACTATTATGGGTGGTAAAAACTGAAGTCAAGTTATTTGTGCAGCGCTGTTTTGAAGCTCAGAAGATTTACACACTCATAAGAGTTACTGAACTGACACTTTTCATTTAATTTCTGTATTATGAAAAATGTTTCAAACACAGCAGATAAAAATATCTCGACTGGCCATAATCACGGTCTTTATTCCTCGTAGTTGTTAATAATAAAAAAAAACTATATTTATGACAATATTGACAATTTATAAAAAATGGCACATTGGCCAGGAGAATACACAAATCTCAAAGAAATAGACAATTCTGCCATGATTGTTCCATTCTTATTAAATTCAACAGACGGTTTAGTAATCTGCTTATGGGAGGCCTGAAGTGGCTTGAAAATATTCCACTTTTAGTCTCTACAGAAGTGTTTCCGGGCTACGTAAAATAAAATTAAAAAATGATAAAAAATAAACAAAGCATCTAAACTGTTTGGTTTACATTTATAAGTCGTAAAAATCCTGAAACCAGCTTATGGACTAAATTATTATGGCTTTACAACCTTTCGTGAGTACAGACGCATGAAAGAAATCTCTCCACTCCAGTAAGTGATGTAATACCGAAGGGATCAACTTATCTATAAATATCCAAGTTTCGTTTTTTCTTTCAATAATTTAATGGAGCAAACTTCCTTCATGTTTGCGAATCATTTGTGTGAATAACTTACGTATAATATTATAATTATTGTATAATATTATAGTTATATAATATTCGAGGTTATAGATTATAGGTTTACATGTTTGGTTTACATTTATAAGTCATAAATTGAAAATGACAATGATAAATACAGTGATTTGCTTGATTTCATTACAGTTTAGTAATAAACATTGGTAATAATTTGTATGTTTTTGTCGAGATTTGCCGTTTGCAGGGCTAACATGAAAACTTTGGGAAAGGGTTCGCTTCTGTGTGAAGAAAGTCGTTCTTCACACACATCTTAATGCTGCTTAACTAAGAGGGCAGTAAGTTAAAATAACACCAGAATAATTAAATACGCAAGCATTTTGACAAAAAAAAAAAAAAACTTGTACAGAATCTTCTACTGCTTTATAAAATGTTAGTCATTTGCAGATTTTTGAATTGTACAACTGGGAGTAATATTTGTTTTCCAAATTCTTTTACTTCAATAATCACCTAAGATTATAATCTTAAATTATTAACTGTTTCTGATTATAAATCAGAAACAGTTAATAGTTTCCAGGCAACGTTTCATGACTCGAATTTTGCAGGCCTGTGTTATTAAAAATTTGGAAATTTTTGTGGTTCTTGCTAGCGTTAACTTTGTAATTTTGGAGTCAGTTTGCTGTTATTTTTTATGCAAAGAGTGCAGGTTGCAGAACGTGGAGAGATAAACTTATTATCGGACGGAAATGAATACCGATGTAGATTATCGTATTCATTCCCGCTGGCATTTCGTTATTGGTTTATTCTCGAAGATTTCACGTTCAGCAAATTCCGTAGGACTATAAAGCTTTTAATTTTCTAGCATTTCCATAGGAGGCGTTAAAGAAGTCGCTCCCCCTTTCCCCTTTCAAGCTATTATATCTCAGTCAAACAAAAATTATTTCAGTAAAAAAAAAAATTATTTCTGTGTTCAGTAAAGAGATGGCTGAGACATTTTCAATGAATACGTTATAATGATGGAATTTAAAAAAAAATGGACCGTGATATATCTCAAGACTCTGACTAGGAGAACGTCCCAGAATTGGGTAGCAGATTTAAACTCTCGCTCTCCAAAATGAAGAACACAATTAAAACAAAAAACTCTTCTCTTCTTATTAACACTTTTAGCAACACTGAAATCTCTAGACAAGATGAAATGAGATGACTCTTCTTGAGATCACTTTGACCTCAGATCTATTTCGCACAAGCACGTTACAAATATCGCCCTATCAATACCCAAGAAATTAGAATTTCTTTTTTCGCTCAACATTAACTTATTTCTGAACAGCTGCTAATCCTATAAAATCATAAATTCGCACCACCAATGAATATTGTTTTCACATTTGGGATGATGCCCCTAAGAGCTCATACCTGACTCAGTACAGAAGAAAGCAATTAGGTCGATTAATCGTCCATCCCTCGCTGATTCACTCCACTCTCCTTCACACCAGTTTCTTCTCTTCTGCATTTCTACAACTACTTCTATGGTCTCTGTTCATCGCGATTGACATCGATAATTTCCCTGCTCTCAAAATGCTCTCAATTTCCCTAATCCAAATCTGTTAAAATATGCACTAAATTCTTGCAGAAGACATTTCATGGCCTCTTCACAGATCAGCAAACTCAAAGAATAAATTTTCGTCATCTTTATTCGTTCTAATGCTACCGTATCGCATAATCGTATTCTTACCCTTTCTGCTTTGGTTGAACAACCTCTCGTGGATGGGATTACCACGAAAATAATATAAAGAAATACGTGTCTAGGCAAAGCATACTATTCTGGCGATGGCGTATAATTTTGAAGAAGCGTAAAGTAATCTACAGGGATCTCTTTTTACAAGATTTTAAGCTCAACTAGCCGCAAGAACTCGCTTTCCACTTCTTTTATGAGTAATACCTCTGGATCTTTTCCATTGGGCTTTTATTCAATGCTAGTTTTGCTAATTGATAATACTATTAATAATTATTCTCTTATTTTGATAATACAATAGCGTATTCGTTCTCCAACCATCGGGTTCGAATCCCGCTCTGGGCACGGATGTTTGTGAATATCTTTAGGTGGGAGATGAATTTCATCGCTCGGCGTGAGACTACCCTCCGCTTATTGGAAGCCTGGACGGGATTGAAAAATTTCCATGTTTGGTCTCTAGGAAAGGATTTACGGACTATGTAAAAAATGATAAAACATGAAAAATACAAATATAATATTGATACAAATAGAAAAAAAATCCTTATCCCAACTACGGTACAAAAAAGTGCTGTAGGTTGACTAATAACCTTTCGTAGGTGGGAACCACATAAAAAAAAATCATGCTGACAGTCGTCTATCCCCGTTTCTCAACATGGCTAGTTCAAGAACTTTTGGGCTGCATTTGGTTCTTTCATATTACATTAGTTTCTGAGTTTATGAACTTCTTTCTGGACTTCATATTCATTTACACTTATCTTCTCTTGCTTTTCTCTTCCCTGCGATTTTTCGTAATTGATTATTGTTAAGGGGAACCTTTTGACTCCCTTCAATATGAACATATTTTTTATCACTGCCCCCCCCCCACCAATCTTAACAGGCTATAACTGCCATCTTCTCATAATGTGTTGGGCTAAGTTGCCTATTTCGGCCTTTCTCAACTTCATATAAATCTAATTAACGTAACAGGATCGTCAGTCCTGTCAACATAAGTCTACTGGATCTGTGAGCTACGTTTTCTGGTAAGATTGGATGTTTGGCGGAAGGAAAAAACTCCATATGAGAGCAGTTAATTCACCTTCAGCTGAAAAACTCTTATAAAGGTGCTTCATATCTAGACAGGATTCGAATTCGTTTTTTTTTTTTTTTTTTTTTTTCTAATCAAAGGGCATCATCGGTACTGAATGAGTTCGAAAGCATTTACTATTATTATCTCAGTCATTATTCATTTATGTATCAGGACTTTCGAATTCATTTCTCTGATTTTATTATCCGAAATTATTCACATTAAAGTTTGTTTTAAATTTTTGTTGCCCTGTCCGTGGCGATGAGCATTCTTGTGAAGGAGACGGATAACATGTCATATACGACTGGTCTTCGGTTTACCTGTCCACAAACGTGGATAACTTAAACTAGCAATTGGCAGCATTCTAGAGAGAGAGAGAGAGAGACCATTTTTTTTTTGTTCTTTTTGGAGCGCAAAATGTGCAGGAAGACGAGTACATCACCAAAAATGCCGGGACTGGCTTGCACAGTGGGGTTCATATGTGCACACATACACATTTGAATATGCATATTAAAGCACAACAAACTTACTCAAACGAGAAACTTTGTTTGTTTTTTTTTAAAAGCACCCATATAATGCCCATTTTGTTTCGTTTTTTTTTTTCTCATGATAATTTGATTTTCAAATGGCTAACACCCAAACGAGTCTTGCTCTAGAGACCTGAGGTAATTTTTCAAACGACGTGTGTGGAATAAGAGGATGGTTGAGTTCTAATCAGATCGATGGAAATCATCAACTAAACATGTTCAAATCAGTAGCCAGAAGTCGAAGTTCTCCGCTCTGCCACCCAGGTCGACAACCTTAATTATATTTTTCTCCTAACAAATCACATTTTGTTTTAATTTATTCCGAGTATTATACAGAAAGCACAGGTTGCTGATCCCATGCACCATATTTTGCACTTGGTGCAACACACTGCTTGACAGCTAGGAGACCATCCTCCAACTTATACTATTATGTCAACACTTTTTTTTATCACTTCATGCTTCCAGCATCGGAACATCAGTTGACATTACTATTTTTGTAACGGGGAGGAATGAGAAACTCTTAACTTCCATGTCTGGATTGGATTTATTCACTCATGCAAGTCATGGTAAAATAAGACCAGGTAGATTATTAGTATCAGGTCGAAGGAATTATCATTTGATTACCAAATGCCTGAAAATCTGGATACATTTACTAGCGACTGGATTTTCTGCAGGGAGCACCTCGGTTTGCCACCACAGTATCCAACTGAGCATGGAATGCCATTTGCAATTACTTATATATGTACAAGAGGCACCTGCACTGTCACATACAAACACAAAATACTGTTTTACAATGTTGTGTATTATCGTACTGGAAATAACATTTTAACACCTTCCCATATATTAATGTATACAGATTTCTCTATCACAGCAAATTAAGATATGCCAATATTCGAAGTTCCCAAACTTCTCGGTTCACGACGTTCGTAGGTAAAAAGAAATACCCAACGTTTATTAAGTAGTTAGTTAAGCCTAAACTACTTACTGATATCTGGGTACTAAAAAGTTGGTAGCCGATTAAAATGTTAAGCATAAGGCCCCACGAAAAATGATCCAATCCTGTAGTTCCAATGTATTCTTACAAAAGATTGTCAAATATTCATTTCGTTTACTCTGTTTTTATCTTTCAGTACAACGAATACTGAGACTAAAATGTAAAATGAAAAATTCGTATTCCAGGTACAAATTTTGATATTACCGAGCTTCTTACAAATAATAACCGTTTAATAGCACATACTTTGCATTCTAGTTTAATGCTCTGTTTGTTGTATTTCATCACTTTTTACATGATTTAAAAATGTGAATGTTATCCACTGTACCTAAATACGTTTAGGTTTTAAATTGGTTTATAAATAAATCAATGTAAACTAAGGCTATTTTGGAAAAGATAAAATATCTTGCATAGCTACATGTCCACATGATAAGCGAAACTCAAGACTTCGATTCCAGCACAGACGAGCTAGACCCCATTCACACTTATAGATTTTCATCCACAATTTTATTAAAGTTTCTCACCTATTTTACAGTCGCCAAGAGAACGTATGCTTTTCTACGAAGACTAAAATTACGCGAACTATAAAAATAAGTTAGCGTTTGACTTTCTCACAGAAACATTCAAAATTCCCCGGCAGTATCGTAGACAACACATGTTCTGCGATATTCTGTGGATTAAACAACCCTTTTAAGAATTTTAGTTAATGAAAACGAGACATTTTGCATTCACAATATTAAATCGCTAACTATACAATACAACCATAAAAAAATGTTATTTTAACTAATTCTCGTTTTCGCTTCCAGATAGCAGCACATTAACTAGCTAAAATTCTTAGCCAATGATTGGCAATCACGCGTACGCTGCATCAGACATGATTAGAAATAACAAAATTCATTTGCTTCGTCTCGCTTCAAGTTCACGAGAAAAGAATGTCAAGATACGCCATGTTTAAGTCGAAATTAACAGATATGTATTTATTATTTTAGAAAGCATGATATTCAGTAAATTATTACACCGAATATTGAATTTATTAAACAGTTAATTTACAGCTAAATTAAATCACTATAAAAAATCGATCATTATTCATTCTGAGCAACACAAGTAAGAAAAACAACGACCATTCATTATACAAAAAAAATTATAGTAATTATGTATAATTACTCAACCATCTGGAACGAGTTATTACATGGAGCAGAAATGTCGTAATACTGTTGCTAATATTATATAGATTACTTTCCATTTATATATTTTGATATTAGGAATAGAACTGGCATGGTTTCCGTAAAATTCTCCTTCGTTTACTCTTTCACGAAATGTGGAACGGTTGATGTGAATCTTTAGTCCTCTTTATATTTTGTGTTGAAGTTTGCCCTAAAGCCACTGGGATTCCTCAAAGCGGTTGAAAATAATTTTACTTTCATTTTTAGATTTTTATATGGATCTCCTTTTCAACTTCCCTTGGTTAAGTGCTGTTTAATAATATCCTCCTATTCCTTGAAAAAGTTGTGATATCTAATGCAGTTTCTGTTTGCATAATCATAACGCACCTAAAGCTGAATGTTGTTGTTGTTCTCATTGTTTGTGTTGTATTCCGATAGTTATTCTACATAGGAACTTTTTTAATGTTCCTTCCAATTGTAATGTTAATTATTTCCCAATAAAGAATTTAGGCTAACTAAAGCATAAATAAGAAAATTTGGTGTGATTTTATTTGAAGGGATTTCTCTTTTTTTATATGAAACCCATAAACATATTTTATTGCGACAATGTAGCTAAATGTGTAGAGAATGTCTGCGTGTGCGTGTGTGTGAAAAAGCCATACGAGCGAAGGTTCCTTCTCTCGCCCAAACCAATGCCACTCAGTGAAGTTTTCCCCTCACTGTTTTTGCAGAATACGGCCGTACACAGAGCAGCAGTGTTTCACCCAGAGGGTACGGTTCGAATGCGTCAACTCCTCACAGTGCGAACGGCAGTTCCTACGGCACAGGAGCGATGAACGGCGGCTACGGAAGCCCGGCAAACCTCGGCAACATGGCAGTACCAGGATCTCCAGGCCTTTTCAACGGTACTTCAAGTGAGAATTTTGTATTCTTTAGATGGGGGGGAAATAAGAGTGCTTTGTACCCCTTGTTTGTGGAAGCAGAACATGCCTCTCGTGTGGAAGAACGGACATTGTGGACCGGTGGGTAGAGATTTATTGTAACATTTAGGATAATCGCAGTGCACAGTTATCATCCGAAAACAATGAAACCAACAGACATTAACGTATGTATATGTGCGTGTATGTGTGCATGTGTGTGCGTGTGGTGGGAAGTTTTCACCTCTGTAAGAGGACTAGCAGGTTTATCATTTTCAAAAAAAAAAAAAAAACTATAATGATTAAGAAATTAAAGTAGATAGAAATGAAGAAATCCTTGTAAACAACAAAGTTAAAAAAAAAATCGGTAAAATGCTTTATAACAGATATCAGTCGTCCAGTTCACTCTCATGGTGACTGAATTCTCAAGATGGGATGAGCCATTACATTTTTCATGTTTCGGCAACATGATATATATTTTTTTCTTTTTTTTTGGGGGGGAGGGGTGGTAAAATGAAACGAATGATATCACTCAGAGGTGGAATTCGAGAAGTAAAAAGAGAAAACCTGCACATAGTGAGATACTTACCTATGAATTCCAGTGCACATAACTTTGGCCTCAGGTCCAAAAACCAAGGAACATCTGAGCTTTTTATACCTAAGAACATTTTCTTCGATATTTCAAAAATTCACAGCATTGTCGGCCACACAACTTTATCGCAAACGGTTATTTAGTTTCGTATTTCATGACGCACAAAAGTTATTCTTCAATTTTTGGTATATTTTCACATCTACTAATATTTATTTTAAATGCAAGGATTTTTCACCAAACTAAATCATAATAATAGACTTATGTTTTAGCCAAGATATCTAAATCCACACTACACCAAAGATAATTAAACTTTCTTAACGTTTCTTGAATCATTGTGCTGATTTCGTCTGCGATACACAAATGAAATCAAAAGATAAATCTCGCTTACGCCCTTATGGGCTAATCGTGCACATAATGATAATACAGACCTTAGCAACAACGCGAGAAATGCAAAATCACAGTTTGCAAACAACGGATAATTACAAAATTCCAAGACTGCCAAAATATTGTTGTTGTTTCCTTCTGTCGTGAGGTCACTGGTTTTCGACCTTTCTACTTCTCGAAAGGGTTACGAGATCCGATTGCGTCTCCTTATAGGAACAAATCTAGGAAAACATTAAAGAAAACTTTCCCGCCCTGCATTTTCTTTGAGTCGATGGCTGCTTCAAACATCTCTTTGAGAGGCATCTGCAGTTTCGTAAGCAGGAAAAAGTTGCAGGGAACCGCATGTCTTGAGAACGTTAAGGATCCACATAAAACAACGCTGACAACCCTTTGTATAATCAGCAGCCACCAGATAGACAAGGCAAGATGATCTGGTGAAGGGGCCAGTTTCTCTTTAGCCATTTTCTGCATTTTTTACTTTTTACTATATCCCTTATATTTTAGACTCGCTGTTGGTCCGGTAAGAATGCACTCTTGATTTAATGAACAAAACTAACGTGATATTAATGTTAAAAAAATTTTTTTTGAGTCTCTCCGAGCCTTCTGCTTTACCAGATTTTAATGCGCATACGCTGTCCTTCGAAGTTTGATATTCAGATACAGTTAGAACTAAACAAAGTAGGCAAAAACAATCGTGCAGCCCAAAATATGAGCTGCACGAGTGCTTCGTATTACAACTGCAGTTCATAATATCGCCTGAAACGATTTCTCGATTTTACACCAGTCGAAACTCTCAAGTATGCATCTGTATACGACTTTGATTTACCGTTCCCGTTCATTTTCTTTAAAATGCAGTTCTGTTTGGCAGAATTCTCTTATTACTTCTTTTTTTCCCTATCATTTTAAGCCATCTTGATCTGCTAGTCTTCACAAACACTTCTCTTTAATCATTCCAAGAACCATTAAAAGAAAGACCTTTACCTTGACTCGTATTGTACTTAACAGCACAAAAAATCCTTGCAGCAGACCTTTCATGACAATCACAGAACAAGTATGTAAAGTAACTCCACTTTTTGTTACAAAGAATTTTAAAAATAAATTATTCAGTTATTACTCTTTCAATTAGTCCATGTAAACAATTTGTTTTTCATAATTAATTTGAATTTTACACTAGCGTTTGCTGCGGAGAAATTTCTTCGTGCTTATGCCACCGCTAGGTGGCATGACGTCATTGCGTGCTTACCTGATTTTACAAACGTTTCCCAGTCTGACTTTGAGTAGTTGTCAATCGCCAATCTTCTGTTTATCGCGAACAACTCTTAATGGTTATTTACTTCACAAACATATTCTAATGCTAAAGCCTTAATCGAAAATACATTTTTAAACGGTTTCCTTAAATTCGTCAAAAATTAAACCAAAACGCAGTCCTTTCAGTTCTCAGTGATATTTTTAGACTTAAAGACCGTGTATACTTTCGTGGTCACAAAATTGGTTGCATAAATATGGCGCTAAAATTATTTAAGTTATGCTCGAATACCTAATGAAGACCTCATCGTGTGATATTCTGCATTTCGTTTCTAAGCCACTCGAAAAGAATCTTTTTGAATCTAAAATTAAGCAAGTGAACACATACAAAATATCAATATATATATATATATATATATATATATATATATATATGAAAGCACAAAGCAGCTCGTATAATCACAACCTACATATTACGTAACAACTTTACTGTTTGAAGTTCATTACAGTACATCGGATATCAAATTTCATTAAGTTCACTTCTTTTAGGAAAGATCGCAGATCTCTTAAATCATTTGTATCTGAGACAAATTTAAATTGACTAAAATTAAATATTTTAAAAGCCACCCGCTTCGAAATGGAACAGAAGTTACATTGCAGAACTTCGACGCATTTTCATCCCTACTCTAAATAATTTTCACAATTAATAAAACACACCCAAACTTGCCACATTATTCTCTATTTTGAATCGATTTTAAACATCTGAGGACACAACACGGAATTTTAATCAACATTGTCACAAACATAGGAAATTGAATACGTTCGCAGGAGACGTAACTAATATTCTCTCCCGATACTCGAATTGATGCAGTCTATCTAGAAAAATATCGGTACAGAGAGTTCAGATTAATACAGCAGCAACTAAATTTGCAATATCCTGAATAATAATAACGAAATTCCACTGTCTCTTAGCTTATCCATCCTGCAATTGAAGTTCATTTTTAATGAAGAACATTCAGGCCACCAGTGGAAATTATACCCAAGTAATCTTTGTGGATAACCTGCTAATTACTTGGTTCTACTGGTGTTTCAATTTTCACAAGAGAGTGAGACAAGCATTGCTCATTACTCGAACGGCATTCAGGGGAGAAGAAGAATCGCAGATTGTGGCCCATCATGTAGAAATTTGCACTTACTATTTAGATAATATCATGAGCACCATGTTGTTGTTGCCAGTCATAGCATGATTCTATGAGCATCGCAAAGTTCAAAAGTGGGAAATTTTTGTAATAAGCGAAAGACTGAAAAGGTGTACAACGAATTCAGTTCTTCACAATAAGATGTGTCACATGGCGTCGAAAGGCAGTAAATGCATTTTAATAAGGCTGAAAGGAAAAAGAAAGGTTAGCATCTTGTATGAGCTCGAAAACTTTTTTTTTTTTTCCGTATGTCACAGAACCACCTACCTGATCTTTACTTTGACTAAAACGGAAGTTAAATTGTCACACTGGAGGACTCATCAACCTAACATACATTGCAATATATTCCCAATTTCTGCGTTTTTTTTATTTTTATTATTTTTTTTTTTATTGTAGCTGTTTGTTTTGAAATACTCGTCTGTTGCTTGTATGAGAAATTAGAGCACTGAAAGCTTATTTAGTAATGCAGGGAAATCTTGCAAAACTCTTCTTATAATTTATTGTCACTTTATATTTATTATTGTTTTCTTTTCTTTTTTTTCTTTACTAAAGAATTAATTATGATGTTATAATTATTAAGATTTTTTGCACTTTATTTGTAGTTGGTTTAAATGCAAATTAATTTATAAATAATGTAACTAATACAATGATTAATATTAATGCGACTTAAATGTTTTATTTAGTGTTTGTGCTACTTGGTTTCCCTATTTTGTTATGGTTGCATTTATTTTGTTATTTTATTTCAACTATCAGTTTATGAGTTCTGACGTCTTCCTTCTTGCCCCTTCTAATATAGTCTCGTGTTCTGCGCGCGGGATCAACTCCGGTGCCTGCAGTGTTTCACCAACGTCCCAATCCTCGGCTCTGTTGCCTACAGGCAAAATGCTTCCCGTCACCAAGTCGAAAAGTGCTTTTGCCCCCGTGCCTCGACCGCCCGCTTCGTGCGACTCGCTAGGGGGCGTGGGTAATGCCTCCTTTTCCTGCCTTCAAGGTGGGTACACCCACCTCACTTTAGAAATGTTGCAGGGAAAAGGAAGGGCTATAACCCTAGAATTTAGCGACTGCTGGAATTTTTCGAACTCGAATCTCACACGCATTTCCACTAAATACTTTGTGACGTTTAAATGCTTTGTAGCGTAAAATAATAAATGAAAAATTATGAAAATTGTATGTGCCTACTTCTCAACTGTGAAAAGAGTTTTGCCACTGCACTACATTCTATCAGCTACAGTCACACGATGACTACCATACTCATTTGGGCGTCTGTCTGTATCCTAAATAACATTTATTGTAAAAAAAATAAAAATAAAAAGAGTTCACTCCTCTCAAAATGCGATCACATTTTGAGATGAGCCATGATCTTCTGGCATTAAAGATGAAGGTCGGTGATGATAGAAAGTGTTTCGAAAAATTCCTGCATTGCAATAGTTGTATTTTTCAATGCATGTTTACCTGTGCTTATTTGAAAGCTGTTTCGATGTTAGCATTTAAAATATTGTTATTCGCATATGCATTTTTACGAATGTTGAATTCTTAGTTATTTTTTCAGTTATTGTTTTTTCTGTGGAATGTCTTTTTTTTTTTTTTCGTTTGCATTCACTTGCAAGTTATTTTAATCATTAGAATGCTTGATCATGTGTTACAATTAAAATGTAGACACCTGTTATTCTAACTTTGAAGCTTCGATGATTTAATAAAAAAAAAAAAAAAAAAAAAACTAGGGATCAAGGAATACTCTATTTTCTTCACTCAATCGCTTTGAAAAGTAGAGTGACAAAATTAGTGGGTTTTTGATTATCCACTAATTTTCTTCGCTATTTTGAGACAACAATTTCTTGTTTAAATTTCCTAAAATTTCTTGTTTGTTATCTGAAAACAGCCAATCTACTTTTCTGAAAGATTAATCATATATATATCATTTTTTAATATTTTAAGAAAAACAAAAGAAAAAAATGTTTTCAATTTCTCGTGTTTTTAGTTTTACAAATCAATTAAAAAAACAGTTTCATGCACACACAAGTTCAAAAAGAACCACAAAACATATGACCCTATACTCCGACTTGGCAGAAGAATTTCTTGCCTACCTGCAGCATAGTAGCGTTATATGCCTGAATCAAGAAAAAAGAAAAAAAAAAGCAAATCATTAAACCTTTCTTATGACCTTGTACTTATTTTCATTTCATGAATTCGCTGTGCAGTTACTCGGCTATTCTACGCTATGGAGTTATTTCGTGGGGTTCATATGGTCAAGCTTTCAATGTCCTGCTTGTGGGTTTCGAAGGGCACACTCTATGAAATGCGAAGTTAGAAACTTCGCATTTCATGCTCCGATATGAAACTCCATAATGTTTACAGTTTCTGAGTTTCATAGAAACTAAAAATAGCAAACAAAAACAATGTTTAAGAGAGTTATAATATCATTTGGACTTCTTTAAATAAAAAGGAGAAAGAAAAAAAAAACACTTTCGAGTAATCGGCTTGGCTGGAGCATGAGTGGTTTGAGAATTTTCTCTCCAATCCGACAGACTGTGGGTTCGAATCCCATTCCAGACATGGAATTATTGTGAATGTCCTTAAGTGGCCGAGCAATTTCATCGCCAACTGGGGGACTACGGATTTGCTTATTAGAAGCCTAAATGAGAAAATAAGCAAATTATCTAATGTGTAGCTTACCCACCCACTCGGTTACTGATGATAATGCCTCGTAGGCATCGTGGGTGGGATTCACCTCAAAGGAAAAAAAACCAACTCAAGATGGTGCAGCCCACACTGTAAATGCTTAAACACTGGAGAATTTGGGGTTTTCTCATCAGAAGTTAGCTTTCTAAGCCCGGTCTGAACGCAAGTTAAGAAATCGTTGACTTTCAAGTTACTGAGCACTAAACTAGGATATGCCATGGACATTATTTCCATTTTTTTCTGAAAACACAGATATTCTTTCGGTTTCTCTCTCGTGGTATGGAAATTTTTAATGGAACATAGTCTGTACACGACCTACCCTCCTTCTACACAGAAAATTTAGCGGCATTCCAAACTGCCGTCTACCCCTGCTCCCCTATTGTACAAAACTAAGAGTTCTTGTATCCTTCGTTATCCTTCGCACGCGCGTACTGTTATATATAAATAACGAACACTCCGTAATTTTATTCACCTCAACACTTGCCTCGGCAACAAAAGGGATGACTTCCAGGCTATCGTGGTGCGAGCTTTAATTTTCTTCTCGGAGTTTGTAATTATACTATGTGGATTTGTTCTTCTTGATTTTCTTAGTCTTTTCTCTCTCTCTCTCTTTTATTCGGATGTCGAACAGGTCTTGCTTTAAAAGATCTTGAAACTTAGCCCTATATTCTCAATAGAATAAAGCTTTGCTATACTGTAATGTACCTTACTGTACATTTCAATGTGGTTTAAGTAACAAGGGTGATTTTTTTTTTTTAATCTGTGAAAACTCCACCAAATGACTTTCTAAAATTATCCTGCAACTATGTAATCTTAACAACTCTTCTTCGGATGTCTGCATCCAGCATATTCTGTTTCATTTTTATGAAGATGTCCACGTTTATGGAATATGTAATAGTTCGAAATCTTCAATCAGGATCCTATTACATGGTTGACAGTTGGATGATTGAATCAACTACTTTAGCCCGCTTAAAATGTTGTAATGTGTATCCAATGTTCTCGCCATATTTAGGAGTGATTTTACCTCCCAGATGCGTATCCTATTAGTCTGTATGTAACGCTATGTTTGTTTGCATTGCAACATTTTTTGCCTTATTCTAAGAGGTTAACAAATATCCCAGACGAATATTTTCTCTTATATTCTACCCATTGACTATAGTTGTCTTTGTACTTGATTGTCCTCAGTTTTCCAATTAATTTAAAACATAAATATTCATTTCTTCCCTAATACTATTCGTATAGCGATCAACTCTCGTTCAGATTTAAGGTTTGTGTCACCGCGTATTTCATTTGATTGCGTTATTTGTCTATTCTATAGGTTCATTATAGTAGGTTATGCATTAAGGGAATAATTGCAGAATCTTCTGAATACCACACTCACAGTATCTCTCTCTCTCTCTCTCTCTCTCTCGTGGAAGTCGAAAACTTCAAGCGAGCTTGAAGCCGTGGGTAATAACAAACTAACTCGATTCCTTCTAATAACTCAAAGAAATATTCACACACGAAGCATTTTATATTGCATTAATGTTCATTAGTCACAAACGTTCAAAGCACAAATATTAATTAACTAATGTATTAATTAATTAAATATTAAAGCTTATTTAGAGCAACGAAATAGCTAGAAGAAATAGCAAATATCAGTTTTTATATTCCATTAATATTAATTAAATAAAAGCGTCCGGTTTATAAGAAATATTTAATTATAGTGTACTAATTTCTTAATTAAATATTTAAAGACAGTCGTGAGAGTCTCATTTTTCCTAATGGAATTAACAAATATTGTGATACTTTCTTTTTATTCGCACTAATTTCGGCATTGCCTCCACGTGTGGGATGATTTACATCAATTAATATTTCTTTATGTGTAAAAAAAAGCCTTTTTTCTGTGATCTTAAGCGAAGCAGAATTCATCCGAGAACGCATCTAATCGCCGCGCTCTCATCTCCCCTCGCTGCCTCCAACGTATAACAAACATCACCGTTTCTGCTTTAGCTGGTGAAGAAGAAAACTCGGTTCGTTTTAATCCACAGAACCTTCTTTTTAGCGCGTGTAAATCTGATAAAACTGAGTCGTAGCAGTGAGTGTCATCTTCGACAATCAATAATTACAAGTTCATTAGTTTGCATGATTGTCTTTATCGAAATAAGTTGCCGAAATTTTCCATGAATATTCTTCTGTGGTCATACACTCTTAGGTTATGGGGAGGGGGGGGGGGCACATCTCCTTTCAATACGAAGTCTAAATTATGGACACAACCTCATGTGCCACTATTTGCACTAATACGAAGATGTTCGTGAAAATGGGAGGTACAAAAATCAGTGAGACTTCGTTTTTCGTATGTTTCTGTGTTTGTGAATAGTCGTTTACACAGTTGTTTATAGTGTGTACAAGTATATACAAATGTTGTATATACTTCTATACATTATTTCATTCTCTTCAGGGCAGATGATAATAATATAACACGATGTAACCACCGTCCTGAACTATGATTGAAAATTTATCTCTCATTAAATCCACTGGTTAATGACAAACACCTAAAATAAAATCCGGCTTTTCCTGTATGAAACAGGATTTCTATCTAATTTACATCGCACTCCCTTTCTTTACATCAAATTATTTTTACATAAGTATCGTAATTTACTATCTAAATGTTTCAATAAATTAATATCCTTTAGGATTAAGTATTAAAATACACAACCAATATTAAGGTACAGAAATGGAATGCACTCTTCCTTTCGGATAATACAATCAACGTAAGACCGATCATATTTGTAATTTTCATAATTTCAAAGTCCGTTAACACTGCCATTCTTTTCTGTGCAATGTTACTTGAATCGCGACACAAAGATGTTGAAGGCAATGCCCATAACTAGCTAAATAAAATTAATTTTTAAATAGTAAATACAAAATCGTCAGTTACCCCTCACACTGACTTGCACTGAGTAATACTGTTGTATAAGAACTGTGGCCGAAGTAATGCTTGCAACCACTTTAATTACACGCCTGAGAATTAAGATTTCGGATTGCCATTTACTTCGAATAAATACTAGAGATAGACGCTGCAAGTAATTCATTATACCACGGAAAATAAAGGCCATCGTACTGCACCACAAAGTATGTGAGTGAAGTTGCTTCTTTATATTACTTCGCTCTCCCATGGATGTAGATTTGTTCCCTCTAAGTGAGGGCGTCTCACTGAAAAAGCCTATTAAAATATCTGTCACTGAATTTATGAACGGAAATAAGAACTAATCACAGACGTCTTAAACGAGGCCTGGAAAGATAAGTCGAGTGTGCACATCCGGCTACTTTTAATTGCAGTGAATATTTTACAACTTAATAACCAGAATGGTTTAAAAAATAAATAACCGACCGGTAAGTGTTGCATAGAAACGCACTAGATGGAATAAAAGAACACTGGTTGAGCCAGTGCGTTGAGTTACCAAACACGATTCACAGTGTCGATGTTTGTGCCCAGGCTTGTGTTGCACGGTTCGCACTACGAAGCCTACGATTATGTAATGCTACCGAATTATTACATACAACAGCAATACTAAAACTTATGTTGCAAAGCTCTTTGGTTGTTGTTGCACTACGCGAAATGGCACGGGTACAAATCTGTTTATAAATTACGGATATAAAAATTGGTAGGATAGCATTATTTTCAAGTGAGAAAACAAATAAGTCGTGAGAGACACACAGGACAGAGGCTAATTATTGTCATTTGAGTGTTTGAATTCCATTGAACTCACCACAAGGAAACTTCAATGCTTCCTTGTGGTGCTGCAGATTCGATTCCACAAGAAAGCGGAATTGAAGCTGTAATCTCATTCAATTTTTGAAGATACTTAAATTCAGAAATGTAGACTAATGTGGAATCAAACATTAGTTTTGTTTTGAACTGCTCATTGCAGAATTCCTTCTGGTATGCATTAACTCTTCTATACGCGTCATATGTTGCACATTAATATACAGTGTGTGTGTGTATAATATAAACAACTATGGAGACAAATTTAAAACAATTTAAAGCTCTTGGAGCGTATGATAGTTCTTTCAGTTCTAAATATAATTCCCCAGTCCTATTATCACTCATTAGACAAAGAATGATCATTTATAATTCATTTAATTTCTCAATAAAATACTCCATGACTTATGCTGTTCGTAACAGAATGAAATTGAATTAAAAAGAGGACAAGATATAATTATTTGTTAATGAGTGGGATAGACTGCAATTCCATGCAACTTTCGAAATTACCAGAAGCTGCTCGCAGTGTACTTGAATATAGTTCCTCCATCAAATCGAATCTCATGTGTAGCCACTGACATGAAATCTTTAAATATTGAATGTTTAGTTTGATAATATGCATATTTAATCTCTCCACCGCCAAGAATATCCTGTAATGAAATTTGTGTCGACAACTGATTCTCCAGAGGGCTGCATTTCTATCATTCCATTACCAAAATGAGTTCACCACGCAACTAGTTATGAAAATTTAAAAGAATTCTAGCATACTGCAGTTGTTCTGTTTTCTTATCGGGTTCATTAGGGCCTCCGTGCGTAATGGTTTCGCCTTCCACTCGGCAATGTCTAGTTCTGAATCCTCTTATAGATCCATTTCCTATTATTTCAGCACAGCTTGATAAACTTGGGAAAATGATTTGAAATATCAACAGGAGTCGAAACTGCAAACAATATTCTGGGTTAAATCACAGAGGCTTTAAGAAGCTGGGCAGGATCACTCCATGGTAGAAAACTCTGGTTTTTCAAAGCACGTGTAAAGTGCAAATAACACTGCTGCATTGCAACCTCGGTAGTTTTTAGAACTACTATAAACAAATATTTATATTTCACCTCAACATGAGGACAGAAGATCTAGGTATTCTTTTCTCCGTCAATTTTAGCTAAGCAAAATATTGAGAAGGAAGAATGGTTTGCACGCTTTCACATCTCATGAAATAAGTAGCAGATGCATTTTTGGTGTTCCACACAACGATGGGATATATTTGAATCATCGCAATCTCTCGATTAACCACCGTACCGGCCTGGACGGATGTCCATGTAATTATGGACGGATGTCCAGAATTACATGGATACGAAGTGTCCATTGAAGTCAATATAATCATTGTATATTATAGAAAAAATCCAATATGCATTACAAGAGTTTTGGAATTCTTAGACATTGCGACTACTGACGACCTTTTCTCAGCACAACTTTTAACTGAACAGAAAGCTGCAATTATTTGGAATCGCAGCTGAAGCCTATTCAGGTCGTGTATTATGGCTATAAATTACGTTTATTCTTCTGCCTGGTTTGCTGGGTGAAAAACGCTTCCAACTTCACTTAGCTCACTTTAAATGAAAAAAAAAAAACCTTTATACAGGTTCTTCTCATCCTAAACAGGACAATCCAAGGATATCATCCATAGTGACTGAGGTACAGAGGCTGGACAAAAAAATTCAGGGCACTAAGTATAAAGCTTGTCAGTAATGATAGCATGTTTTTTTTCTTTTGCTGGATGAAACGGAGTTAATTTGGCTCATGCTGAGATGGCAGAGGTTTCATTCCGCAAAACAGACAAGAAGGCCAAAAGAACACAGGCAAATTCACAGTCACAACATGTAGGCCTAATGGCCTTGGTTGCTTCGACCGCAATCGCAACCATAATTTGGCACCGAAGCTTATTATGAATAATTATTTGAGAAAAGTTCAAATGACTGAAGGCTAGCAACTACAGAATACTCAGTTAAGCAGTATTAAAGATTCGCTCTGTTTTAGATAACATACTTAAAAAACTATAGAAACGTTTAACCCTCATTTTTGCGCGATGTTTCAGTGCATTATCCAGAGTGTTTACAACTCCATCTAAGGTAATCGATTTTATAAAGAAACGCCCAGAGTCGCGTTCTTTATATTAATCTTTGAATTTGTATTCAAAGATTAATTCTTTGAATTAATCTTTGAATACAAAATTCCTACTTTAATTCCTACTTCTTATATGACTGTAACTCACGAAATATCTGTATTTATAGAACATCAGTGCCGGGGATGGGATAAGGTTCTTTATTTTTAATTTCACATAATCCAGAAATCCTGTTCTAGTACCAAACACGGGGCCGTGAAGTAATTTCAAGCCTCCAATAAGTTTGGCAAAGAACTTCATCTCCGCCTAAGTTAACTCACTTGTTAATATTACTCCAAACAGCCTATTCGTCACGAAAATTATGAATTATCCATCTTTTAGTTTGAAAAAAAAAATGAAACACGTGATTAGCATTGAAACATGGGAATAGTGCTACACCAGGATAGATGAAGACGTTCCTCTCATAGAGGGACAGCTCGGGGATGGGGGAAGATGAGTAGGATTTTTGAATAGGACTAATGCACATGTCCGATTCAAAATATGCTACAAATTGGTTGGGTTTGGAAAGAAATGGATTTTTTGAAACCTTAATGGTTCGATACAAATATGCTTAAGTTCATTGTTCTTACACAATAAGTCATTTCTGTTTCTGTAGCAAATACAATTACTGGTTTCAATTAAGTTTGGTGAGTTGCGCAGTAAGACCATATTAACTTCAGGATATTAATGCATATCATGAAATGAATGCTAATTAATTTCATGATATGTTAGTTAAAACACAAACATTTCTTCAGCATTGCGCTTACCTTAAAATCTAATGTTAAATAGCGTTAGGACAATATCAGAAACGCCTATGACCAGTTTCCTTGAGATTTGCATTAATTCAGAGTCACGCTTTTAATTTATTTCCAGAGATACGCCCGTTTCGCCTACTTTTAAACACAGCGCTATTCTCGATGACCATGAATTTGTGTATGTTTATTGCTAGTTGTATTTAATATTTACTATTGCTCTTCTACCAGTAATTTTTCTGCCACTCATACTGTTTTTTTTTTTTTTTTTTTTTTATCTTTCTCTCCCTGTTTCAGGAATGGGAAGCATTGTGTCGTCTCCCTTTGCCGCCATGAACCCCTTCGCTCTCCCCACTTGTAATGGACAGTCTTACGGAAGTTCGATCGTAACCTCCAAGTGACGATTCACGTGCTATGCTCCTGACTGGCCACTGTAGCCTCGGAAACCAAAGACTTTCTCTGCTTCCTCCCTTCACGTGACTCGAAGACACGCACCGGCTGAACCAAAGACGCCAAGCCAAAGATGGTGGTTGTAATAGACTTCATCACGAACGCTGAAATTACAACCCTTTAACTCACCTTTCATAATCTCCTCGTAGTGTGTGTGTGTGTGCTCGTTTTTATTTCTTCTTTCCTCATATTTACTTCACAGACCGAGAGGGCGCTGTTGACGACGACGCCATTTGCCTCTTTAAACATCTCCATGAATGACTTTCGGATACCAGTTTGCTCGTGCAATTAGGAACACTCTCCCCAAACACCCAAGGTTCGATTTGTCGAAGAGGTGGAAATGCACAGAAAATGAAGACTGCTCACAATCGCCATCCCCCTTTCTTCTGCTACCGCTGCTGATAATTTACTCGAAGAGGAAGGAAGATAACGAACTGTAGACATTAGAAAGCAAGGTTCTCGCGTTTGCTGAACTTCGATGACCTGCTGTCTCTCCGAAAGCGCTCTGCTTTCTTCGCACAAGATAAATTATTGAAACCACCTGAGTTCTACATTAACCGCGAGGAAATTTGCCCGATGAAAAATGGGGAATTTTTATATTGTCCGAGAGAGTATGGACTGCTCAGTTTCACGCAATGCATAAAATACGAAGCGTAGATAAATAAATATATATAAATATATAAATATATAGAATAATCTTACTGACTCCCTTTATATTTAGAAAGCGATCTACAGACATTAACGATGTGCACAGGCTTACAGTCACTGTGGGTGTCCTTCAGGGTCATCAAGCAGAGGAGGAGGACATCAGTACAAATCGAACCCTGGCTAAATCAGGTCGTAGCGGATAGACTCCAAGTCTTCAACGTGTGCCATTGTAAAGACGTTATCGTACCTTTCTTTCATACGGTGTTCTTGTAAATACTTACGTCATGTACTACGTCATGAAGCATGTGATAACATCTCAAGTGATTCTGTATAGTATTTCTTCGACTGGAACTTTTCTCTCACTGTGGCCTCCCCTAGTGTTGGTTGATGTAAGCCTTTAATGTCGGTCACTGTCATCCTGAGGCTCCTTTCTCGAGTCTCTTGACAACGCCACATGTCTCTGTTCGGTGTTTTTAAATAAAAATTGCCCTTTTATGCGACGCCAGTTTGTCTTTTATAACATTCACACAAGAAAGAATGTGCGAGAGAGAATTGTGTTTATTTTAATATAGTTTCTCTGCTTTTTTATTAGTTTTCTCTTCCACATCTACATACTTCCTTTTTCTTTTTTTTTGGCTTAATTCCCTTTTTCCCGTATGTTTTAGCAACAAGAATAACTGCGTTTCGTTATTTCATTCTGCCCGTAACTAATTTTTTCATGATGGCGGACGCAATTCATTCCACTACAGAAGTACGTTAATTTTATTTCTTTTTACTTGAAAACAAAACAAAAAACGTAAGTAGATTATTTGCTTTGTTTAATTATTTTTCTTCCCTAAATAATAAAACTCACTTTATGCTCTAGAATAGACTCTCGGGTAAGTAGATACGTTTCAAATTTCTTTCCACGCCCATCTCGTCGACAGGGTGTTAAGACCCGAGTCGGTTCTCAGCTGGTTAAAGCAAATAGAAATTTAACGCCTCCAGAAAATTAAAACAGCTATTCCGAAATACCAACGCGCTTCAAAATAGGACTTAATTTTTTTGAAAATAAAAGCAAGGTGATATTCTCCAGTTTTAAAATTCATTCGTGATTAAAGGAGTTTTTTGCTGCCTTTAAGCCAGCATTGGATACGAGATTTTTAGAATAAAATAACAATAACGAGCCCGTTCGGCGTTAAACAAAACTATCTACACATTCGTTATGAAAAGTTTGGTTTTCTGTCTCAAGTATAAAAACTCTATTTCGGATTGTGCGCAGTGCTTTCCGTGCTATAATTCCTCACTGGCACAGATCAACAAAGTCGCAAAGACCTCACTGAGACTTAATAATATTACACGAAATATTTGCTTCTTAAAATTACGGTTTGAGTAAAATCAGAAATTATTATTCAGTACTTCAAGATAAACACACTGAATTCCCTTCGTGCGGGGAACTTGTGACATTTTCATTAAAGCGTTCTGCGTATTCCCTTCTGTTCTACTCCATGTCCATTCTTAGTACCCGATGGAAATAGTTCGCTTTATCATTGCAATAACTACCATGTCACAAATGCACGAAAAGAATTCCTACCGATTTTATGCCTGTTAGTAAAACTTTGACCGAAAATATTTTATACACGTTATTATAAAGAGCAAGTGAATGCTGCACTTTGCATATTTCCCTATACAAACTTTAAAAAGACGATTCATTTACTGCGAGCCATGCTTGAATACTGTGCTCACTTATTGAACTATTAACAACTCGAAATCAAGTATGACTAATAAAGTATCAAGTAAAGTGTGTGAACGATTCTAGGGCTTTCTTTTCCCATATTTTTTTCTCTCTTTGAAGTGATTCTGCGTATCGTAACCCGCTTCGTGCAATAGAAGGTGGCCATTGTCATTCAGTTAAACAAACTCAAAAAAACTTTCAAATATTTTACTTTATTAATTTAAAGCATGGTCAAAAAACGGTGGTCATCGCTTCATAGTCGCTTTATGACCACGAACTACTCCTTAGAGTTCGAAAAATGGATTACCATGGGTAAAATTCTGTGAATGATATGCTGCTCTAGTCCGGCGAAATGAGTTGATTGGCGTCTATTCGTATTCGAACACGATACGTGCCAGTTGTTGCTCGGAAAAGCTATTCATTTTTCTTTCTCCTAAAGAAAGATTTCGAATCCTTGGACATAAAAGGAAGGCCACCAAAACAAACAACGGGTTTTTATTTTTTTTTTTTTTCTCCGATTTACGCGTTGTATTTAAAGAAAACTCTGGCTGCATGATTTCTGTTGTTTGTACGTAGGTTTTGTGAATTAACCTTTCGTGGATAACACCATTTCGTGGCTAGTGAGAACTTTCGCTCACTAATGAAAACATTTCCTCCATTAATATTCGCAGCGAATATTAATTTCTTATAATATGAATTTCTTAGTTTTATGCATGATCGTAGGATTTCTGAAAATTACAATAATCCAACAGTCCACTGATTAGCACGCATATTGACGACAGTTCACTTTATAATCTGAAATCGTAAACATTTTATTCTACATCAAGATGGTAAAAATAGTTGGCAAGCAAAATGGCCTAATGGGACATATTTTTATTATTGTAAAATACAATTCAAATGTTTTAAGTATTTTTTTTCACATTTTATCAAAAATATAGGCACTTAATTTATTTTAAATTATCCGCCTCTTCTTTTTTTATTTCAAAGAGTGGAGTATCACTTTTTAAGAATGTTCTTATAGGGAGTTCGCAAGGTTTTCTCATCACGCAAATAGCTCACCGTTATCGAATGACCTTTGATTGGAAAGACCTGGTTTCGAATCCCGTCTTGGACTCGAAAAATATTTTCGAGTATTTTTCAATACTCGAAAAAGTTTTAACAGGCATAACCCACACATGTCTGTTAACTGTTAAAAACAATTCGGAAGGTCTTGTAGCCTTCCTAATAATAACCAGGCAATCATTCTACAAAACAGATAAACCGGCAACAGGCCACGCGCAATTTAACCAACATAATACGCCGGCCTCAATTTTAGTTTCGTCAGCCACAATTCAAAATAACTCGATAAGTTTTTAAAGAAATTCTATTTTTTTTTCTTTTTAAACTTCCATATAAATTTAAATTTTTCGTGTCCAACGTAAATAATTACAGATCCGCATTGTCGAAATGGGAATTCATGACTCTGATTAATAACTATTCGGTACTTTTTTAAAAAGTTAACAATATTAACATGAAATGCGCTAATTGAATTTTCATAATGCGAAAGATTCGTTTCCAAATTATTTCACTTGGTGATTTGTGACATAATCCGTAAAGATCCTCTTCACCATGACAAAATGTCTTCTTTCGGAAACTTTTCTTCTTTCTTGTCACTCTAAAATTACAACACCATTTAAGGAATTTTACCTATGGAAGTAGGTAAAATTCCTTAAATAGTTTTGAACTTGTTTCGTGCTTCCTATGAAAGGGAAGCACGAAACAAGTTCAAATATTCAGATATCGATTTTATGTTTAAATATATAATATATTTATAGAAAGATGTAATTTTAATTTCTGATAATCATTAAAGGCAAAACATATTATTATGGATTAGTTACCATCCTGTGGTTCTTCTGCACGCTGATATCGTTCCTAACAACTGTCCGGCCTTTAGTCTCGATTTCTTCACGTGGGTTTCAAATTTTCATAGTCCATTTAATTCTGTTGCACCATGACAACGAGTAGAATTATTTTTTATATATTTCAGCATGGCTGTTGGGACGAAGACTTCTAAGCAGCGCTACAAGTTCCTGTTATCATCGCAATGCAGTATACGAGTTTTATTGGGCGCTTCCTCCGAAGCCTCGTGTAGTGGGTGGGGTTTCATATTATAATGATCACACTACTAAAGGTTTAGACCTCCTAATCCGGGATACCGTTTAATATTATCATAACAAACGAAATAATTTTGATTATCCCCCCCCTCTCAGGTTACACGGCAAAGTTTTCATTGATAATATCATATTTTTCATTTGAGCCAGCAATTTATGTGCGACTGCTTTTACCAGTTGTATTGCCCATCACTAGATTTTCCTATCAAAATTGCAACGTGGATTTAAGAATGGGCTCGTTTGGATAAGGGAATCTCCATGCGCTACTCGAGGAGAAAAATTAACAAAGAAACTTTGAGAAGAACAAACTGGGTTCAGGCCAAATAGACATTGTGGATCGGATATATATAATAAAGCTCTGCATTTAAATTTTGTTGATCTCAAAAAGGCATACAGTACGGTACGAGAAAAAAAGCTTTTCAAAATATAATCATATGAGATATCATACAGAGCAATTAGTCTACATTTAAGATGAAAGTCAGCAATCAGAATTAAAGGGCAACAAGAAAATTGTTTAATGATATGTAAAATCACTTGTAAGATAAGCATACACATCTTTTCGCTATTGCTTTAAACCTGATATCAAAATTAGAAATGTTAAACTCGGTTCTTCTTTACTATATGATGTTCATAAAGAAACGAATAGTAAATGAATCCAGTACTAGTCTGTAGGAGTCTTTGGCTAGAGTGACAACGAAATGCAGCAATAAAGAAACAAAACACTTTGTAAATAAGCAAGAGCACCAAAAACATCGCCTGCGATCTCAGTGGAGAACCTATAAAAGAAAGAAAATATTTCAGCTATTTCGACACAGTTTCAGTGAAGATAGCAAATTGAAAAAAAAATTGGACAATGGAAAAAGCAAAACTGGTATGGTGGGGAGCTAATTCAATGTGTATGGAATAAGAGAGAATTAGACAAACTCTAGATTAGCAGTGTACAAGGCAGTGTTCAAACCAGTTGTAAGTTATGGATCTCAGAGTTGAGCTAGTAGAAATAACGCAAATAAAGTATGCGATGAAAGAGTAGAGATAGCAGGTAAAACGTTCTGAGAAAAATTAGAAGTAGACAGTGGTATCAATGTCAGCATCATAATAAAATGAAGATATCAGGAAGGAACTTGGCATCGTTAATATTCAGGGTTGCATGGGCATAGCTAATCTAAGGTCACTTAAACAGAATGGGATAGGAAAGATTAGCAAAATAAGTGTTCTTTGCTAGGTTGGCAGGAAAACGACCCAGAGGATGACCAAGATATAGGTGCGTTGATACAGTAAAAAGTGCTTTAAAAGAGAAATATAAGATCGGAGAATATTGGAGTCCTGACAGATAACAGATTAATTTGAAGAAAATTTGTCAACACGAAGTTAGTAATGATGTAAACTTTATCATGTAGTACTGTTATAGCATCTAGAAGTAATACTAGAAGTATACTTCTAGTATTACTTCTCTTTTGGCAATCGTTCGTTCTGCCAAAAGAGAAAAGAACTGCAAACCAATAAATGGTTCGGATGTTTACGGTAGCAAAAACTCTCTTCCGGTCTGTTGTTGTTCACAGAAGATTTAGCTTAGATAAGAATGCTGAGAGAAACAGCTGGGGGGGGGGGGAGGAGGCGATTGTTACGCCTATCATCTGATTTACCACAAATGTATTTCTTCTTCTTCTCTTCAAGGATTAAGCATTTGCCTGTTCTGGCTTCACTGGTCTTTTCATCTTGCTGCTGGTCTTTCTCTCTTTCCCTTTGGTCTATATTTATCTACTTATTTTGGTAGCCAATATCTTTCCATCCTAGATAGATGTCTTTCCACTTCTCTCTATATCCCTTGATCATTTCATTGATGTTGTAAATATCCCTCTCTTCTGAGGTCTTCATTTCTTATGTGGTCCAATTTTGTGCATCCTTTAATTGTTCTTAAAAAAAGCTTGTATTTTACTTTCATCTTTCTTTTTAACACTCCATGTTTCTGAACCATATAACAGAGTGGGAGTGGCCATTACTTTGTAAAATTTATTTGAGTTTCTCGTCTTGTTTTTTTATTCAGTGTCCTTTTAATTTTTCCGCAGATTTTCTGAAATTCCTTTATATTTTCATCTATCTTTTAGATATGTTGTTATGTAGCCTAAATAATTAAATGATGTCGCCTATTCTATTATTTTATTATGGCTCTTTTCAATCTACATGATCTCGACCTTTAAACGCCATGACTTGTGAAAATTTTTAATTTTCAAAAAGTTGTATTGTTGGCTTTTTTTTTTTTAATTCATAAACTGATTTTTAATTATCTTCATTCTCTTTTAATGTAATCTGACACAGGCGAGTTTGCTTGAATAAAAAAAAAGGTTATTAGTTGTCACGCAGTTGGTCATTTGCGTTGAATGTTTACACTTGAAAAGAAATGGTTCACACAGCATAAAGCTTTCTGTTTACTTATCTAATTTTGAATCGTTGATAAAAGTCAGTTCTCTGATCACCGTATTAAAGGACTACTCTTTACTGTAGTTTTAATCAGCGTCGATACTGCATCGTGAAATAATTTATTGCAGGTGTTAACAGAAACTTCCAGAACGTGTCCATTAAACTATCGGTTTGAATCAAACGTTCTTTTCATTTATGGTGCACATTGGGCAACTTATTGGGTCTCTTAAATTCATTCAAATTAAAAGGATATTAGTAAGGCGATTTTATTTCGGAAAAGTCTGCCTTCGTGGAGAAAATAGACAACGTGATTAAAACAAGCAAGTAGCCAAATAGCATAAAAAGATATCGCACAAATTTTTTCTGAATCTCATCACCCCGCCATTAAAAACGAATATCACTCTACAAACTTTAAAAAAGCCACTCATTTTATTTTCCGTATGGAATACCTCCAGAATAAAATTCAAAATCTATACTGCTACTTGCCTGTCATAATCGCCCTCACTGTGGCACGTCTCTCCAAGCATCCATTAAATGTGTTTATATATTTCATGAAACGAATTCATATTTTTTAAATTTCAACTTGGTTAATGTTATTAAATGTCACAAAATGACTAACTACCTACATTATTTAGAGAGAAAACATATTTCTGAAAGGGATAATAAATATATATACACAACATTGCATATTTTTTTTTAAAAAAAAGTACTTTTCAAACTATAATTTTAATTGTGAATACATATTCCCTTAAGAAACGTTTTTTCATAAGAAAGATGAAGACTTCCTGTTGAGCTCTTGAGGAAGACAATTTCTGTCCACTGCATTGTGAATGGAGATTATTATAACTCGGTTAGCCTTATCTAATGCCGAGATGGATGCTAGTTGGGTTCCATTCTTCTACGACTTGAGATAGAGGTCGTCATTCGTAGTATTCTAGGGGTGCATATTCTTCGTAGGCTGTACTTGAGGTTTTCACTGGATTAAGTGAGGGACAAATGATCATTGTTTCTTGTATGCTTTCGTTGGAGAACCTGGGGGACCACTATGGCATCGACTCCGCACGGATACTGCAAAACACACAAATATGCAACTACGTCTTTATCGCTGCAAAAGCCATCGGTTAGTTGCATATTTGTGTGGTTTGCAGATCCGTGCGGAGTCGATACCATAGTAATGCCCCAGGTTCTCTGATTGATTGCAGGTAGAGGTAGTGTCTAGGGCATATCTGATAATAGTCGTGTATACAAGGGCAAGTCAGATGTGTGTGGTCCAATGTTCTAGTAAATACAAACGTCTGAGTCCATAATTGGAATTGCGGTGGATGTAGAGCCACAACCTCTACCGAATTTCTACATCTGCACTTCCGCCTGCAGTCGTACGGGAAATCCACTAGAAATTGAATGGTACCCGTAATGGTGGAAAAACAGATACAGATGAGATAGCTGGATGCAACAATATCATCTAGCGAAACAGTTTCCTGTACTAGTGGGTAGTAGAGATAGAGAGCTAACAGACGTTACGATTTGGAAAATATGTGCAGGTAACTGTAATTTTCCGGTGAGATTTGTTTGCCTTGTGCAGCTGACATGTCTGGAAAAGCTTAATGACTGCCAATTTTACTTGTTGGTACTCCAAGTTTGCTTTTGAGGTGTTTATGGTTGATGCGCGAAGATTTTCCATTTTAGGTGTTTATTTAGAATATCTCTAATGGTTCTAATTCCTGCGCAATTCCATGCAAGGAGGAAGAGATGTCCAGTTGTGGGGCCTCAGATATGTCTAGTAAGTTACCTCCACTTGTAATTGCGGCAAATGAAAAGTTCACAATTATAAGTATGAGTATATATACTATGATAAAAGACATTGTGACAACACTATACTTCAAAAAAATCGAAATTAGAAACATCTCATTGCATGTGTGTGTTAGAGAGCCGTTGCTGCCATCATGACGATCAGTCTATGCATACGTTGTATGGTACATTTCTCGGGCCCGAACCTAACATTCCGAGCCCAAGCCAAAACCCACATTCCCCTGTCTTAAAGGTGATCTAATAGGTCGTCAGACCTATTCTGTGCAGTCGATTTCCTCAAACCATGCCACAAGAGAACCCGCAGTATTGTACACTGCTTAGAAAGAAGTTAAAGAATATCACAGTGTAAGGAACAAGCAGCCATGGCGCCCACTTTAATAAGATGTAGGACCTTCTTTCGCTGAGATAACCGCAGCAATCCTACAGAACATACTTTCCACAAGCGTACGATAGCGATCAATGGGAGGTTTGGACCATTCTTCCTGTAGACATGTAATGAGGTCCTAGACTTTTTGTGTGGCAGACGTCCTTTTACCTCACCCGTCGTACTAGCTCATCCCACAGATGTTCGGTATGGATGAGATCAGAGCTCTGCGGAGGCAAGTCAAGTGTGGCGATGTTCATGTCCACAAACCACGCATGAATACATGCGTGGTTTGTGGACATTATGGCACAGTGCATTGTCTTGCTGAAAGAGACAATGGTCAGTGCCTTAGAAACGTCCCGAAGTAGGAAGCATTGCATTGTCCAGAATGTTCAGATTCCTCTCTGAGTTCAACGTTCATAACACCACAAATAGAGGTCCGAGTCAGACTACAGGACCATACCATCACACCGCCACCTCCAAATTTCATAGTTGAGGGAATTACACACTCTGGAAAGAGACGTTCACCGGGAATCTGCCACACCCACATCCCGAACCATCTGCTCGGTAGAGGGTGTGGCATGATTTGCCGTCCATGTTGTGAGCCTCGGTTCGGAATGTTTTTGTGCCGATTCGTGTCCCAGTCGATGTTCTGAAATCCGCATTCAACGTGTTGGCCGATAAATCGCGATTTTTCCATATTATTCTTCGTAGCACACGACGGTGAATCTTCCACTGCGGGTAACAGTTGCAGTTTTTCTCCCTGCGCTTCCATCTCAGCATGGTATCACTGATTATTGACCCAGGACAGCCTAATTTGTCGAACAGATAGACTTGCAACATAGCATCTTATCGCAACGCCTCTTTAAAACTCTGCCAGTTCCCTTCTAGCAGCCATTTCATCCGAACACAGTTGCAGTGACTTGGGAGCATCATACTCCTCCAATTTATGCTGGCTACAAACACGTGGCACGCTGCACCTTGCTCATGGTGGTGACCCTTGACTTCTTCCTGAGCAGTGGGTGGTGTTAAAGGGATCTGCTATGTTCTTTAAAACTGCAACAAGGTAGGAAGAATTCTTTGATCGTTCCCCCATAATCATCTATAAACAGAAACGGAAAAAGTCCATTCCAGGAGAAAACAACTGCAGTCTGAAGTTGTTTCCGAACCATTTTAATCCATAATAAAATAAAATAGTCTGGAGTTATCATTTTTAGTGTGGAATTCATCCACGAAAGGTTATAAGCCTGCAATACATTAAAGCATTAAATCATGGTTTGGCTAAGAGTTAAATAATGTGGAAACCTACACCATAGACAAATCGTGGAACTTTCTTCTCCTCAAACAACTTGAGATCTCCAATTAGCGGGGGGGGGGGTGATTTCACACCAGCGATGAAATTCATCCACCATCGAAACAAATTCACTCACGCCCACAGTGCGATGTGAACTCACAGCCTGTTGGGTGGAAAGTGCAGAAGTGATCCCCTCGAACAACCGTGCTGGCATTGCGCCTCTGCTTTAAAACTGGAATTAGTTGGAATGACATTCCAACTGGGGTAAAGACATTCCCCAGACATCTGCCACATCCATTCGATCGAAAAAGGGTGCAGCGCGATTCGTCACCCTGTATCACAGATTTATAATGATTCACAGACCAGTCACCAGGGCCCTCATAACACTATAGTTTGTGCTCTTTATTTCCATTCTCGATGTCTGGTTTATGCGCAGTCGCCCTTGAGCAGAAATCGAGACTACGCATTGTGTCTTGCCACTAACTCGAACCCTTGTAGGCTCACTCGATTCCCGCTACCACTGGTTACTGAGAGGTGAAGTCAAGAATGGATAGGCCACAGGTAGGGCATCCTATTGTGGCGGTATATCTGTTATCTATCTATCCTAGCGGTATATCTGTTCGCCACACAGAGCATAATAGGCAATGTTTAACCACACGAGCACATTTGTGTTTCACTCAAAACAAAAGAGTGAATGCACTTTGGTGTATTCCTCTTTGTGAGGGGTGGGGAGAGAAAGGAAGGCGAGGTCGAAGGCAGTTAAACATTTTAGAAATTAAAAATAAAGCCAAACTTTTTGATGGCAGGTTTAATTTAATTATTTTATTGATTGCTGGTGAAACAAACCAGAATGGGTTTTAGGCATATGATATACCTAAACAGTCCCGTTTTCTCTTCGTTCGTTTATCTTCTTTACAGAAACTCCATTTTGAATTAAAGTACCATTATGTATCCAGGGCCTAATATCACAGCTAGATTTTATTTATTTTTTAGATCACTTAATATAAGTCTCTTGCATGAGCAATACATGAAATTCAGGAACTCCCCCCCCCCTGTATTAGTTTTCACCGAAAAGTGACAGATATAAAGATCACTTCCTTCATTACCTCTCTATGAAATATGTTTCAGAAGATTTCGGTGAATTGTAAAACTTTGTTTCCTCCCCTGCAAACATTTTCATCGTAGAACTTCATTTTTGTTTGTTTCCTCTGATTTTGGTTCGCCTCATGTAATTCAACCCTGCGTGGCGGTGATTTGACCTTTTATGTTTCCCTTATCCAAACCATTGTTTCTCTAAACTCAGACTGAAGTTAGCCATATGTTCCTCTAGAGGCCACGAAGTAAACTATGAGCACGAGACTCACGATAACTGCCCTTGCTAATTGTCATTCCTCTTGTAACAAGACGACCGTCGAGGGGATAGCGAAACCTCTAACAGAATACTAAAGTGGTGATTCTTACTTACAAAGACAGTTAGTTCTATCAAGGACCATGCAGTTATGCGGTATCCTTAGAAACCAAGAAGAGGTGAGAACACTTATGTCGGCGCTGTGGCAATGACTGAAATTTGTTGGGGCGCACGGCACTATTTTCTTGTTTAGGAAGGGAACGGTTGGTAATTAACTCACAAAAGCATAACAAGAGATAAAGAGAACAGAACTTTTGTGTGCATATTTGGATGCATCGGAAGTAGGCACAACCACCAGGCGGGTTTGCTGGAACTTGAAATATGTATATTACATTAGCCAAAAATTGCTACCACTCTTCATTAGGAACCATAATGACAAGAATGCAGGTTATAATTTCTCTTATGAGATGCTTGAAAATTATAATTATACATCACGCATGCAGTAACTGAAGCATGTAACCCATTCATGTATTTAAATCATGCAAAGGATTTCGATCTAAAGGTGAAATCCCTTCTTAAATTTCATCTGTAAAGAAATTCTAGGACGATTTAGAATTCCAGCATGATCTCGAATAGGTAAGAATTTTATCGCATCCAAAAACGAGCCGTTTCAGAACCTATAACATACTCGTCCGTGTGGGAACTGAGGCGAAGAGAGAAGGAATCTGCTAATGTTCTTTTTGAACAGTTGGAGGTTGTGGTTCTTAGAACATACTCTATGGGGGGGGGGCAGAGATGACAGACTGAAAATGAGCAATAAAGGCAGGTGAGCAGATGAACTATAAATGGATATTCAGTATCTACTATTCGTCTTATGGCAGAGAGAGGGGAAAGGAGAAGGAACGACTTCCAGTTCTGCGGGACAGTGCTCATGAAAGCACTTGTAGGAATGATTGTGAAACTGTGTGTGGTGAGGGGTGTTTGTGAGTAGGAGAAAGATGGTAGAACAGAGTCCTGGACGCACCTAAATTCCAATAAAAATTTGAAGAGAGAGAGAGAACACTGTTCACAAACCAGAGAAAACAGCTGGATTCTCAGTTAGAAACAATGGTAGGTAGATCATATCTACCTACCATTCTATCGCGTGCTAGAAGAATTTAACTGACATAATGAATTAACTATCAGAGAAATCATGATGTACTTTAAATCAGTTTGTTCTAAAATACCTTTTAGAGTAGAAATAAAGACGAACGATTTTTTCCCGATCACTTTTAGTTCGGTTTTAGACAGCCATATGTTATCATACTCGATTCGTGGGATTGCAGAATGAATTACCGATTTGAATTTCGGTTAATTATTGCTGAAGATAAGAAGATAATGAACCATGTAAATAACGAAGTTGAAAGAATTGCAAATACATATCAGTGAGTTGTGTTTGCAAGAACAATTGTGAGTACCTTAAAAAACGCTGAAACCTTAAATTCAGCAACAAAATGGAGGGGGCGGGGAATTCTGAATAACAGCACAGCGACTTCTACTTCAAGTTGTAGTGCTGTTATTCATAAAAATGAATGGAGAGATAAACAGAAGTTTCCAGAAACAGCTTTGTTTTTTGGGTGTTTTAAATGGATTCTGAAAAATTCTGTGAAATATACCACAAACAGTAGTAATTTGCGGATTTTTTTTTCTTCTAAATTTGTAAGAAGCCATTGTGGAATGTCAATCATTATCGTTTTTCCCCATCATTCTCTTTACGTACTGCATTAGATTTCTCTTCGATTTCGAATTCTTAATTCTGTGATCAGTGCGCACAAAAGATTCTTTTTTTGTTGAATCACAATCTTAATAATTTCGCCACTTTTCTCACTTCTCTCGAATTCAATGTAATAACTTCGGCATAACCTGAGTTTTCCATGTCTAACGAAAGGTGGCAAGTAGTGTATTTTCTTTTTTCAGGAAACTGCATTTCTCTTCTCACAAAACGAAAGAAATTCTGAAAAGTTAAAATCGTTTCTCTTCGTGAGCTTACTATTCGTAAACAAATAATCGAAGATCCATTTCCGACATCCAAAATTTCAAGATTCCAAAAATAAATAAAAAACTACACATTTCCTAAAATATTGAAGTATTTTATGTTATGTTTCAACCAGCAACCGCATCACATAATTTTGCACCTTAGAGCTAATAACACCTTTGATCGGCTGGCTCTGAATCCGTCAGCAAGGTTAACAAGAGGTAAACATCGTGTAAAATTTAAGAAAATAAATCTGTTCCACAGAGAGCGTTAGGGGTTTGAAGCTAGTAGCAGTAGTACTTCAATTATAAACTTTCTTAAAATAATTTTGTAATATTTGTAGTTAAAACTGATCAGTTCCAATGCATCTCGCTGTCGGACCTAAATGGTATTCACCTCCTTCATTTAATCTTATCTCAAAAAAAAAAAAAGCAATCGGTAATAAAATTTTTGGCCGTGGTAGTTTAGATAAAATTTCTGATGACTGAGTTGAAATAAAATTACAAAAAACAAACGAACGATTTTATGAATTTTAAAATATTAAAAAATAAGCTCTCATTGTGTGCTGTATAAAAACTTCTGGATTTAAAAATTCTGTTTTAGATTTAGATGCAGTATTTCTTTAATAACTGATATAAGTTTATTTAAAAACGCTATATGTTTTCAAATAAATAAAGTTCTTTTTGAAATATTCCTGTAAGCAGAATGACATTTTCAACTGTGGCATTCAAGTTAGGATTTCATGAACTTTTTGTGCTCATAAATGTATTAATATTACTTTATATAGAAAATGTGAATAATTCCAAAAAATATATTTTTGCATTGTTCCAAAGCACGCATCGTATATATTCTAAAATCCGGGGGGGGGGAAGGAGTCAGTGGAAAAAAGGGCAGTTCTAGAAGAAATTCGTGCCGATTCCAGTAAAGCCGGCAAACCTAGGAAAGAGGAGAGGATCGCTGTGAGTGAGAAAAGGAATGTTTTCGATATGTGTTTTGTCAGTATGGACAGCGAGTGTAGCAAGGATTTGTATGTCTGTGAGTTGCATGTATCCTTTTGGCCGATTTTCTTCCATCTTCTTAAAAGAAGATGGAGGAAAAAAAAAAAAAAGAGATTCCGAGAATAAAAACCCTTCCATCTTCTTAAAAGACTAACTAATTCGCCTTCAAATGAAAATAAAAAAGAAAGAAAACTTAAGTTTCTTCGCCAGAGCTTCGTAGCTCTGTTGCTTTCGACGCAGCTCGATGTTGGAAAGGTCTGGCTTCGAATTCCGCCTGGAACACGAAAAATTTTTATAAGGGATTTTACAGAATGACACATGGAGGTGGCGAAATTTTCTTCTCGGAATCTGTTTTTCCTTCCGTGCGAAAGTCAAACTGGCAACAAGGAATCAGCCAAAATTCAGTGGCCTCACCGCCTCAGCAGTAATTCAAAACAACCATAAAGGTTCTTCCGAGAATCCTAGACGGGAGTCGAAGACATATCTTTTCCAACCAAAATCCAATCTAACGTCGTCAATTAGTATTTTTTTTTCTATAAAGTATTCATTGAAATGTTTGTTACATTATAATGTTGTCGTATTTGATCTTTCTTCCAACGAAGATGTTCCCTTAAGGTCAATGTAAGATTACTGACACGAAAGGTGGAATATGTAAATCAGGTGATGCATTATTTACATATAACCATTTAGACAACCTATTAAATAATTGTGTGTGTGTGTGTGTGTGTGTGTGTGTGTGTGGTTAGGTAGGAGAAGAATTCTTCAATACCGGGTATGAGACCGTCCTACAGATTACTGATATCTTTGACTTCTGGAGCAGAGTTAGCGCATTATGTAAAAAAAAACATTTACAAAAAATGAATCTTAGCCAACCCACAGTAAGTGTTAATGTACTGCAGGTTTATAACAATTCGTGGACGGGAGTCACAGAAGAAATTTTAATGTCAGTTTATGCATTAGTCAGAAATATAATTTTTTTATGCTTCATGATTTACAATCGAGGATTTGCATACCGTAAACCGAATTCTTTAGGCCGTCCAGAGGCGAGCAATTAGGCTCACAGGTGTTCCCTCTCTTACAGATTCACTTTACCGCTGTCTCAGAGACGCACTGTTTCAATTCCACAGGTTCCTCAATGGCACTGCTCCAGTGAGTTGGCAACTTCATCCCTTCGCTTTCTGTTTCACCTGTTGATACAAGAGCTGCAGCCGCCCAGCGTCCCCTTTACTGTGCAACTGCAAAGCTGCTTCCTCTTTTATTCCACTTTTCTTCTGTCCTCCTGAACAGCCTTCCTCATGAAGTACTCCCAAGCAACTACAACCTGAAGCTCCTCAAAAGAAACAAAAAATCAGGAAACTTCACGGTCCTCGCTGCACCCCACACACAGCACCGATGCTTAAAGGTCGTTCGACCTCTCGTGCAAGCGATTGACTATATTTCCATGAACTATCAAATAAATTTCCGCTTTACTGGAGAAGCCTCAAGTCGATATCGACGATCTCCTTGCGTTAGAAAGAAGAGGGTTCGAATTCTGTCTGGAGAGAGAAGAAACTTGATTTTTTTTTTTACTCTGAAGGTGAGTTAGTCAGCATCACACGGAGGTGGCAGGAATTTCCATTAAGAAACAGGCAAACCAACTGAACACACGCAATTTAGCGAACATCAGTCTCGTAGCCTCAGTCGCTTCTCCCGCCATTCCGAACCAACCAACAATCTGGAGAACGTAGCGGATTTGGTGTTCTGTTGATCTAAAATATTGTCTTCGGTGAAACAGCACTGACTAAATCATCTGATGAGTGCATTCCACAAAATGTGTGTGTGTGTGGTGTGTGTGTGTGTGTGTGTGTGTGTTTGCGAGTGCTGGACAAAGGTGTTAGCGTATGAATTCTACAGAAATGAAAGAACATTTCGGAATCCTGCGATCGTGTAAGTTTGGTCTGCATTTAGAAATTAATGAAAAGAGAATTCTTTGCTTAACGAAACCTTTGATTAGTGGAATATCGCTAAACATCAGCGCTGCTAAGAGTAAAGTCTGTGTATCGCAATTCCATTAAATGCATATCACGTATTATGTCGCGATATTTTCTCGTTTTTTAAAGAAGTAATTCTGGACAGCAGATGGAAATGACAGGTGGTGCAAGAAAACGCGTCGTTATAGAATTTACAACAAGCCACTTAAACCAATTTCGCAACTGAAATGAGATTTTCGGGGAACTTATTTATCTTTTTTTCGACAACTGTGCTTCGAAGACAACAGCGTCGTCATTACGACTACATGATGCGGCGCTGGATTAAATTTAAATGGTATTACATCGTAAGTAAGGTTGATAGACTTTTCGATGAAACTTGCGAAGAAACAGTGTCTATTAAACTTTTCAGGATTTCAGTTAAAGTGCTTACTAGAGTAACCGCACGAGTTAAATAATAACAACGAAGAAAAACCCCAGAAAAGTAATAAAAGAAGTATAATGGAATTCCAAATTAAACGCCCACCGAAATGCATTATTGGAATGAGAGGTGCTGTTTTAAATAACGCGTCCTTTTCAGGGCGTTCGTCTTCAAACGTTAAATGCATTCTTTCTTCTTTTTCCACTTTTCTTCGCTCCCCACCCACAAGAGCTATGTCTTGTAAATGTGGCGGGATTTGCTTTCTTTTCAGTGAAATCATTGAACCGTGAAATTGAGTTTAGTTCAAAGATTTTTTGGCGAGACCAGGAGCATGAAATATAAAATTCTCAAATAGTACGGAAAGCCGTGATGATGTCAGGAAACAAAGGATTAGAAACGCTATTTTCACATAAAGAAGCTCTCCTTGACAGAATCTATATGTTGTCACAGCAACTGTCAACACTGCATTATAAAAATTGGATTGTATTGTACACGAGCGCCCTCTCGTTGTTTGTTGAATAATAATATATTGATGTTTCATTAAACAGTCGAAAAATTTCATTTGCATGCGCAAAGAATAAAAATGAAACCCTAACAGTGGCATAAAAACTATTCCGTCCCGGATATGTAAACAAGCACTGGGGGAAAAAAAAGCAAAGAAAGAAACAGTCTGTTATACATTCTAATTTATAATTGTTTGTTTCCGTTATGTTTTTATCCTTCTGGTCCTCTGTTGTAAGAAATGCATAATTAAAAACAACGTAGCCACCAAGAGTGCAATATACGTTATGTTAGCGTATATTTCTTCATCGAAAATATAATCAAAATATGATCTCAACCCTTTAAATCAGGTAATTTTTCGTTGAAAATAAAAACAGGACATCTTGTAAACGTCTTGACAAAATGTTGTCTTGATGTCAGACCATCATCTAAGCCAACCTGACCAATTTCAGCACTGTTTGATGACACACCGTCGAGTGGATCAATTAGGAATACTTGACTGCTAGCGATATCCCACTGGTTTAGGATGATGAAGAGCTCAGAGCGATGGCGAATTGATTATATTAAAATAGAACCAAATATTTATGTTTTTATATGAAAAGATGCGAACATCTTTTGATGCGATGCGACAAAATAGAAAAACACACGTTTATCATATTCTAATAAGCATTTATCAGACTTTTCTCTTCAGGATAGAGAGCGAAAGATGAAGTTTAAAAAGATTAGTAGAAGCCTAAGTGTTCGGCCTCTGTGCTCTAAGGTTATGATGAGTCCAGGCTTATGCTGAAAAATTAAAGTTATTATTTCTTTGGAATCCCTATAGTACATTAGTATGGGGGGGGGATAGGAGTGTTTGAATCCCAGGATCGTTAGTCGATGTACCAAACACGAATCTCTCTCTCCCTCTTTTTAATGTCATATCAAGAGCCTAAATAAGCAGGATGGCAGTGGTCTCACATCGGGCGATGGAAATCATCTTACTATTAAAGGTTTTTCACAAACATCTATGCAGTAGGAGGACTCGAACCCACAGCCTGTTGGTTGAATATCTTCGCTCTCCAACCAACAGGCACTCGATCATCTAATCACATTTTCTTGTGCCTAATGTGGCAAAACATTATTTTGTTTGATGTGCAGCAACTATTCGTGCGTAATAACGACTGTGACATGAAAAAGGACAACTGGCATACTCCGGACTAAGTGCAGTGAAAAGCGCTTGAGTCGGCAGGAAGGAAAACATGACTCACTTCGTCATTCACCTGTAGAACTCTTTACACACGTAAGTGATATAAGCAAATTGCCGGCGTTGTTTAAATAGGCGATTACTCGAAAAAAAGCGGAGACACAAGACACAGAATTCTAAATTGTTTTAATATTTTGTAATTTCGTTCTGGTAACATTAAAAAAAGTATTATTATCCAAGAGGATCGAAAAGATCCTCGGTAATGAACCTTCTACAGTTTACCACACTGCGACCCTCGTGCAATGTGCGCATCCTGTAAAAATGCTAATAATTACAGAGAACGTTCAATAAATCACGCGGCCAGTTTATAATATCTGACAGTGTTGGATCACGTAAGGCACTTAAGAATTATGTTATTTTAAGAATCCATTAGAGCTCCATACGCGTCCGCATTGTGCACAGTAATGAAGTTTATAGTATGTGTCTTTCCGCAATGATTCCCGCTTCTTCTGTGCCCGTGTTCATCGAGACCCATTTAATAAATCTCATCCCTTTAACTGCTGTTATCTGCCCTAATCTTCCGTGCCCGCATGTCTGCTGATTCGCTACGTGATTCGGTTCGCTTGGGCTTGCCGAAGATTGTGAAATGTTAATGAGGCATTCTCGCCATTGTACAGCGCCAAAGAAATGGTTGACACAAACCTGTGAAGCCTCAATAACAAAGATGAATTTCATTGCCAGGATCTTGCGTACTAAACTAATTACACGTTACAAGGCGTTTCTTCGATCTTCTTATGTTTCAAATAGATGAACGATTAATAGAAAACCTTCAAAGTGAGAAACATCCCACTTATCTACTTGGAAGTGCAAGAAGGTAATTCTCTCGCACAGTCTTGCTCTTCTTGGAATAACTTCAATTTAATGAACTGTGAAGCAATTGGTTCCCTGCACTTGCTCCTCCGGTTATTTGTAACTGCTTACCTTGGAGGAACATTTTTAGCACATAAAAGAACGAAATACTGATTAACAGTGGAACTAACGCTTATAAGATCCCGGATTTATACACTACGGGGATCATTTCACTTTATGTGATAGTTTGGCTTCGAATTTATTAAGAGTTTCGACTTCTAAATAAGAGTCGGTTTAGAAATGGGAAAAACAAACTTCACAAGGGTTCCGTCTCCATTTCACAATGAAGAAATGGAAACATTATCGAAGAAATATCTAATAATTTCGCAGTCTGAATGTGCTAAGTATGATATATGATAATACAGCAAAATAAATGAGAACATTCTAGGCAGTGTGGAAATACGACTGGATAAATCGCATCACCGAAGCAGTTACTATCGCAATTCTGAAGCAAAGTGATTGTATTATTAGCACAGTGCAGTCAAAGCGTCCATTCGTCAAAGCTTAAAGCACTTATTAGCTTTACTGACGTGCATTAACCAAATAAAATAAATCCGAAATTTACTCCCTTTCTAATTTTGAGAATATTTCATTGTTCGAAAGATAACGTCACAATATAAAAAATAAGGGGAAGACAACAAATGAGATAATTTAATATTTTCTTGGCATCCAAAATTATCTTGTTATCGATTTCTATAATTCAGATGCGACGAAATCTTGAATAATAATCACTTACGATCATTTAGCCATTCCAACTACGTAAAAAAGTTCAAGAAGAGATTGCCAAACATTCGGTGAAAGAATCTTCCAGTATTAACTGCACTCACTCTCTCTCTCTCTCTCTCCATTAATATCAAATATTAATCAATGATAGAGAATGGTTAACATGCACTATAATGCAAACTAAATGTTCCAACATCTTCAGAAATATTCGCTGATTGGAAACATTCGTTATGCTCACCAGCAGGTGTTCACACAATTAATAGAAGCAATTTCCATATCATACAGCGATCTTATCTAATTTTCTACAAGTGAGTATGGGTAGTGTAGATGGGATTTTTTTTTTTTTTTTACTATATCTGTGCTAATAATTTGTTTCCTATTGTAATGTGAACCCTCAGCGGGAAATAGTGCTTTGAAGCACTAAAATTTAAAAAGAAAATGTATAAATAAAATATTATTTGGTTATGGATTTTAATATCAGTCGCGCCTATCATTCTTTTCAAAATTTATATAATTTAACTACGAACATCTGTTAGTAATATCACAAGGTAATTTTTATCAGATGAAAATTTATGTGACAGTGTATTATGAAATATCACGAGAAGAGTACAATGAAGCGGTTATTTGAAAAGAAATGGTGAAAAGTGATAATACTTAATAATAAAATCTGTGACCTTCCAGGAACTAAATACAAGCATGTTCTATGCAAGAGAAGTTAAATTGCTTCACACACTCTGCATTGAAGTTTTTCAGGAATTAATTCTCTCTCTATAAATCGTACCATACTAAGAGAAGAATCCAGCAAAAATTGCACCCCGCATACTCAGAGTCGGTTGCACAAGCCACAGGGGTTCCAATACCAAGCAGAAAAGGCTAAAATATCGTTACGGCTGTAAAACGTTTGATTAAAGTGTGGATTGCAGAGTCTCGCTGTGAAGTAAAACGATGGCTTGCTCCAAAGAACAACCCATCATTTTAAATTTTAAGCTAACAAATGACAGAGGCTAAATCGAATAATAAAATAAAATAAAATAAAAAAGACACAAACCAGATCATGCATAATTGTATTTTATAAACATTTTAATCTGTCAAAAGAGTAATAACGAGCCTTACTGGCACTGTTTATTTTCCGTTGGCCTGTAACTCTGCAGATCAAGTATACCAGAATGTTCTGTAATATCGTTGGTTACTTCCAGTGTGACCATACTGCGTGGCCTGCCTAGGTGCAGCTACTTGGTAGCCTAGCTTGCTATGTTGCCAAGTGGGTGACAGCTCCAACTGTGGTGTGAATTTTGGACGAGTCCATAGGCGCCAGCTGAAGTCGATCGTTCGCGCCTATAGACGTTACCCAAAGGTTTCCAAACGTGAACAGCGGACTAATGATTGAAAATTTATATTTTACTAGGGGTATCCTCCCCCTAGCGCCTACGGCGCCCAACCCCCTCCTCGTGTTCCGGACTGGTATGGCAGTTCTCCTTGAATGCTGATGACTCGAATTTCAAAGACTCGTAAGGGATTCCACCCCCCCCCCCCGGCGCCTATTGCGCATAACCCCCCGACTTCCGGACCGGTAGGCCGGTTCTCCTTGAATTCTGATGACTCGAAAGGGGGGTTCCGCTCCCCCTGGCACCTACGGCGACCAAATCCCCGAGTTCTGGACCGGTAGGCCGGTTCTCCTTGAATTCTGATTACTCGAATTTTGAAAACTCAAAAGGGGTTCCTCCCCCATCCCCCTGCCACCTACGGCGCCCAACCCCCCGAGTTCCGGACCGGTAAGCCGGTTCTCCTTGAATTCTGATGACTCGAATTTCGAAGACTCGAAAGGGGGTTCCGCCTACCGCACCTACGGCTCCAGCCCCCGAGCCGGTTCTCCTTGAATTCTGATTACTCGAATTTTGAAAACTCAAAAGGAGTTCCTCCCCCCATCCCCCTGGCACCTACGGCGCCCAACCCCCCAGAGTTCCGAACCGGTAGGCCGGTTCTCCTTGAATTCTGATAACTCGAATTTCGAAGACTCAAAAGGGGGTTCATGCCCCCCTCCCCGGCACCTAAGGCGCTCATCCCCCCGAGTTCCGGACCGGTAGGCCGGTTCTCCCCTTAGTTTCAAAACGTTTCAAATAACTTGAAAAAAACGTGACAGAAAAAAGTTACACAAAAAGGCTTATTATTTTATATATATATAGAGTAGATGATATAGTGATCGACGCAATAGTCTTCTTACCTGTCATATCTTAATCCAACAAGACATTTACGAATGAAAAAATAAGCAAATGGTCATCGTGTTTTTCTTGCTCAATATGAAACTGTCTTTGTAGTTTTTCTTATCTTGCTGGTTGCTAAAAACTCATTCACTGACAGCATTCTTATTAATTGCCTAAAAGCATTATTAGTATCACAGTTGGATTTCTTGTGGGTTTCCTCCCCGCCTTACGTCGACAGCATAAAAAGAGTGAAGGGTTTTTCCTAGATTTTGATTGCTACAACTTTTATTATTAAAATTAATAAAAAATAATTGGGCTAAAACCGTTTGTTCATTTCTGAGAATGTCCGGAAATCTACAAAATATCAACAGGGCCGTCTCTTCACTCGAATAAAAAACAACGCGTTTACGATCATACAACGCGAGGTCTGGAAGTGTCCTTTGGACGCATTTCTATGGAGTTCATTTTCTAAATTAAGCTGCTCCATAAAATTCAGAAGAAGTAACCGTAAAAGCAAGCAGTAAAATCCCTTGAAACTGCCCAAAAAGATAACACACAAAAAGCATAAAGGCGCAGCATTCTGACGCAAGGAAGCGAACGGATGAGATTTCTATTTGTATTTCATGGAATAAGAATCGTATTTTATGTGGCGCTGGTAGTTAACAGACATCGGGAAAAGTTAATACAAAAGAAAATGCCGACTAACTTGGATAGCAGACAATAATTTGAAGTTTCTATTAAGTGAACTGCAAACGTATCCAGAGAACCTCTTTTTTCATTGAAATTGTTGAATATTTGCTCGTCTTCTATTGCCATTAGCAAGGGGACCGAATTCTAATAGCCGACATTGAAAAATGGCATCCATGTTAACTTCGAAGCAGCAGAATATGACGAATGTATATCTGAAAGCACAGTAAAATACGCACTCTGAATTAAAATAGGGGCTTTAAGGAGTCGCACACACACACAGTCTTACCCCAGGTGGTAGATTATTTTCCTTTTTTGGAGTGAGGTCGCTACCACCATGCTACTTACTGCGGGAAGAGGAGGCATGAAGTTTCTCGACAAGGCGTGAGTTGGTCTCCAGAGCAGGGTTTCGGGATTATCTGTCCCTTACTCCACCCACAGCACTCGTATGATTACGCGTACAACATATCGTGAGTGGGACTGTCTAACTTATGTTGTTATTCAAGTAATAACAAACGGTAATATGGAAATAATTGTGCACGAGCATGAAAAGGCGAGTTTCGTGATTGCATTTTGTAACCTCTTCAGTCACAGAAACTGAATTGTGTCATTTTTCGTTTGCATTGAGATTAAGCAAGCAAGGAATGTGCCTTCTAAATTTTACGGTGCTCTGGTTTTATTTTACAGTAGAAATACGAGTTTCTATCCCTTATACTTTTCATATTGTACATAAAAGAAATCAGTAGTCTTCGAATTTAAAGCATGGCAATGAAAACCTGAAAGTTAGCGATTTCAAAATTTAAGGTATAATTGTATTAATTTAGCTTTAAACTGCTGGGCAGTTGGTTTGAAGAAGAACATCGTTAGATATACGCTTTGTTCCTGCAAAATATTAAGTTGAATGAACGTCTTTAATGTGTCCTATAAGAAAGGAGGCAAGACGACCAACCTGATACAGAGGTCATCCGTAGAAAGTTTTTTACATGGGGTATAATAAATGTTAAAGATACCAAGCTATTTTAAACCTGGTTTTACTCCATATCCCAAGTAAGTTTGCTTACTTGGTTTTACTCCATATCCTAAGTAAGCAAACTTACGTGGGATATGGAGTAAAACCAGGTTTAAAATAGCTTGGTATCTTTAACAGAGGTCATCCCTTAGGATTTCAGCACATCCTCCCTTTCGTCAACCTCTATTACAACATTTTAATGAGATTTCGTTCTTTTCTTTTTGTTGTCAACTTTCTGAGATTTTTGAGCAGTCCACTTTTAACTGGCATTCAAGTATGTTACTGACATTTATTACTAGCGGAGTTCTTTTATTATATTTATTATATTATATTATATTTTATTTATCATGTCTTATTTTTTATAGAATGGATGTTCACATTACATTTCTGAAATGTTTAAAAATGATAAGCCTTATCACTCTTTTGTATATTCCAATATTCCTTCTTTATAGAACACCCTTAAACGATGTACATGGCACTGTCAAAGCCCCGTATAGTTTGACATTTTCACAAAACAGACGATATTATGATTTTCATGCCGAATAGAAAAAGATTTGTTCAAGAAGATAACTCACCATTGACAACCTCAACATATCTTACCACTTGATTTAATGTCGAACTGTTCCCTTGACACCATATAGTTTGTGTTTTAAACAAAATTTCTCTTAGTATATTAGAAAACTTCTCAAGATATCTAAAATTTAAACGGAGATTTATATTTCTGTAAATTTGCAGTTGTTTCAATTCGATGTTGACAACTTCTGTTAGGCCTAAACCATGTTGGTGTTCCTTAGCCTCTTTTCAAGTGTATTTGCGTAGATATTGCTTTTGGGATATTCGCAAGCGACCATGTCGTATCTACCCGGCTTCTCTTTCCTTTTCATCTCTCTCTCACGCCATTAACTTTTTTTTTTAAATATAAGTAGTCCATTTACAATCTGGTATTCTATATATATTTTTTAAATTATCGCAGTATAATCGTCCCCCCCCCCACACACACACACTTCGCCTGGTTCTCTATATGCATAGTGCTATGTATGATGCTCAGCGGAAGTGTTTTGAGCAACTGTCAATTCTGTAAACAATAAATATATCCTGACACAAATATTGCACAGTTCAGAGACGTCCCTAAAATCTTATAAATTTCTTTTTTTTTTTTTAAGAGATTAATTAGGTTGGTCCGTAAATTCTCTCTCTCTCACAAATACACACATACAAATAACTCTACCTCCTATTACACAATCGCTCTTTTTCTGGTATATTTCTATGCACTTTGTTCATTTCCATTTGGAATTATGTGACTCTTGTAACCGTCGATAATGTCTTGATTTTTAGATGAGGCGTTTTTCGTTCGAGCAACTTTGCATCCAAAAATGCCTCGATTCTCTTGCCCTGTGGATGCAGCTTTGTCTGTAAGCCGACATACTTGGCCGATGGCATACTAGAGTAACCTCTCCAACTAACAGGCTGTGGGTTCAAATCCCATAAGTTCTGTGAACGTTGATAGCTGATAGATAAATTTCATCGCGCGTGTAACGTCACCATCCTCACTTATTACAGACTTGAAGCTGCTTGAAACAGCTCCATGTTTAGGTATATAGAGCAGAATTTCCGATTATCGGATCCTTATCCTAGCATTCAGTACAATTTCTAGTTTATATCCTCGGCCAGGAAAACTTTTTCAGCCTCTTTTGTTAAAATCCTCTCCACATTCTTGGAATAAATTTTCTTTCACAGATATTTCTGAATGTTACAACCTTGAAAAACCAAAGTTCAAGTGTCCAATTAGACACAAAAATAGTTTTTTTTCGATGTTCACCCACTTCACAATATTAGCACATCATTTGCTCAGTACGTGTTTCGGATTAACGCGATTACATAATATGATAAAAATATGATTACACGTGCAGCATATCGAGGCTCACTTCAAAATCCAAGTAATAAATCTGAAGGTAAGCTTCTAAATGTTTCGTATTGGTATTAAGAGGGAAAAATTTAATTAATAGCCTGTCTTTTAATAATTTTCACATTTAAGCCTTTTTGGCTCTTTTCTTCAAGACATACTTGGAAAAGATTTTAGACAAAGAGACAAATTGAAACAGTATAGTGTTTGTTTAATATTAGTTTAAAATACGATTTCATAGAGAATCAGTAAATATTCTATTTCTTTTTGCTCCTTATCCCTACATAACTTCCTTAATCTCCTGGAAATATAATTTGGATAAAGAAGACTCCTATTCATAAGCGAGAAATCTCAATAGCGATAGCTTGCGAGTGATCACTTTTATCCAGTGTGACCACAAATACTTTTAATATTTTGAAGACATATTTTCAAGATACTGAAAGCACTCTGATCTGAGTGCTTTCAGTTTCAGTAGATCTGAGTTTATCATCAATTACAAATGTAACCGCGAGAAATACTCGATTTTATTAAATTGGAATATTCATTATCTGCCAGGAGACTCATGTTCGTCTAGGGCAGGGGTGGCCAACCTTTTATAGCGTCAATGTTTTCATTTTTAAGTTAAGATGCGCCATGCAAACTTATACCACTTTTCAGCCCTTTTAAAATATGATAATATGGATATATGTAACAGTTATGCATAAGTGATTTATTATATATATGGTAATATAGACACTTTTAGCAGTTTTAAATAAAAGGATTTCATATAAAGTAATCATATGAAATTTCAATTTCATATGCTTACTTTATTGATTTATTATTTATTTTATTGAGACTTTTGAAATTGCTTTGCTTTTGCTATACTTGTAGTGTTTGGAGTTAAATCAGTTACAGAAAGCATCAAACAGTTTTTCAAATTTGAATCAGTCAGTCGCGACCGTAGTTTGTTCTTAATCATTTTCATTGATGAAAATGCTTATTCGCATCTATATATAGTTCCAAAACGACAGATATAACTCTGAGCAAATTTTCTCAGGTCTGGAAAATGTTCACAGGGCAAAGAAATTAATTTCGCCAGAAATTAATTATATCAGAAGCATCTGAGAGTGATGGAAGTTCATTAAATTTCATTTTCAATAAAGAATTGGTTTTGAGATCAATAAGTTCCATTTGTATGTTACTAGACATCGTCAAGATTTTTTGTTCAGTGAGTGAAAAGGGATTTATAAATGCAAGTATGCAGTCTTCTTCGGCAAAATCGCTAAAACGACTGTTAAAGAACTCTTGCAATAATCTGAGTTTCTCAGTATATTCTGTAAAGTTGCCATTATCTTCAATAGATTCACTATGGTCTTTTAAATGGGGAAATTTACTTAAATCCCCGTTTTCTAACTGGGAGATGAACAGTTTTAATTTCATTTTGAATGCACTGATGTCATTTACTAAGCTAGGAAACGATTTATTCTTGTCCTGCAGTTTCAAATTTAGATAACTGAGGTGGCTGGTAACATCAACTAAAAATGCTAAATCAAATAGCCATTTCTCATCACACAACAGGGCTTTTTCCTCATGCATCACCCGTCTCTTCCAGAAAATTACGAACACTTTCTTTCAGCTTCCAAAATCTACTGAGAACTTGTCCTTTAGAAAGCCAGCGCACCTCACAATGAAGGATGAGTTCACCATATTCCATATCTAACAGTTCACAATATTCTCTGAATTCTCTTTTGTTTAACCCTCTTGCTCTAGTTTTATTCACACACTTTACAACTGGTATCATAACATTCTTCAAATTTGGAGTTTTCCCACACAGATTCTTCATGTATAATAGAGTGATACTTTAGTAGAGAACGACCTAAAAACCTTTCAAGTAAAGTTAAAGTCCCAGAAACTCTACCTACCATTGATGGTGCTCCATCAGTGCAAACACTGATGAGCTTACTGGAATCTAGTTGTTGATTTTCTAGACATGACTTTACTTTGTCAAATATGTTTGACCCTCTTGTTTTTCCATGAAGTGACTCAAGACCGATAAGTTCTTCAAAGATGTTAAAATTACCATCAATTCCTCTTATAAAAATGCTTAATTGGGCTACATCACATATATCAGCTGATTTGTCCAAAGCTAAAGAAAAGAAAGAACAAGCATGAACATGGACTTTCAATTGCTCATTAACATCATGGGAAAGTTCTTCGATGCGTCTTGTAATTGTTTGGTTGGACAGAGCAATTTGGTTTACTTTTCTTTCAACATTCTTATCACCATGACATTTTGCAAATTTTTCGAGACAGGGCTTAACAACTTCCTCTCCATCAGAGAAAGACTTGTGTGTTTTAGCCAACACAAAGGCAATTTCATAAGACGCCTCCAGCATTGGAACACTTTCACAACTTCGTTTCACAAATATATTTTGTCTCTTTTTTTATTTCTTCCTTTTTCTTAACCACATATTCTTTCCGCAACTCAGACCCAGGAATTAACTTCAGTTTTTCTTCTAATTCAGCTTGATGTTTTCTACAGTGTCTGTTAAGATCATGTCTTCTATTATCTGAGAGAGTGCTTTCACAAACCATGCACAACGGTTTTCCTGAAGGACCCGCAATAAATAAGAACTCATTTTTCCACAGTTCATTAAACTGGCGCGTGCTATCACTTTCTGCTTTTCTTCTGCTCATTTTCTTTTGCAAAGTAATGGGTAACTGACTGTAAAAAAATTATCCCAAAAAGTAAAGCTTATTATTAAATAATTTAAATAAATTATTTAAATTATTATCATTTTTAACATTATGAACATTCAAAAACAGTTCTACAAGTTTAAGATAAGATTCCTGTTTTCATGAAGGCCAAATACAGTTCTATAAGTTTAAAAATCATATATATTTTTTTTTTCATAGAGAGTTTTCGTCTCTCTCTCGTAATATATTGTGTCCAATGAAATATGAGATCGCTTCCTGCCATAATCAGCTGGCAATCACACACACACAACCCAAACATCCTCATTACGAAAGCTTTGCTGATGATCAGTTAAATTTTAGGAATAAACCTACTATACGTAAATAAAAAGGAAAGATATTGTATTAAAAAAAAACATAAAAACACACATACAAATACATTGAATAATTGCAGGTTTCAGTAATTAGCAAATTAGTTGAGCGGGAAAGGACTTGACATACGCGTTCAAAATAAAAAAAAAATATTTTTAAATTTACAGAACTATATTAAGCCGTCATGAAAACAGAAATCTTATCTTAAACTTAAAGAACTGTTAATAAAAACATATAAGTTCGAAAACACAGGATTGTTCAGTCACATCGAATCAGCAATTCATCGAAACGTTATGACACGAGAGTCAGCTGTAAACTGATTGAGTAACTGGTGACGCATGTCAGCATTTGCCGGTGCCTGTTGCTTCAAGATCAAACAAGTATAATAAATGCGCACTTTAGAATTCAGTGGTAGGTTAATTGTGTGTTTATATGTATAAATCGTATAGAAAATGTTTAAAAATTTTTCTCTGGAGTTCAGTGCGCCACTTCTAATCATGCGATGCGCCACAGGTTGGCCACCCCTGGTCTAGGGTGAGAAAAGCACGAAATATCCAAATTTATGCCAAGATAGTCGTAAATACGTGACTACAACCAAAATCTGTTCAAAGTCGATTTCGTGTTTGTGAAATCCCCACAAATTTCCCCACCGGCGTATCAGATGGTTTATGCAAATTCATTCAACTTATCTGCTTCTCATTTATTTTCTCGCCTTTTATTTTATTATTAAAATTTTAATTTTATTGTTTCACACGCACACACATTTATACAAACACATAACAATTCGAACATGTTGAACGCTACCAAATCAGACAATCATGACACTTAAATTTGAATTAACCTCTCCTCCAGTATTAACCAATATTGGTCTGACTAAAGATTATATAATAGTATCATTACTTCCTTTTTTTTCGTTACAAGTGAAGCTTATTTTAATTAATCTCACAGCCTACTGAGCTTGTCTTACCAATGATTCCTAAACACAAATTCCAAATTAACCGAAATATTCAAATCTTTGTATTCATCAACTTTTTCTGAAGCCTTCCAGCTTATATTAATCTAATATTACCTTCTAACCTAATAGGATGTACTTGCATGTCTTCCTATTAATTTTTAAATTTCACTTACACGTCCACTCTTCAAATGTCTTAAGATCATCTTGTTAAGAGAGGATTGCTCATCCATCTGCATGTAAGAACAAACTACTTTTTTTTATGTAACTCCCATCGACGAAAGATTGTAAACCATTAGTATATTAGCATCGTGAGTGGACTAAAGATTTTCTTTATATCATTTTTTTTAATTATATAATACGGAAATCCTGCTCCTAGGGACCAAACATGGAACTTTCCAAGTCATCAGACTTCCAATAAAGGTATGTGTATGGGGGGAGGGGAAGAGAATGGCTTAACATCCGACGAAGAAATTCATCTCACGCCTAAAGACAACCACAAACATCAATGCTCTTGAGCGGATTTAAATCCACAGTCTGTTGATTGAAGAGCGGATAAACACTCGCCCGAAAAATCAATGAATTTTGAATTGCGAATTTTGGAAACCGAAAGTTACTTCATTTTGTTTTTAACTGAATCCTTTTAGCATCAAAATGAAGCCAGCATGAAATGACACATTCCAGAATTTTATTAATCCGTTTCATAAAATGCTCAGACGATGCTGGATTGTGTAGTACTTTCAACTGTACAGGGAGTCTTACAGTTCAGATGATATCGAGGCTGTCCTTTGTTTTTTTAAAAAAAAATAGTTAAAATTCTGACCAGACTACGAAGAACATTTAAAAAGGGCTTTTCGAGTGAAGATGGGTTAGTCGGTCTCATACTAAGGTGGAAAAAATTACTTATGAGACTGACTCCAATGAGGAAACCAGAGTTTCCGCCCAAATCTCGTTTTTATCCCGCAAAACAAGCAAATTCGCAGAACTGAACAGAAAAGCAAGCTGACTCCTCAGATGTCAGATAATAAGGCTCTGAGACGAGATAATACAGTATGGATCATAATAATAATCAGATAATATTAAGACGGTATGAAAAACACAAAATTCCACCTCCGAATGAGACCAGATAACCCACCTTCATCTGAAAAGTCCTTATAAATGTGTAATCAAACACAGGAGTTTCCGACCACAGGGTATCACCCCTGCAGACTGCGCCAAAGGAAGTGTAGAGAAAGGCAAGGAAATACTGATTTCTCAGAATTATTTATTTTATAAATGATGTTGCTTTGGTTTTTAAAAAACATGAAATATTTTCTACATTTTTCAGATATTTTTACATACTTTCATGATATCTGCCTGACTGCATGGCAAGTGGATAGTGTCTCCACCTTCCAACTAACAATTTCACCCCTTGATGAAATAAAGGTTCGTGACTGTTTTTATGTAGAAGATGAATTATTAAAAAAAAAAAACTTTTAAAAAAGTTCCGTTTTGGTGTCACGATACTACTTCTGGAATTGTTATAAAACATGAAATTTTCGAAGTAATTCACATTCATGCGGGCAAAGAAAGATGCGATGCTTTCTTTTGAAAAAAATTGAAAATTTTGTCAAAACGGGTATTCCGAGGAGATGGAAAATCTGTACTCTTCAGTTCACATTAATGGCAATCGAATAAGTGCTTTATTTTTGGGAATGACACACAGGAAAACCTGTAGGGCTAATGATGGGCCAAGGATCAGATAATCCATCCGGAAACCGTACTCGAGAGCCAACCATGGGCTCTTTTCAGGTCTCTATTAAGCGGGGTGTTGGCCTCACGCCGGTCAACAAAATTCGTCTGCCACTTAAAGACATTCCTAAATATTGGTATCCACTGTGGAATTTGAATCCGCAGCTTGGCTGGAGAGCGGATACGCTCTTCAATGGTACACTTGGCCAACCAATCTGATTAGCGATTTAACAGCGAATTTATTTTATTATTATTATTATTATTATTATTCTCTGAACGAAATCTGGTTCAAGCACGGAAAGCAAAATTTTTATGATTTTTAGATATTTTGGGCCTTGTTCTGTGTCGGAATATTTCAGATCAGTAGGGATTTCTGGAAGAAAAAAAAATTAAGGTGCATTATCCAGCAGGAAAGCACTTCTTGTCCAAACAGCGACTCTGCTACCTGATGAACAAGGAAAAATATTTGCCCATTACTTACGCCAGACAGCCTTCACAATACATCTAATGGATCAACGAGCTGTTAAGTGCAAGAAGCGATGGAATGAATCAAAAACGTTTCACTCTTAGAAAACACGACAGCAAAATGAAACAGATGCTAAACTTGAACTTTAAAAGACGCGACTTTCTGATACGGAAACTCTCGTTGACATCACGTGATAAATTACAGAAAAATAAAAATGTTTCCAGCAGAAAACATGAAAACGAAGGACATTGAGAGGTGACTTTAAACTGTAACACACTCTAAATTAAAATTTTTAAATATTTGTAAAGAAGCCTGCTGTAGAGAAGATAGAAAACTTTCCGTTTTATTCTGTAAGTTTTTCGGTTAATATTTTACAGTCGGAAAAAACTGTTAAAATTTGTTTGTCTAATGTTTATTACAACGGCAAATGAAAACATTAAAACATTCGCAGAGCAATGCAGATATTTACAGTCTGTTACTGTTTAGCGAAGAGTCAATGCTGATTAATAACGAGCAAAAATAAAAAAAAACTTCTGATAATCCCACTACGAAAGATTTTGAATCTGCAGTACGTCATTGCAGCTTTGGGAATAAGAGATAAAATAGTACCGAGATCAAACATGGAACATTTTAAACTACTTCAGGTCTCTAATAAGCCAAATATCATCTCACACCTTAAGATGAAACTCAACTACATAAATGTCATCAGTGATGAAATATTTTGAATTTCAGTATTGTACACGATGCGAAACAGTTTAAGAATTAGCGTATGCTTTTCATTTTAATATCTATGTTTCATCGTGCACACCTACACTAGAAAATAGAATAATAATAATTGTGGAAGATAAGCTTGGGGATGGTGGACAAGCTGAGTTCAGGATCAATTACGGGTTATCATAATCAAATTTTCACTTTACGACAAAGAGTTAAGAAATCATGGGAATAAAATAAGGATGTGTGCTTGAGTTTCGAAGAGCTGGAACGCTACAATTATATGGTGTGAAATTATATGGTATGGTGTATGGGACAGTACGTATTGTTCTGTACATAAATGTACAGTTGTAAGTCTAAGTTACAAATGAAGTATGGAAAAATGGTTTGATCTAAAATCAGGTGTAAAACAAGTGCCCACTATTACTCATCGTCTACACGGACTGCATTATGAAAGAATGTGGTATTAAACCTGACATCAGAATCGGATATATAAAATTGAGCTCTTTGCTTGATGAAATGACGTACTCCAAAACACATAATGCAAGTTTCCAGGGTACTCTAAGTAAATTACATAACAGCTGCGATAAATATGGCACGAAAAGACCAAACTATGAAAATAGGCAGAAAATGAAAACTTCAGCTGCATTCGCAATGGACAACCTATAAAGCAAGAAAAACATTTCAGCTATTTAGGTACAGTTTTTAATGAAGATGGCAAATTCAACTTGGAAATAGACGACAGAATTAATAAAGCAGATCTGGTGGGCAGCAACTTGAATAAATGTATATGGAATAAGAGAAATTAGTCAAAATATTAAACTAGAACTGCCTTAGAAGACTAAGGCAGTTCTAGATATAAGAGTGCAAAATATAAGGAGACTGTTAGAGTACTGAAAAGTGACACACTAATTTGGAGGAACATTGTGGACAAGGGATTAGTAATGATGTAAACTTAATCATGTAGTACTATGATAGTACATCTCTTGAGTATATCAGGAATATGATTGTGGTATTTAATTATACTTTGGAAACTATAAAAATTGTATTAAAATCAGTTTAGCCTAATTTAAACGTATACACATTAATAAAAAGACCACTCGCAAACCAGTTACAAAGAACAAAAAAGTTTTCAAATTCAGTACCGGTTAAAATTCATAGTTCTTATTAAACAGTCTTAGCAAATTCCAAACTATAACACCGTCGAAAAAACTGATTCAGAAATGGCAACTGAGATGCCATTTGTATGAGTTCATTTCGTACGAGGAATGATGCCTTCCCCCACCAAGGAGAGAATTTATGTTCCTCGTGTGCGTTTCTTTAATGTAACTACGAATTGAAACAGGTGTATTACTGACATCGGAATGGTTTTAGTTCTTTCATGATTCAAGAATGCTGACTTGATGTTTCAGAACCGTTCGAAGACTGAGCCCCTGCGCATACTTAAACATATGTAAATTAAGATCACCAGGGATCGAATTACAAAAGAGAACAATCCGGGGAGAGAGAGAGAGAGATGTGACATCCTCAGCTGCATAGGACGACAAAGACAGGGAAAGTTCACTAAAATGTGGGCAAATTGTGCATTCGTGAGGTCTTGTATGTGAACTTTCTCCCCACACTGAGTGGCTCTCCAATTGAGTATTATCACAAACTTTTCAAGTAATTGACTATACTTGTGTAAATGATTAAGCATGGCACAGACCTCTCTAACGTAAATAATTACAGTTAATCTATGGCTCTTGGCAGTAACAGACACAGTGTTGCACCTGACAATACCGAGCTGCAGCGAGATTAATGATTAAATATTTTCCGACCACAAGTTTGTGGACTACGAATGTTATGAAAAGGACGAGAATATCGTGCCGAGGGATTACTGTTGGCAAGCCGGACAAATCATTCTTCTTAGCCGTCTAAAAGGGCTTATTATTACTAAAATGCAGATTGAATTGGCAATCGGTTATCTACTCAGAATTTAGCCAGTGAGTTCTGTCTTTTCTCTTTGAGTACAATATCATTCAATAAGCAAAATACCCTCTTCCTAGAAGAGAGAGATTTTCATGGATAATTTAACTATCAATATAATTTCGAAATCGCCGAGAAGATCATTTAATAACAATCCAAAATATAAACTAACTGAGCTCACTAGATCAGTTGCTTTTTACAATTCCCTTTTAAATGGCATTATCACAGTTTATTTTATTTTAAAATGTTATTTTAAATTAATTGCATTTTAAATTATATGAAAGTGACAATCATGGCGTAAAAATCTCAGGGATAATTTTTATGGTGATTCTACTATTTAAAGGCCATAAACTTACGGAACATTAGAACCCAGGGGTGTACTTAGAATTACGTACTTTGGACTCAGAAACGGAATTTTTAGGCCACTTGATTGACTAAACCTCCAGTAAAACAAGCAGTGGTATCGCGCCACTCGATAAAACTCATCCACCAACTAAAACAAAATAACACACACGCGTCCTAATGTAATTCAAAAGCGCAGCTTGTTCGCTGAAGAGAGAGAGAGAGGAGGCGCCATCCACTCATCGAACCAGGCCTGCGTTTAAAAGATCAATCTTGCTCTGACAAGACAAGATGTGCATTAGATAATATGAGAGAGATTTTCGGCAGTTTGAATTAACAATACGAATGATCTCCACCTGTCTGCATTTCAATGCACCGCTCTCTACAGAAAAGGTTGGCTAAGTGAACAGTGCATCCGCTTTCTAGTATGCAGCGACTTCGAATTCCCATTTTAAGCATGGATTTTTTTAAGTCGTTAAGGTGGTAGATTATATTTGATGCCCCGTGCGATACCGCCCCTGCCTACTGAAGTAGCTTGAAAAAAGTTCTTTGTTTGGTCTTTGGAGTGAGGTTCCGGATTATGACTAACTCTAAAGTCCTCCGAGGCACTAACACGCTGCGATTCACACGTAAAAACTGAAATGATCGGGGCAGCATAAATGACGTGGTCCTCATCCCATTAGAGTTTGAGGAAGTTAATTGCAATTAGAGTCGAGTCAGATGAGGTCCTCTCACTCACTTTTGTACCGAATGATGAATCTCTCATCAGCATGAAGGAATTTGATAAGCCCATTTAAATGCATTCTAGTGGATGAGAAAAGTGGTTCTTTATCATTCTAATTCCATTTTTCTCATTCTTAATTCTAAGATCATTTCAAAGAAACCACCAATAAAAAAAGTAAAGCTTATTAGATGTACAACGACATTAAGCATCTAACTATGTGATTCAATGAAATTACGCAGACAGAATGATGTCAAAGATATAAAAATAATCTTTATTACTGAATAAACAAATATGCAGTTGTTTTTTTCTGAAAAAACTCTAAACGAATTACTTCAACATGCTTATAAGAATAAACCAGTCGAAAGAATTTAATAAAGTGCTCAACAGAGAAGGCAAATTTCCACTCCCCGATTTATCTTCATTACATCAAAACATTCGAACGTAATATTTTTAAAAAATATCAATTTTTTGTATTCTGGAAATACACGTGTGTTTGCAGGAATACTCGGAAGTTTTTATTATTATTATTATTTATTGGATCGCCTGAAACAGAGGGAGTGTAAATATCTCGAGACTTGTAGTCTTCCCCACGCATCATTTTGCATCACCTGCCAGCAGCAGCAAAAGGAAGGTAATTCTCTCCCCTTCCTTCCTTATAGTTTAAGGAAAGGTCGTGTTTGTCACTGCAACTAGATATAAAATACCATAAACTTCACTATTAGTCCCAAAGGGTGTGCAGCTAACTCTTGAAGAAGTTTGAAATCGCCCATCTACTGAGTTCGAGCAATTTACTTACAAGACGGAGTAACATTTCGCCGCCAGACGGTAAGGAGAGAGCCGCGTTACGTTTTTCAAATTATAATCCCCAGTTCAAGGGGCGAATTTAAGTTGAGAACCCCAACTGCAACATCTTTCTTCCCTTCTTTCTTTCTTGCCGAAGCGCGAGTCGTTTTGAGTCATACTTCGTAATGATTAACACGAACTGTGGATGGTGCACTACCGATCTGGATTAATGGAACGTCGGTTGAAAGGTCATACCAGCATCCCGTGAAGGTAGCGGCAGAGGCAAGGAACGGAAAGTCTAATCAATATTATTGGGACAGGACGCTATCACGATTTGATGACTTGCTATTCAGGCAATACAGTGGAGTCCATGCGATGACATCAGGCCTTCCGCGGCAGCCGCGCGCCTGAGCGGCTCCGGTGTCCTCTGGGATTTTCTCGGAGATGTAGCGCCACCGTCCTCATCCTGGCGATGAGATAACGGCACGGGCTTCGCGCCGTAGCCGGGTAGTACGGCCCATCACTTGGTTGCCCACCGTGAAATCCTGCTGATACTCCTCTGCCTCGTGCAGTACAGAAGAGTTACACGCAATCCGACAGAAGGGTCATCAAATGACTATAAAGTCGGTGTCGTCGGCTGAGACTACTGGAATATTCCCGAGGATTTATGGTTCTGATATGTTGTTGGCGCATCTAGATAGGTATGGGTTTGCACTTTGCAGTTCGGAGGCACTGCGGAATGAAGCACTATTACGATTCGATGCGTCGTGCATCTCGTGTGAATTATAAATCTTGTCGAGAAACTAGCGAGAGCCATTTCATTGGTTTGATCTACGGAATGTGCACTTGCTTCTGCGAGGGAGGGAAAAATAGTTTTCTATTGAGAGCTGGCGTGCAAAATCTCAGCCCCGTGTCCTGTGTTTCGATGTGACAAATTTAAAATCCGAGAGTTAATGTAGATTCTAAGATCACGCGAGGAAATGGAAACTTTCTCGTCGTCTTACGACAAATAGAAAACTTGTTACAGCAGGGAAATGTTAAAGAGCTCTCTCTCTCTCTTTAACGAGAGAGAGATCATGATGTCAACAGCCTTGTTTAGCAAACACTTTTAATCGTCTTACGGATAATTACGAAGCCTCGAAAATTATTACCTCTGCGTAATCAATAATAAACTCGGTCAGCATATTTTGATTCAGACACAAGGAACCAGAAAATTATCATCCTGGTAATTACTGCAGCTTTCTATGGGCCAACCGCAAAATAAAGCAGCAGTCTGATGATCTAAAGCGGTCCATTCGATCAACGCAGAACTCTCTACAGCTGATTGAATGCGACTCGGGATTGATTAACCGAGAGCTGAACTGGTACGAACAGCCATTACAATCGCCATTGGCATTCCTAAATGCATTTCGGTCCTATTATTTTTAAGATTCGGCGTCACACCCAAGATATTTCGAAATAAAAATTACCAGCGGTGCTGTAAGGCACCAGGAGTTATCGCGAAGACCTTATAATCTCAAAGAGCAATTCTTTAGCTCCTTACATTAAATTAAATCCATCATAATTCGACGAAGGGATCTATATAACGGCTAATTCCAACCGCGGACGCTGTTAATCATTCCTATATATGATTAACCATTCGAACATTTCTAAAAGAATGCATCTAGAAATCCTTCTATATGTATTCTTTTAACATGCAATTGTACTTTGTTGTCTTTGTTGAACTGTTTCATTATTTGTTCAATAAAATCTCTCGGAGCACCATAATGGTGTCAGCACACGGATAGTTTATTTTTTTTGTGTGTGTGTAGTTAAATGTAATAAAATATTATGTAAATTTTTCTAAGTTAATATTCTTTATGAATGCTCAGTGTACGCGCGTCACTCAGTATTATAATTCAAAAATTCGATTCTCTTCGGCTCATAGGAGATTCATCAAGTATATTCCACAACGGCTGGACAGAGAGTGACTCTTGTTTTTCATATCTTCAACCTTCAAAGGTTGCTTTATTGCGGTCTGTGGGTTTCTGCCATGGCTGGTTCAGTCGCAAATTAGAAACAAATGATTATAATCGCCTTGATTTTCTGGTGTGTACTTTTGTGGAACGCATCAAATATTGCGTTTTGGATTAAAGTCAACAACTTTCATCCAAAAGAAAATTATCGCATTCTTAGAATATTAGTGCGTGGTGGAAAGTCCACTTTATCCTGGGAAAATCGAGAAAAAAAAACATGTTCTCCACATACAAAGCAATCCAGTATTATCTGGATGTAAAAAAAAAAGTCGCTAATAGAATGAGATTACTCGCTGGCTCTTCTGTCCTTTTAAAAGAAGTTAGATTGACACCAACTTCCGCTGTCTCTCTGTTCTTCATAATGCATAAAGTTATACCTCACAGGACTGGATGAGTTGAAGCCTCAACCGTGTAGATGACAGTTTAACAGCGAATGAGAACTATTTTTCTTCGAACCTTGGGAGTTATGAAGAAAAAACACCTGAAGGAACTCTTGTACAGCGAAAAAGTATTAGCATATTGAACTATTTCATGGGTCAACACCAATTGCATTGTTCGTATTAGGCATTTCGTCCTAAAGTGAAAAAGGCGAAATTTTCTGGAATATTTTTCTGACTTGAAAATATTCTCTAATTAATATTTTCACTATTTGTCGAAACTGTTTCAAAATCTCCTACAAAACCGTTTTCTGTTAAAACTCAAATAAAAACAAGATAACAGGCAGGCACAACCCAAAAACAGGATGCTTATTCTTTTGAATAATGTTCAGAGAAGTCTTAAATTTAATGTAGGTCTCTCTCACACACACAGTGCGCTTCATCATCGCGGAGTGGTCATTTCCCCCCCACCTCCCTTCACCTTTTTGTAAGTGATGCTGGTAGGAAATTTGGTGCAAGTATCTGTTTGACAAACCGCTTCGTTAATCCGAACTTAATGTTTATTGGCAATACGCGTTTTAAGTTCGCACAGGAGAATCGATCTGTCTCACGCCAACTTATTTTTTTTATTTATTTATTTTTATTAGCTTGAATATTTTCGAGATGTGCTTATACAACAGTTTCCATTGGTCACGGCGACACATAATGGTAGATCCAGTTAATAGGATGAAATAAGAAATCATCAAGGGAATATTTAGAAGGCAATAACGAGATCGTTCTAAAATTCTCAAATTACTCCCTGTTTCTTTTTTTTTTCTAGTTAACTACATATAAACAAGAAATAAAGAGATATACAAAACTAAATGCGTCATTGGATAGAATGATCATATTATTCAATTCATAGTTGTGATTCACTGTTATGCTACAGCGCGTTTTCTACCTAAGAACACATAACTTGCGATTTGAGGAAAAAAATTGCATATCACAACAAAAAAAAAAAAAAGAAAAATTGATCCATATTATCAAACTCAGCATAAAAAATTAATTCGAAACAGTTCTTTGCGTACCGGCATCATAACCTTGGTACAATGGTGTTATCAGAGATAAGGTAAAACGGTTAATCATGTACGCTGTCAGATTTTGTTTTAAGACATATACTTTACTCTCAGACCTGATCTCTCTCTCTCTCTCTGAAAGTAGAAAATATTAAAGGCTGCATGCAGTAAAATATTTTTTCCCTCGCGCGTTTGTGTGCGACCATCACTAACGAAAAAATGCAAACCTATAGTATATTAGTACCATGGGTAATAAAAAGAAATATTTTTTATTTATTTTTATCATTTCATTTAATCTACAAACGCCTCTCTTGAGAGCAAACATGGGAAACTCTTTCATACCACTTCAAGCCTTCAGTAGACTGGGCGATGAGCTTCATCTTCCTCCTAAAGACATTCATAAATGCCTATGGCAGGATGCATATTAACAGCATATCCAATTGGGAAGCAAATCCCAATTACATGATATAATAAACTATCACTGTTTCTTAATAAAATTCCACTTGAGATCTCACGCACACGTATCCACTTATTTCGTGCACCTATCTAATAGGAGGGGGGACACCACATTCTCCTTAAATCCTCGGAACAGTCAATTCGATAAAGCATAAATACTTCTCTCTGAGGGATAAAAAGCGATCCATAAAGATGTTTCTCATCCAGGCTTGATGCCCTCTTGCCTTTTCCTGAGGGCTGCGGCGGTTCTGTGGCGAACAGCCCGTTCCACCGAGAGTTTTCACAGCTGGATTGAGATCCGGTCATGGAGCAGACAATTAGAAGCTAAAAGCCATTGACGTTATCACATCGTCGGACTCTGATTGCACTGATTAGCAAATGCACATAACCTCTCGTCATCTACTTACCTGCTTTATATAGCCTGGAACGGCACTGACGAAGCGGTAGATGATCTGTGCATGGATCTCCAGGAGATAACACAAGAACTCTTAAGAAACGATTCATAATATCAGGAGTTTGGTTTCTCTATATATACTATATAATAAGCAAAGGCAAAAAAGAATCAACCTTCCTTGAAAATGAGAGATAACAAAAGTCAAGAAACTCATTATTAATAGAAAGAGAAACAATGGAAAAAAATCGGACTTTGCTAGTGAATGTTTAGAACTTTTCCTATTTAAGCCTCCTGGATGCTTTTTGCCTTTGTCCTCTCACCTCCCTTCTAATTTTCGATTGCAGCTCGCTGTTGTGCGGAGTGTTTGAACTTCATTCCTATGATATCGTTGTTTAGTTCAGGTTCGCTTTCTAATTGAAAACACGTTATTGCTACTCATTCCTTTAAAAGATGTTTTGCTTCGATTTAAAATTCATGTAACTTTCGTGTTCTTCTAATGATTTTCCTTTGTTCAACTTAGCTTCTTGGTGATGTCGACATTTATTAAAGTATAAAATAAATTTTTGACAGAAATTATCATTGTTTGAGTCCTGTGATAATAACACGTGGGCGATTCATCTGTGTAAACTCTCTGAATTTTATTATTATTATCGAGCTGCGTATCGGTCCGCGAAAGTTATCCGTCGAGTATCGTTATCCGCCTGATGCTTGTTTGGGCGAACTTGTTATGTGGGTCCAAGTAAGGCGTACAACTTCATGAGTTATAGACGAGTGCGTTCTTGCAAGGAAATTCTGTTTACTTTATTTGCTGAACGAGTGCAAACTCACAGTAAATGTTTCCTTATCTGACCCGACAGGACCGTACGTTAACACCTTTTCAACCCGCACAACTTCCGTATGATGCGGTTGTCGTTTACACATATCATGATAGCGTCTAAATGACTTTATGCAGTGCAAGAGAATGGTGCAAACGGAAGAACGTGGAATTCATAATACTGTACAAGCCATGAAGACAGAGAGGGTGAGGCATTGGCGATCCAGTCACGAATCCTAAAGCGCGTGCACACTCGAACTGAAGCACAAGCGAGAGAGAAAGAGAGAGAGAGAGACTAGTATTAGCCTTCACAATGTCAAGATATTTTGTAGTATTGAAAACCGAGTTTAACGAGTCTTTATAAGCGCATTCTATATATATATTTTTAATATCTGTAAGAAATTTGCTTGAACCTACTGAAATGAACAGAGGCTGCAAAGAATTAGTTGTGATTCAATTACTTCGACCCGGTACAAAACCAGGACAAGGACTGCGGTTATTCTCAGCCATTCTGCAACAGCAATCCAACTGCAACTCAACACTTCATTGACAATAAAGTGTTGAGTTGCTGAAAGGAATCAAACGCTAAGTCAGTTGTGTTGATGGTGCTTTGAATATCAAATGAAGTTACAAGACGGAAAGAGTATTAGGGAAAAACCAATGGCACTGGAAAAAAATGCACTTATCATTTTAGAAATTAATAAATAATAATTAACGTATACAAAAACACGTTTGTGTACTCACTCGCACTTTAAAAGATAAACAAAATTACTTCTTTTACTCTACACTTTCAGAAATATAAAAACTCTGACATGTAAAACGAAGATGAATTCATATATAAGTGTAATAATGTGTGGATGACAGTTTTCTTCAAAAATCCGATAAACTGAACGAATATTCAAGCTCCCGGAAACAATTCTATTGCGAATATCTTTCTGGCGCTTTTATAGCAGCCGAAAATTGACTATGGCCAGTTTTGTTCATAATTCTAAGGTAATGAAAAATGAATAATTTACTTCATTAATAAAAACCAGATAACCGTAAAGCCTCACACGTGACCACTGAAATTTATATCTCGCAGCTAGTAATAAGCCCAATTCATTACATTCCTTCTCCCCCAAGAGACGATTAATATTACGGGACTCACATCGCGATGCTGCACTCTGATCGTAAGAGATAACACAAAAGCTCTTTACGACAAAAGAATAATCCACGAAGCAAGGCTGAGATATTTCATATGACTCGATGTTCATCTAGTAAAACACTCCTTGCCAGGAAATGGAAACAAATTGTTGAAGTCACTGGAAATTCGAACATTCCCAACTTCAAGTTCGCTTGGAACTTCGAGCTGTCTTTAAAGCTATCGGAATGCATTATTTATTTATTTATTTATTTATTGAAACACTCATTTCAGCAGTTCATAGTTCATTAAACTTATTTAAAGATGATGCTTCTTCAAAAATTATATGAAAGATTATGTTAATTGGCAACGATATTGCTTGTAAAGCCTCTACTGCAGCTGCTAATTTCGGTGACCAAATGCAAGAGAACATTAAGCAATATTACTTGTTGGAATGAGGAAGTTCAGGGGCTTATGGGATGTTCATAAGAAGTTCCGGATATGGATTCCAACACAAAAGCTCTTTATGGCAAAATAATAATCCCTAAGCAAGGTAGGAATTATGCTATCCGTGCTAACAGATAATCGGAGTTTTATAAGAAGAAAATAATCCACTAGCTCACTTTACAAGGCTACCAGTGTGACTGAATTTATACGAATTTTTGCTGAACTTCCATTCTAAAAAAGTTTTTCATTATTATTACAAGGAAACTTAAGTTATGAGACAAATATATTATTAACTGTTCGTGTTCTCAGGCCGGTTGTTCTATTTTTCAGAGAGGAAAAAAAAAACCCTTCTATCTTTATATGAGATTGGCTTACTCACCGTCAGTTAAAATGCACTTATTAAAGGTTTCTCACATCCCAGAATTGATCTCTAGTTCTTTCTACGCAAAGGACACTCGTTTCTTCCCATTACACAGAGGAGATCAAAATTCAGAAAACTCCCAAATCCAAACCCAAGTATTAATATAATTAACCTTTTATCTATTACCGCTATTCGCAATAAATATTTTTAAAAATATGTTTTATCATCCAAGATGAAATTTAAAAAAAAACACCGAGTTGGACGCAGTTTAATATTGAATACATTTAAGTTTTTGCAGCTATGAAAGAAACACTAAATAATCGATAGCGCCTAATCAAAATCAACTACATGCGAAAGAAACGTCACAGGCAGTTGATACTCTTGATTTCAAAAAAAATGTTGACAAAGAAGGATTAAAACGCCATTTTTCTCTTGCATGCGTGATACGATTTAGTTAAAACTTATTTTCCTTTTCCTTGAAAATAAAGTAATTTAAAAGTTTACGAAATATTTAGCGCTTCATAAATTTAGGTCATATAATAAAGTAGCTGGTTTGATTATCTGATTATCCATATTTTGTGTAATGATGGATAAATTCTTTGAATTTATCATACTATGGAACTGAAGAACATTTGCTCGAAGTCATCTCTCTTGGTTGACGTGGGGCAACAAAAGAGTGCATTTAGACCACATCTCCATTTAGAAATGGACCCTTTTATATCGTTTGTGTGCAATCTTCTTGAAAATTCTAATTTTTAAGAAGAGAATAATCGTTCACAAAAACTGAAATTGACGTTATCAAGAAAATTCAGCAGCTGAGAGTAATTTTTCAAACAATCCAACAGAAAAATGTCCACATTAATGGGTTTCAACTGGCATGTGTAGCAATTCTTTTTGGGTGCATGGAAGAAACTTTTACATTCCTTTGTGTTTAGTTGGAATCAGAGTTTAGAGAAGAGTTACAAAGGAATCTTCTCGGTATTTTCATTACACGTAGATGTCATCAGCAGAGAAAGGTCATCTTCATCAGAAGATAATTCCTCTTAACAATGGTTATATTAAAATAACTCCAATATGATAAAAGTGCAACATATTCTGACACACTCACAAGCGGGTCTTAAAAATATTAAATAAATACAGACCTACTCCTTTAAATTGATCTCTGTTAAAGATCTTTCACGATTAGGCAGAATGAAAATCATCTTTACACCCTAACCTTCCTAAGTCCTCTTCAACATGTGAAAACATAAAAATAAAATGTTGGAAGCGATAATATTAAATACGTGTTTGCTTTTTGCTGCAGAAGCAGACGATACACATGCTACTCGACTTTAGTGGCCTATTCGTAGATGCAATTAGAATTTCTGGTCTTTATGCCATAATTCCGGTGCTCACCAAATTAATAGGATTCCGTACAGCATATCTGACTCTGTTTGCTTGATTCCTAGCGGGATTAGTTTCTTCGCCGACTTCTCTTTGTTTGCTGAGCGAATTGGATCCTGAAAAAAAAAAAAAAAGTGCCTCTCCGTATGTGCTTACTCAAGAACAGCTACACAGCCAATGAGATTCGTTTCCTGTGGTTACGATAAAGGCAGCGAAGCAGGGACACGATACACTAGACTCCCTTCTCCGTTCTCTGTTGTCCTCTTCCATTGAGGCGTGAAAAGGCACCATGTGGTCAATAGGAAGCCAACACAAAGCCATCGTTCCTTGTATTCTAGAGTTTTGTATCGTTACTTTATCTATCAAACTTCACTGAGTCTTACTTTGCATCAGCACAAGAGTTCATTATTAGTAGAAACACTCGGTTCTCAGTAAATGTCTCATAATTCCAGAACCCAATTATTTGTACTGAGCATGGAAACATTCTTTTAAAACAGAATTTAAAGTTTTCAACAGTTTATCGCTCCTTTGCGTTTAACAGGTGCTGTTACAGCACTATCAAAAGAGAAAAAGGCATAATACTAGCTTACGATCCTCTTAATAAAGCAAGCTGTAAATGAATGAGTTATTCAATAGACGACAAAAACATTTCGAGATAAGTCAACATGGACAGATGCAATTACAGTGTGTGATCTCTAAATCATCGCTGTTTCCAGCACGACGAATTCATTACCGACAGGTTGCTACCTGAAATTCCTGTATGGAGTCCAAACTATTTTTACATCAAAAAACTAGAGAAAATAGCTTTAAAGGAAAGTAGAAATTTCATATCGCTGCTTATCTTCCGGCTCCCTTGAACTGCATCCTGGCGGCTTGTGGGGGGAAATATAAATGCATTCTTCAGCGAGACCTTTATGGTGACAGTCTGGTTTTACCCGTCACAAGCCCGTCTTGTTGACTAAGTAGATAGCGTCTGTGCTCTCTTCTACAAACTGCACGATCGAATCCTATTGAAGATATGGATGTCTGTAAATGTTGTCAGCTCAGAGATGATTTTCGCCGCTAGGTGCGAGCCCACCGACTACTTACTAGAGAACTGACCTGAGGGGGGAAAAAGTTCCCCCTGTGGCCTTTAGAACAATCCTTGGTTCACTCATGATTTTGATGTAAAACAGATTTACAACCGAATTATTTAACGACTTTAAAATAGCACCGATTTCATAAATTACACATTACGTAGTTATTAACCACCTACGTGACCCCGCCTAAAACCATATAACCGCACGATTCAGAAGTTCATTCTTAAACTTGAGTGCTTTTGATTCTGATTGTTCTCTTAATTTTCTAATCCTAAATTTCGATTATTCTCAAGGAATTCTTCCACCAAAATAATCCAAAACTGTAAGATTATTTTCCTAACACAACTAGTCTGCTGAATGGCTGAAGTTTTAGTGCAACTGGACATTTATGACTTTTAACTAAACAGTTATTCAAACAAACAAATTTTTTCGTTAAGTTGGAATAATTTTCAGTGAAGACATTTAATTTAATTTTAAAATCAATTTGTGCGATTCTTTTGAAGTTATCAAAACCCAAATATAGAAGACATTTCTGTTCTGGTGTTGGTTGAAGGCATGGAATCTCACAGTTCCAGTTCGTAATTCACGTGTCAAAACAATTTCAGTTCGAATTTTGCAACTCGATCTAAGCAAGATTGGATTCATTATAAAAAAAATAAAAGCAATTCGCTTAGGCCAAATACTATGCACAGAAATATTTCCAAACCCCCTTCCGGATCGAATAATAATTGAAATGCATCCACAGTATTTCTACACAGCTTGGGGAAAATGCTAGACATTAATCGTTCTATAAAAAGGAATCATCATCTCGCAGTACCATTTTCTTGCGATATATTTTCGCGACGTGGTTTCCTCAGTCGATAATGTCAGACTTGTCTTCAGAGTACTTCTCGAGACGGATTTTTTCCTTTCTTCCTACTCATGAAAATATGAAAACGTAATACTAGTAGAAAGAGAAATTTGAAACGTTTGATTTTAAAAAGCTGCAATGCAGAACATTAATGGATGAGGATAACAGGAGAACAATTAAAAAAAAAGAAAAAGAAAAGTGAGGCAGAAAATAATATTTAATATTCAGAGACTGGTCGCGGTGGGTGTTTGCATAATAAGATTTACACGAGCAGTTAACCTTCTGGAAGGCAAATATGGCTGTCTGCTGATAAGTGGCGGAACAAAATTGACATCATTAACCGCAGAGTTTGATTTGCATTTTGCAACAAGCACAAACACGCGCACACACAAAAGAAAGAACGCAGCGTCTTATATGAAAACGTAAGAAGCGAATAAAATCTCTTCTATCATTAATAAAACGACTCCTTGGTCACAAGAAAAGAAATGTTTTGAAGATTCTTCGAAGGTGGGTTCGCTATTTTATGATTTCGTAATAATTCATCCCCCCCTTTTAATTTAGTCCCCGCACGAAAGATTGTAAGCCTACAGCACATACGCACCGCAAGTAGAATTTTTGTTTACAATTTATTTTTGTATAATCCAGACCTCAAACGTGGCACTTTTTTCAAGACCTCGCTTAGGCCTACGGTGAGCAAAGAGGAGATCACACTGGGCATTGGAATTCACCTCCCACCTAAAGACATTCGCAAACACCACGGCGGGATTCGAACCTGCAGCTTACTAAAAGAAGAACGGGTACGTTAACCACCTGGCCAAGCAGAAGAATAATACTCATTTTAATTGTAGTTCATCCCTCCAGCCTTCGATTCAGATATGAGCAGTTTTTATTCCACAACACAGCAGGTTTCTCAACTAAGAAGGCAGTAAAATGGATTACCTGATGCGCCTAGGAATCCCCTTTTTTATTTATTTATTTTTTTAACCGGTACATCGAATAAAATTTAGTTCGGGGGATAGAAAATTGTTTGTCCCTGTCACTCAATAAAACAGTAGGATGGTTTGTGAATATTTACACCGAGATAACAGAATTTTGCGTACATCATCATGTTTCCTTCCTGTATGCAATACGTTTTGTGTTAGGTCTTTCTTTTTTCGCAAAAGCACTTTGTGCACAGGTGAACTTTTTCTTGAGGGATTATTTTACAGACAGAAGAAACTACTATTGGGTTTAAAAGTGTGATGCTTATCCAATTCTTACACATAATAGTAGTTGTCGGTAGCTTTTTTTTTTTTTTTTTTTGGTAGCCCGGTTTATCTACGTAGTCGATGTCAGTGCTTGGCTTCAAATCTCTCTGCACACTGAAGTTTAAATCTCGCTAAGGAAAGGGATGTTTGTGAATAGTATTAGGCGATAGATGAATTTCATCGGTCGAGTTTTTAAAAGTCGCAGGTGATTAAACGCTTTTATTATGTTTTTTTTTTTACTTCTGTGATCATGTTTCAGATTCAATTCACAAGATTTGAGTAACTTCACAATGTGCATTGCTTTGTTTTATGGGTAAGGAAAGAATAAAATACTGAATAATATAAAGTACAAAATAACGATAGAAATGCATGTTTAGCCAAATTAAGCGTGGAAAACACAGCGCATAATGTCATGACATAATATTCAAGCAGTGCACAGCAGATGCTGGGAGCTTCTTTGCGTCGTGCGTCACATAATCTCCATAGCCTGGTTGCAGAAAGAGAAGGAGGATACAGCATTTCTTGAACTCAAGATTTCTATCCTTCCTTTCTTCATCTTTGGTTCACTTGGTTTCTTCCATTGAGAATTGTATCGCTGTTTGGAGATAACAACAAACCTCTCGTGTTCCGAAGAAAGTTACCGAGCATTTTCAGTGAGTAATCTTTGAGCATCTTCCTTCTCACCAATACACAAGATGATACAGAGTGTTGTTCAGTGCACACGCGAGCCAAAGTTTACAGAGTTGTGATCACGTCAAACTCTTCGCAAATATCTTTTCTATAAAGCAGAGAACAAATCAGTGAACACGCGATAGTGAATTTTATTCACGAAGTTTGTTTCATAAAAAAATCTTTCACAATAAACAGGGGTCACCTATAAAATTTTCATGATTCCAGTTACGAAAATGCTTTAGGGCCGTTTTATTTTATTTTAACATGAATGAAAAAAGAAATTTTCAGGATGGAGTAGTGGCCAGCGTATCCGCTCTCCAACTGAGTGACTGCAGATTGAAACTCGCCGTGGGCAGGGATGTTTATGGTTTTAGGTGGGAGATGATTTTCATGGTCCGGTGTGAGACTACTGTTCCGCTTATTGGAATTTTGAAGTGGCTTGCAAGGTGTTACACGATTCTTAAATGTTCCTTAGCTAGCCTTCCTGTCCCCCCATGGTACTTATGTACTATAAATTTGCAGCCTGTCGGAAGTCGCATAAAAAATCAAGTCAACTCAACGCTTCGCCACCACGGTACAGTAGTAGTAAGCCACATGCATGCGCTATCCTTTCTTTTTATTAGCTTTAAAGTCACCAATCCCAGTTCACCTTCAGTAAATTTCTAAGCAATCATATTTTCTAACAAAGAAAATACTTTTTCTGCCACTGCAATTAAGAGATTTAAAATCTCCACTTCATAAATAAACTATTTAAAATAATAACAAACTTCAACCGCATCCAATAGTTGAAATTCATAAGCTGCACGAAAATCAAATCAGATGCCGATACAGCATCCCTTCCCTCAACCTAAGCTCGAGGATGATTCAGACTAAAATAAAGTAAGAAAAATAATGTTTTAAGAGCTGTAAACAGACAATCCGAGTAACTGATGCAAGGTGTGGTGGCGAAGCTTAAGCAGTATGCGTGGATGGCGAGTTTGAAATTTCAAAATGTAAGTTCTTCTACATATATTGCTTTTGTCAATATATATATATATATATAAACGCAAGATGAGAAATTTAAGAAACCGACACAAAGCTTCATGCAATGGTGTTTTTGTTTGATTTTTTTTTAATTTTAAAAACGTGCCTCATGAAGTCTTCGTGCGGTTTCATGTAAAAATTCAGTGTGGAGAATTTTGCAGCGTTTTCTCCATCGCTTTGCGGTAATTAAATTTGGAAGTAGGTCCTATTTGAACATTAGCCTTCAATTTAGACGAATGTCCCATACACGGTTAATACACTCAGTCCCAACGACACAATCGATTCAATCTTCTCGGTTAATCCTCTTGTACTAAGTAAGGAAAAAAATCTGTTTACCGTTAGTCCATCGTCTTTCTTGGTCTAGGAGAGCTTTCTTCTATTAGTATTTCGGGAACTTAGATAACTTCTGCATCGCTTGTGGGCAGCGTCGCGTTGGCAGAGACGAAAATCGATAAGCGGAGGAGGTGGGAGAAGACGTGTAGGGGGAAGGGGGAGGGGGTGCAGACCGGCAGAGCGAGACGAAAGGTGGACCCCTGCTCTTAACGTAAATGTGGTTGTGTGCTCATCCAAAATAGGGCGCGGATTAATTCCATTACTTTATAACGGTAGACGGGCAGCAGATGTTTTCGCAGTTTGGGTGCGAGCTTGGTGAAGAGAGGGAGCGATCGACACGCCGTCTACCTCTTATTATTCATAGCTCAGTGTCCGGGTAACAGTGACGCGCGCGCGGAACCATCAGCGTGTGCAGGTAATTTACTTACTTCCACAGTAAAGTGATGGTTCGCTTTCAAGTAGATGGATCTCATTGCTTTGGTATATCAGCTACCCATGTGTCGAGTAATGGGAAACAGTGGGCCGAGTTAGCGGGCGAAAAGTGTTTACCTTCAAGTTATCGGATGGCGGTGTTAGTTTAATCGGTAGCTGCCGGCGGCACGCGAAAGAAGCTTCTCCTCCCCCTCCCTAGGACCCCTTCCCGTCTCGACGTGGAGAAATATTGAACTCTTTGTCGTGTTTTGAAACAACTTCGCAGAACTTTACCGAACTCCCAGCAATTTCTATTTTCGCAGAAGTGATTAGAAGCCTTTGTTATGAACGCGCATCACTCGCTGACAGTTTGTCTAAATGGCGTCAATAAAAATAAAGCTCCACGCGCATTTTAGTCCATTCCACTTGCGCGCATTCAAAACAACCTGTTGGGAAGACTCTCTTACGGGACTCGTCATCAAGCTCAATTCTTCGACATGTGCTGACAAGCACACACAATATTTGTTTTTCATACCCTAATCAGCAATTATAAACGAACGCGAAAAATAAATCGATCGATAAAACCTCACACAAAATAAATCCAAAAAATCACTTACTTTGTATCGAAGTTCATATTGAACGTGTAAAATCTCCTATCAGTTTCTACTTCCAAACTTTTCCTTTTTTTTAACATGATTTGATAAAAATTTCAAATTTATTGTGATCTCGGTTATGTCATTTAATCCGATCGGATGTTAATCCCTCTGAGGATTAATAACAATAAAACTGAGGGAAATAAAAACTTGCTATTCAATACTGGCGATAAGATTTTATTCGTGAAAATCTTTTTCTTTTTTCTCTTTCATTCAATCCAGGGCTTCTTCAAGATGAGACACTTACCATTTCTTCAAGAGATCACTTTGCTATATGAAAAGCATCAAACGTAACCGTAATGATTTGCATTTGGTCCTTCAAAACAATATCTTGATTATATCTAGCAGTCAAAGTTGGCCTGAAATAATAGAAATCATTTCATCTTATATTAACATATATTATCATTTTAGTTATCCTCATGCAGAAATTGTACGTAGAGAAACGCAGCTAAAATTATTTTTTTCCCTCGTGGCTACAACCAAACGTAGAGACCGCTGTCCAACTCCTGCAGGAAATGACCGACAAATCCACCATTAGACGCACAACAATCTCGACTAATTCAGAATTTTAAGATCAGTATGCCTGAAGGTGCAAGTGAAGTACAGAAAACCGCTTAAGAAAAGAGATTGATTTCAAAAGAATAATTCAAAAACGTACTGAGAGATTTAAAAGTTATCGATTTTTTTTTTTTTTCAAATTTTAAATTTTGAAAAACTGAATGCCAATTTTTTAAAAACATTTTCTCCAAAACATGCTGTTTGCTATCATGAAATTATGTTCAAGTACTCTATTTTTTTCATTGTCTCGTGAAAAGATTTCACAAACGCCACTTGACTTATTTCTAAATGGGGGCTTTCTCTCAGATGTTGCGAGAGGATAGAACTGATTCAGAACACTTGAACCTAACGGTTCTTCGATTTCGCCAATTTACAAGTGCGATCGAAATCTAAGCTATAGCAATCCATCAACAAAAAATCCAATTTTATCATTTGCTTATCAATTTTCGAAGATATTTGACGGCATGTTTACTTAAATTCTGCTTCCTAAAAGGCGTTTCTTTCATACAATTTTCTCCATTTAATGTTTTCACCTCTCTGAAGTTTTGAATTTCGAAACTGTAAAATGCCGTATCCAGATGTGGCTTTTCTAAAACTCGCTAGGAATATATTGGTGAGGTGAAAAAATGCCGCATCGTTGATGAAACCGATATTCGCTACTATCAAGATGCAAGATTTTATAAGAGGAGGAGGAAATAAAATCGTTAACGGTGCGATTATGCTGTTAATAAATGGCAATTCAAAGATTATCTACTGACATAGGAACCACGCCTCCCTTTCTCACTACCTAACGATGGTTGGTTTGCTTATTTAGCTCCACAATCCCAAGTGTTTCCCGACCAAATTCTACGATTATTTCTAGACCTTGCCCACGATTGGTCGAGTATTTGTTTGGCTTCTCAGATCTTAATTTAGCAGGATGAGGTGGATTCTCGTTGGCATACATTTTGTCTGACTGCGTGTGCTATTCTGGCGGGTTACGGGATGAAAAATCTAAATTTTAAGGAGGAAACGCGCTTTCACCCCAACCTCCCGTATAAGATCAGCTGATTCACCTCCAGTTGAAAATAAATGGTTATTCATGTCCTAGGTGAGATTCGAACCAGGTGTTCCAGGTCCAATGAAAAGGACGTTGTGGTTATTGATCGACCTACTTGTCCTAAACACTGAATTCTATCTATCAAAATGCTTTCGTATTTAAATATAATTAACCTTAAAATAAACAAAATATCCAGTATATCTTTTCATTTGAAATGGTAACGTTTTAAGCCGCCGTAGCGCAATTGGAAGTACAACAGACCATTGCGCCCTTCCATTGGAAAATACCTGGGTTCGATTCTCGTCGTGACGAGGGGAATCTTTATATGGACGTTTTCAGTTGAAGGTGAGTTAGCCGATCTCATACGGTGGTAACAGGGTTTTTTCTCCCGGAAACTCGGATTTTTCATCCCGTATACAGACAAATCAGCCTTCAGAACACACGCAATTTACAGACAAAAAATACTATTGTTAGTGATGATGTGCGATAGATGGTGTTGATGGTAGTAGTAGTGTCGTAGTTGGAGTATTAAGTAGTAGTGGAGAGGATGAGATGTATTATTTAGCGAAGTAGAGTAGTGTGCCTTCCCACGATGAGTCCTTGGAGGTGTCACGGAGTAATAATAGTAATAGTTTCTATTTAAACCACAATCAAATACAGTCCTGCCTTATCGGTATATCAGCATCTTTTCCAACCGCCTTGGAATCCAACCTTGTTAAACAGGACTGAAAGATTTACCAAGCAAATGAGTTGGTGAGAGAAAGTTCTGCACAAGTGATAGCATTGCACTGTGAGTAGAGAACCAACTGTTAACCACACACACACACACACAAACACTTCACAAAAAAAGTATATCCTTTCACTATCAGAGTGAAACTAGAAAGAGTATTCTGGTTTTATAACAATCCCCACTGAATCTTCGAAATGATTTTTTTTCGGCAATTCTTGGACATGGTCTAATGAAAAGAATAAAGAAACCCATTTGTGCAACAAACAGGCATTTGTTTTCTTGAGTGAAGAGACAACAGGAATCTCAGCATATTTATCCTATCATACACACAGACACGCACTCCAGCATTAAAGTGCTCGTTACAGACTAGCGTCTTCCATTATGGTTCCCTGTTACTCATAAATTTCCAGCGACAGCTTAACGATACACAGTATAGTTTCAAATTGAGGGTGAACATTTAGCCACCAGCACTTAGAGTGGTTGTTAGCCTTATTGAGGTCAAAGCGAGCAACTGAACTTTGTACTATGGCGTCGTAACTATGAGGCCCAAGAACGCGAGTCTACATATAAATCTCAGAGAGCAATTCGCCATCCCCGTAGTAGATGCATGCTGTTTCTTAGTCCTTTGTATTAATAAAGTGGACCGTTTCGCGCATTCTTATATAATGATAGCAGATCACTTATTAACAGACGTAACATTCATCAAGTTTTCAAAAAGAAAAAAAAATACACTCAACTTCCAAACTCTGCGGTTTTTCTCATTCATCAAGAAAATAGATCCCTTGACAACATAATGTGTACTAATATTAATTGCTGAAAAAAAGAGTTTTGTTTCTTTTTCTTGGTTTGGTTCCACAGAAACAGAATGAATCTGTCATTTAAAAAAAATCTGGGTGACTCCGTTGATAACTGCTAGCAAATCGAATCTGCACCCCAGTGAGGAGGTCTTCAAGTACAGTCAGGCTGATTTCTTTGTGTACGACATAATCTTCTGTTATGAGATATCACAAGTGTTAATTACTTAACTATTTTAAGATATGAAATTCCCTTTTAAGAACAGTTTTCCTTTCCCTAAAATGAAGCCTTTTGAAGATCTTCAAAGTAATGATTTTCATCTTCAACGCATAGGCTGAGTAACCTTTGACACGAGTTCCCACTTGACCTCTGATCTCACATAAGAACTTTGAAACACTGTTACTAAGTAAGCGAATACTAAAAAGAATTACAGATGAAAATTACAGCACTTTGAAATTGCGACTTGAAGCATTGCAATACCGAGGCAACTCGACAATTTTAAAGCAGGTTTCGTATGCTACCCTTGATGAGTCTTGACTACAGGAGGTGTTTGTAATAATTAAATTTTTTTTTCGCAACTTTAGCTTCTATACTGGTAAGAAATCGAACCTGTGATACTAAAATGCGAATTGAACCCGTTATGTAAACCCCTGTGATTATACACAAACACTCGCGGGCCAAAATGCTATAACCACCAAGACTGTTTTCGGAGAATCAGACTTCGCAGTTGGCCAGAAACAGGCTGCAGCGGCTGGTGGTATCCTGATAGTGGGAGTGTTTCATGGGCATCATTGGGTCCTTTCAAAGGACCCAATGAATTTGGGACCTTCGTCGCAAATTCTTAACTGAGGTTGTTTCGGACTAGGCATTGTCCTACATGGTGACATTGTGACCCAATGGATCTGGACTCGTCCTATAAGACAACGCGCATGTCACAAGGCTTGCACTGTACAAGTATGGTCAGCATATTGCCGGCCTGGTTGGCCGAGTGGATAGCGTATCCGCTCTCCAGCCAAAAGGCTGCGGGTTCGAATCCCGCCGTGGGCATGGACGTTTGCGATTGTCTGTGGAAATACCAGTGGTGGTCGGCGATACATGGCGTTAGTGTAGTTGCGGTCAGTTGGTGGATTGAGTGGCGGAGACAGAGTTGTAGAGCAGGTGCCCTCCGTCGATGAGTCCTTGGACTCCCTGGAGGTGTGAAATAATAATAATAATATCTAAGTGTTTTTGGTGTTTCTTTGGCAATCTAATTCTCCTGATTTGAATCCCTTCGAACAGTTGTGGAATCAAGTAACAGCATCCGCCAGTCGACGACGGCACCTCGCTCGGTAGCTGAATTCCGGGAAGTTATTCTGTTTAGTTGGACCATAATATCGGAAGACATCTTCCGTGGTCTAGTGGAGTCGATTCCAAAAGGGGCAAGTGGTCATCTCGGCAAACACGCTACTAGGTAGGTGATCGTGATGTTTTGGCTTATGAATGTATATAGAGTAAAAAAAAAAAAAAAAAATGTTGGTTGCTATAAATGGTCAAGAAGAGATTGTGGTTTTGGCCTGAATACTTAGAATGGAAATATATGTTTGCAATTTTTCATTTGAATATTTTCTACTAAATTCTCGGTAAGAATTGAAAATAGAAACTTAAATTTACTTTAATAAAGAAATCAGAAAAAACCGTTACTGGCACAATCATTACTAGAATTACGCGAAACTAAAAATCAAAGCAGGCTGAACTGTCAAGCTCTGTTATGCTATGCCTATCAACTGTTACTTTTTAGGATGTCGAGAATGAATTGGAATTAGATTCTGTTGTGCGTAATTCAGATATTCCTCATGGGGATGGTTCATTTCCTTCCAATAACACGTCTTGAATTATTCCATCAGTTTATGATGATTTTCTTTCTAAATGTAAACGAGAATTTGTGACTTTTGTTAGAGCTTTAACACGTTCATTGCCAACCACGCGATATCGCGCGATGCGAGATATCATCAAACGGCCGATCACGCGTTATCGCGTGGACGTCGCTAACTGAATAAAAAAATAAAAAAAATTTGGCCACCACACGAAATTCCAATTTTCAGCTTGGCAATGAAAGTGTTAAAACAGTTTAAGAATTTAAGATGATTACCACTTGACGTAGAATGGCACAGCTGAAGATCCAACTGAAGGACTCGTCTCTTTCTTCGCATGTGCTACAGGAGAGTTCTTCTATTGAGCACATGACTGAAATTGCCAAAACTCTTCAAGAAATCTTATGCACACAACTTTCCAAACAAATGACCTTGCCTAAGTCGATAGGAAATTGTGAGGCTAGACAATCGCTACTCTACTTTGGTAAGGCACTTGTTTCTGACGAAGAACCCTCGTGATTTCGGCAGCGTGTCATTGTAGTTTTAAATCTAGCACCAAGACATGAGCGTGTTGGTGCTAGATTTAATTGAATCCGTATTTATACCCGCCAACACAGCACAACGAAGCGAAAAACTCTTTTCGTATCACAATACAAGATGAAATAATGCTGTGGGCACACAATTTCCTGATAAGATTCAGGAGTCTACTGATTATCTATGAAATACAAAATCGCCATTTGGCAAACAGTAAGTACAAAGTTAGGTTATGGACCAGAATGATGATCTCTACTTAAAGGTGATGAAGTATCTTGCATTTCAGCATATCTATATGACAGCGATCTAATGTCTCCATAATCGTGAGATCCAATCCAAGTGATAAGTGTTAAGTGTGAACACTCTACTATCCTCGTGACTAAATTAAAAAAAAAACTCTATAGAATAATTAATTATTGGCTTCCTATTACCCAAAAGGTATCTTTTATACAGTATTAGCTTGCAAAACGCACGTAGAATCCAAGCTGGATTCAAGATGTGTTTGCTAAGGCACATGGAGTTAGTTCCCACACAATACTCGAGTAGGTCTTTAATTTTTGTTCAGGAATGTATTATTTTAAAACCGATATTTATTGCAAAACGAACAGATGAGGGGGGAATAAAATGGAGGAAATGAATATAATTTGATTTTTTTGGTAATATTACTTTTTATAGCAATTCGATTCGTTAAAAGTTCAAAACATATAATACAGCGGTCTGGGGAGGATTACTGACGTTGTTTTGAATGCTGCTTGCTTTAGTTCCGGTGGAATTACGGTTGAGTTTACTTGGATTAACTGCAGAACCTATCAGAGCTATGACATTGGAATTATATCTGTAAATTGCGTGTTTTGATCTGCACGATGAACAAAAAAACAGTTTCCGGTAGAAAAAGCCCTGTCACCTCCGTACGAGATCGGTTAACTGGAATTATGAAGTCGGTATATCTCAATTGTGTGTATACGGGGTCTTCTGGTCATTTTGTCTCCTACGAGACTGACCACCTCCCCTTTATTGAACTTTATAAAGGTTCTTGGGATCTAGGTGAGATTCGAACTGTTTCAATTCTTCTTCCAAGTGAAAGGCCGATGTCAAGCTGCGTGGAATTATCTTGATGTAACCTTTGCACCCCCATCGCTTGCCTCAAATAATTTACAGAGTGATTTTTAATTTTTACACATGCATTTCTATTGGATAAATATGTTTACCCCATTCTATCTTCCATTATAAGTTGAAAAATCATTTCACAGCAAAGTATAATAGACAACGGGGTATGTGAGACACAGTTCTATTATTGCTTACTACAAATGAGGGGTGAAAAAGGACTGGTAAAAGATTATTCTTGCTGTAGTATATTTCTGGGTAATCAATCAGACTTTTCGCACAGAAAAACATGTGCAAAAGCATGCCTATTATTAAGTGTAGAATTGGAAACACCGCAACGAGATGAAAGAGAGTCAAAGAAATCCAGCTCAGGTCACCTACGGAAATAATTTAGCGTTTCACTAAAGCAAAATTAATTGAACACCAAAAGAAATTTGTAAAATTAAGAAAAATATTTTTTATTTTCATGTGTTTGTGATATGTTATGTGCTACTGACTGTTATAGGCTTTCATTTGTAACCGTTCAGCGACTTCGGTTTTGTTTTTTGGCTAGCGATGGTCAGCGTTGAAATTTATGGCAGATTTATACATTTTGTCGTATTACATAAAAACGTTTCTTCAGATTTCATGCCAAAGAAAGAATAAAACATATTTCAAGCAAGAAGAAAGGAAATCGTACTTACTTTTATCAAAACGTGTTGTCTGAGCTGTACATTTCATTGAAAATGGCGGTCACATGACTTTTTTCTATCCCAGGGGGCGCTGTAACAAACTTCCCATCTCTACGATCTAATATCTTAGAGACGGAATAATAAACACAGATATTACAGAGATATTTATTGCCATGGTCGCTCAATGTTTTTATATATGGAAGATTTGCGTTTACTATATACATTATTTATATAGCGATTGTTATTTTTATATAAATAATTATTGTTTATTATCTTTTTTTAAAGCCTGTGTAGCTCAGTGGATGTGGCGTTTGCATACCACGGCGCTTGACCGCATGAAGAAAGACTTTGTTTCGAATCTAGTCGTTGACTAGAGGAAATTTTTCTAAGCCTTTTTTCGACCGGTTCCCGAGTTAATCGATCTCTAACACGGGAAAGCGGGGTTTTATCTCCCCTGGAAACTCGGGTTTTTCATCCCGTAAACTCAAGAAAATCGACCGTAGAACCCACATTACTTCAGACATTAAGTATATTGTGTTAGGGACCACGAGATGGCGGCACTTGTTGAGCCGTCTCTCTTCACTGCATGCCGCTTAATTAGTGATATCCTTGGGCCTGGTATCTCTGATTGGCTGTCAGTGGAGATTGAACTGCCCACTCAGTCTCCAGAATTTAGATAGGGCTAAAAGGCCTATTCCATATACGGGAATAAAAAAGGCATTTGTTGATTTTTTTTTTTATCTTTCACTTTTGAGAAATGATTGTACTCGTGATTGTACTCGTTAAGAAAAACAGAATTACCAATTGTACCAAGTGTACGGAATTTATGCTATATCAGTAAGGAGTCAGGTTTCAAGGGTGAAAAAAAAAAACGGAGGGGGGCTTTGAATATTGCAGTTACTACTATATGTATATAATTTATTATCTATTTATTTTATTTAATAGATCCTTTAATTTTTTTCCACCACGATTTATTTTGCTGAAGTATATTTAATCATTACATATTGGAATTTTCTAAGATATAAGTATTAACCTCATGCATGTATAATTTAATTCAGGAATATTTGTACTTCCTTGGTTAACTTCATGAGCGATACCCACTTGACATCTCAACATGATGTCCTACTGGTGATGGGAATTAGCACCATCCAAAGGCTTTCGCACACATCCTTGATTCACCCCATTGTCGATGGTCCAACGGAGACATTACCTAAAGCGGTTTTGGGGGTTTAGAAGTTAGTGTGAAAATACGACGCATTTAAAACCAAAAGTGTATTGTGCGCAATCAGTGCGTGTGTTCCCTATCTTGTCTGTTTGGTAACAAAACCAAGTTCTGCATTACATTATACACATTTCGCATGCAATAGATTAATTCTGCAGTTTAATCACTGACATCCATGAGACAATCGTCTCACGAATGTCATGTCATGAACATATCTAAAAGAAATGTTCACCGAGGCAAGATATACACAAGATAAACATTTCTGAAAATTACAAAGACACAATCTAAAAAAACATTATGAAGAGTGCGCGCTCTGTTATCAATGACTCAGTCTTATTGGCATTCTAATGTTTTTGGAATCGGAGAAGTTTGACCATTAAGTCGTTGGAGGCATAAACTCGCGCAAACAAATATCACTTCGGCACATCGATTTCGTTTTCCTTGCAAACTATTTCCTTTTTATAGAAGTCCGCTTATGGACTCGCTAATTAACGAGCTAATCTCGTCTAAAGTGTGGGTTCCAATTGTTAATGAGCGATATGAAGTTGGTATGTCGGGATGCTGATTTAATTTCTGAATTAGGCACACTTAACTCTGGCCATCGTTAACCCTACATCTGGCGTCATCTCTCCCATGATGTAGCTTGTAATGGAACAGTTACCAAGCAACTGGGAATATCGGTGAATGTGGCTGTAATGAAACAGCTGTATTATACGGAGGAGTAGTTCATCTAGGCTCGACACTCGTGTACAGGATAATCATTACGGAGAACTGTACACTTGATTAATTACATTATTAGTTAAATTAACGGTAGATGTGTATCACAGATTTCCCTGCTGTTATATTCAGCAATGTTTGGAATATAAATGTCATTCAGAGCGATCATTACAGCTGCCGCTGTTCGACCACCTCTAATTCCACTCCAAGGACATAAGAAATCAAATGCACGCCTGAAAGCTTATATTTGGCTGACATAACTAATTAATAATCCACGCTGGTCAAGTCTGCTAACTTCTTTTAATTACAGTGCAAGTTTTCTTCAGAACTAATTTAAAAAATAAACTAAACCAACAAAAGACGAGCCTTTTCGTCTCAAAAGCGGTATGAACCACGTCCACAGCAAACTTTTACAGACATCCGTACTTGATGCGGGATCGAACCCACAACCTTCACAGTAAACAGTTGCTGCCTTTTATGAATTGAGATGTTGAGGTAGGTTAATGAGTTCAGTCAAAAAAAAGGCCAAATCATTTCAATAAATTGTTAGGCTTATACAAATAAACTTATGAAAATAATTATTAAAAATTTGGAGTTTAAGTTTATAAAAGCCGGTTATAAATATGTTAGTCATGTTTGAAACACACTGCATCCATTGCAATTAGCTACAAAGCTTGAACCAGAAGATTAAAATTAGAGTTGGATCACACTAAGCGATGAAATCGTGCTATAGATGGGGGGGGGAATATCCATTCGGTCGACCACTCCACTCGCCGATTTTAAATTTCGCTCAGTCTTTCTCAATACTTCTGTCGAATTGACCTTCTTGCAGTACCTTGTTTAGCTGATCGGTCCACTGAAGATTCTATAGTTATCTGCACAAGTTCACTTAAAATAATGTCACTCGTAATGAATTTGTAGCGAAATTCACTGCGGGATGGTGGGAAATGCTTCAGTATACTTCAAGCTCGTCATTACATTCTGGTTTGGATAAACTACAATCCAGAGATTTAAAAAAAACCTGAATCCCAAGGTAAGGAGATAAAACAATTTATTTTAAGTATATTTTGAACCCACAAAATATTAAGTATATTTTAAGAATATTAAGTATATTTTGGACTAACCTGAACCACGGCCATTTATTCTGCCGAAACATTGTAATGTCCGGGAAATATGATACGCAGTTCACAGGTTATTAAGAGTTCATCATATAAAAGCATTGATAACATTTGCAATCACCTGCTAGAAATAATACCTGGAAATTTTCGTAAAGTCTTGGAGCAAGGTCGTTAGTATTTTGGTATCAACGCTAAACAGATTAGAAATCTCGAAATTTCTTTAATATATCATTATAAACTAAGAAAAGCTTTAATGATGAATATCCTGGATGCATACCACGTGCACAGTAACATGGTGGAATAGCCTGAAACTCCATAAATAACGAAAAGATTTTGAGTAAAACAAGTATTACTGCCACGTGCATTTGAGTTAATCCAACGTATGAAGGGAGGGAGGGTAGAATGGCAACAGTAGGAGTAGTTTGACGGTCTACGTAATTAAATCTTCTTGCAACTTAGAATACTAAATTGAAAATTGAAATTTTCTAAGCATTAGAACCGCAAAAACAAAATATGTACCACACCAATTTTACCTGGTTTCATATATAAGTAATTTCTCTTTTTATTGCAGTCACACACGCATTTCGAATTGAGATAACCGAAATTTAGAATTTTGGAGATTAAGATAAATTTCCATTTATTAGCTACCAAATGCATCATCGCTTTTTTGTTGTTGTTGTTATTTCAGTACTGGGTTTAGTCATGCATCAGCCAGCCAGAAGCTTACAACGGGTTTTAGTCCATTAACGCGGTTAAGAGTATTTGATCAGGAGTGTGCGTATGTGGACGATCGATCAGGAAGCTGGCGACAACCGATTGTAACTAAGCCACTAGGGAACGTCCTTATTTGAGAAGAAGTCTGCGTCCCTAGGGTGAATGGATGATAACTACTTTTCTAAGCATGTAGTTAGTAGTGTGTACGGTAATTTGTCAAATGACTTATACGCTGTACCTTATACAGTCGCTTTTGAGGAGGGGATGGGGGGGGGGAAACGCACACAGTCTAAACAAGATGAAATCTTATTATTAAGTACCTAAATATTAAAAGCACGCTACATATAATAATGATGTTCCACAACATAAACGTAACCAGAGAGGGAGAGTAGGAAGGGTGGGGGGAGTGGGTCATTTCAGAGTGGGGGGGGGGATACCTTCCTTGATCGCGCTTACCAATTGTAGTAATGCAGTCTGACAATGCTTATGCGAGTCAGGTGCCAATATTCTGCGCTAGGTTCCCGTCTGGATCGAAATAACCAATCGCTTCTTTGTATGTAGGCGCTTTGCAAAAATACCAGATCTTATTATTATTTTTTAAGTGGCTAAAAACCCTGTTTATTAAGAAAAAGAATACCGATACGTTACTAGAAAATATACAAACTGATTGAAATATCAAAATAAATTTGTCGCCATCATCATCACGCTCTTCGATTTAGGTTTAGAGGGCCTGTTTCTTTCAAAGTGCTCCATCCATTTGTGTTTATATTTTTTTTATTTTTTTCTATTACTGATTCCTGGTTTAGTTCTTGCATAATTTCTTCGTTTCTTTTGTGATAAAATAGAGAATACTTTGCAGTTTTTCTCATAAACTTCATTTCAGCTGTTATTAATCTTTGTTTTTGTCTTTTGTTTTTTAATTGTCCAAATTTCACTTCCATACAATAAGACTGGTAGGGCAAATGTATTGTATACTTTTAGTATGATTTGTTTTTGAACTAGGTTTGGTTTAAATATAGAGTTAATTACACCAGTTATTTTTAAATATTTCGCAATTTTTCAGGTTTATATCTTTTCCATTTTCATGTTTTCGATATAAATCTGTTCCATGATCATAAATAAAAAATATACATCCTAGGAAGTTAAACTAATTGACCTCTTATAAAATCTTGTTAATTATTACTATTTTATTTCTTATTATATCTTACCTTTTAAGGGAATTGTTTTTGATATTCTGTTGATATTATCATTCCATAATCTTTGGTTATTTCATTTAAATTTAAAATATCTTTCGGTAAGTTTTCTTCAGAATTGGTATTCATTATTTTATCATCCTCAAAGCAGGCAAACCGGTCCTGTGAACACATACACATCTACAGTCATAAAATATACCACGGCAAGGAAGGAAACGGGAAACCACCTTGCTCATAATCAACTCCCTAGTATGGTAGCATATAGCTACCCCCACCAGACGCACGGCTGAGGGAATAGGATAGGAGAGATTTGATCATCAGCAAAAAGGAGAATGTTTAAGTTCACTTAGGAGAAAGGAGAAAAAAAAATTGAAAAAATTAAGAAAATCAGGGGAAAGTTTAATACCTTGATGGAATTTTTTATTCCATTTTATTATTATTTCATTTAAATAAATATTAAAAAGAGTTGCTGAAAGGGGACATCCCTGTCGGACTCCTTGGTTTATCTCTCTCGTATATGATAGCTCGTGATTTAATCTTATTTGTATTTGATTATTTTCATATATACTTGCGATAGCTTTTAGGATATTATTTGGTATTTGTCTTTCATTTTATGTTAAATAAAATGCTTCTTTTAACTTTATCAAATGCTTTTTCAAAGTCAATAAATGTAATATGTATTTCTAAATTGTGTTTTCTTCTGTTCTCTATTATTAATTTTAGGCAAAAGGTCGGGTCTATATATGATCGTCCTTTGCTAAATCCATTCTGTACTTCTAAAATAAAGCCTTCAGAATATTTAATTAGTTTGTTATTTAAAATTCTGCTATATATTTTATAACAGGAATTTAGAATACTTATACCTCTATAATTTTTAGGTCATCTCTGCTACCTTAAAAAAAACAGGGAGCACTATTACTTTTTTCCATTCTGTTGGTGGGTATAGATTTTATTTTAAAATAATGTGAAGTCTTTCTTTAAACCTTATTCCTGCGTATTTATATAGTTCTTAACCTAGCTTATCTTCTCCAGGTGATTTTCCATTTCTTGTTTCTTTCAAGCTGATTTCTAATTCTTCTTTAGTTAAGTCTTTGCCAGTTATCTTTTTTTTTTTTTTAAATATTATCTGTCCACAATTCCGTATAAAAATTTAGAAATTCCTCTCATTTAAATTCGGTGTTTAGTTTTACGTTTTCTTTAGTATCTGCACTTAAATGTTCCGAAATCTTATATACATTGGGTCTTATTTTATATAAATCATGTCAATATGAAAATAGAAACAAATTTATTCCATGATTCTTCATGTCTTTTTCTGACTTCTCTTTTAGCTATGGCTCTTATTCTTTTATATTCTATTTCATCTTCTAATCTTTTACTGTTAACCACTTATAATATGCTTATTTTTTTTTCAATTAGATCATTTCTTTGATTGTATCGTTCCATATCATTAGCTTTTTTTATTATTATTGCATTTTTTGGTCTTTCCTAAGCTTTCATTTGCTGTTTTATTTAGTATCATTTTTATATCAAGCGGTTCTATTTCCAATTCTTCATCATTTCATTTTATCTAAATATTGGTTAATTCTTTGTTCATGTAGCTATTGTATATTTATGTCATTGAATTATCTAGTTTTATAAACAAATGTTTTAAATTTTCTTTCTGTTCTTTTTATTTGTAGCCATTTAAATGGTAATCTTAATTTTATTTTAACAAGGAAGTGGTCACTGCTTATTTCATATCCTCTGTGAACTGTAACATCTAAAGAGAACTTTGATGTCTTTTCATTTAAGATAAAATAATCTAATATTGATTTCCATCCTCTTGCTGCCCAAGTATATTTATGTATGTCTTTATGTTTATAGAAAGAATTCATTATTTTTAAGTTATTATAAACTACAAAGTCGATGAATTTTTTTACCATTCCTGTTTAGAGTATGTTCTTCATGTATTCCTATGTTATTAATTTTCGTGTTTCCAATTCTTGCATTTAAGTCTCCTGCTAAAATTACATAATCATTTTATTTATTTTATTATATATATTTTGTAATTGATTATAAAATTCAATATTATCCTGTTCTCTTCCTTCTTCTGGGGCATATAAACCAATTATTGTTAAATAGCCTCTATTTTTATTTTAACTTCTATTATTCGTTCATTCCATAATTTATAATATTTTAACTGTTTTGAAAGTGAATTATGAATTCAAATCACAACACCTGCTTGCTTTCTTTGTTCTCTGTCGACTCCACTATATAGTACATTAAAATTTTCGCTTCTCATGGCTCCTTTTAATTTTTTTTTCAGTCATTACGGCCTATATGAAATGAAAATTTCTTTCATTTCATATTTTATCTAATTCTATTTCTTTATATGCTATTCCTCTTACATTCCAGTTTGCTATGTGTGTTATATTTTGTCGTTTCCATTTTCGTTTTATCCTTTTCATTCCAGGATCGTTTTCCATGGATTCATTTCGAACACCTTTCTCTATTGGTTTAGAAGTAAATTAGTGTCCTCCATGTCAGGTTACTAGCCTGGCGATGGATAGTCCAGTGATAGATCTGCTACTTTAGGGCTTCTAAAATTGCCTTCTTCCAAATTAAAACCCTTAAGAGGAATGGGGTATATTGAAAAGGAAAGAGTAGATTTTAGAGGGGTCATAATTATAGACCAGAAATGGAAAGACCCTATAGGCCTCGAGTACTCTAATAACATAAGGGTCGTTAAAATAAGAATATTTGGCTGTGAAGCCTTATAGGAAAAATTAAAGTGAGTGGATCTTCCTCAAAGCAGAGGAAGAAGAGGATAGATCCAGCTAGGGGACCATGAGAGTGCTACTTCATTTACAATCAAGATGATTGCCCCTTATGGTCCAGGAGTCCTTATTCATTATATTCGGACCACCCCACATATCAGGTGGACTCTCCTATCCGCCAACCCGTACTGAAAATATTCAAAATGGAATCAAACTCAAGGCAACGAATCATAGTACACAGTCTTCGAATAGAATCAGACGGGTGTGTTTAGGTGCGACAGAATGTTATTTATCAGGCTATATCATCTGTTATGTGTGGCAATGATGATGTCGTGATGAATATATATCTATCCTGTTTAAGATTAGGAACTCCTTGATGCGACTACTCCGCACAATCTGGATAATTGTGCAACGATACTATGAAGAGGAGTCAGTTGCGCATCAACATGATAATACACCATGTCATACAGCAAGGTTCTCTGGCCACATACTTTGAGGAGATAAAATGTCAAGGTCACAGTCCAGCACCATTCTGAACTCTATAGAGCATTTCTGGAAAAAATAGCACATCAGTTTAAGGCGCAACTTCATTACACCAACTGACTAATTTTTCTGTGCCGGCCTGGTTGGCCGAATAGTTACCGTACCCGCTCTCCCACTGGGTTCGAATTCCGCCTTGGGTATTAATGTTTGTGATTCTCTTTAGGAGGGAGGGAATTTCATCGCCCATTGTGAGACCGCAAGTTCCACGTTTGTCTCTAGGAGCAGGGTAGGTTTACAACCTTTCGTCGATGGGAGAAAATAAGTGGCATGATGGACTCAAACCGTAAAGTCATTTCCTAGTGCAAAGCCTATCCAACAGACCAGAACCTCTAACGCAGGAAAATCAACACTGTGTATTGATGAGATTTGTGATTTTTTAGCATTTGTGTATCTACGCTTGATGTTAGAAAGCTTGTAGTTAGTTATTCACATTTGATGTCAGCTGGACACCGTATGTTCACTCCCGTACCTCACTGGGTTTTGGGAGTAAAACCTTCTGATGGAAGAAGTGGTAGGGTGGCAGATTCCCTTTCCACACAGAGTTAGTAGGACAATCACAAAGATCCATGGCGAGATTCGAACCCGCAGCCTCTTGGCTGGAGAGCGGATATGCTAACCACTCGGCCAACCAAGCTGGCTAGAAAGCTCGTAGATAGTGTTTAATATAATAATAATGTCTGTGAGCGTTGCATCCATTAGTAACACACTTAGGAGCAAAAAAAAAAAAAAAGATGCATGGTAGGTTTCAACCTCCGACAGAAAATTCACTCATTTTGTGTAAGAAGAAGAGAAGAAGATGAGCAGAAGCCTTCTCTCAGAGTGGCAGAGAAGACGCTGATGCAAGGGGATTCCAATGCGAAACATGTTCATCGTTTCAGCGGCTTCTATCCATTCAAGCAACTTTTCGGTAGATTTTTTTCTTTAACTGAGTTCGCCTTTGAAATGTCCCATTTTTCGAGATATCATGAAACCCTCCTTTAATAGATAAATAATTATCAAATGCAAGGTTCTTTTTACTCTGCAAATCGGTCACCAACTGACGCTTCTTCTTGCAACAATTTGGATAAAACGAAGCCACCTCCTCTTCCTCGAGCACTTCCGCGAATCGCTTCCTACAACTGAAAACTCCTGCAGCATGCACAAAAACTCCAATTCCGTGTTTGCACAAATGAAAGCGCCGATTTTCTTCTTCCTTCTTTCTTTCTTGCTCACCTTACTAATTCTCTGATAAGAGGAACAGAACAGTCATTAATCACTGGAATCTGTTGAATGTTTTCTTCTTTAAAACATTTTTATTCTCCTTTGGTGACGTAAAAAACTGAATTGCACTTTCAAACCGAATCTTTTTTGATAGAAAGCAGTTAGACTAATTGCACTGTTTACGAGTCTCGCAATTTAGCGATTTGCAAAGAAGACATTCACGTCTTTTATGCTGCCTGGGCATATTACGTGACTTTTTTTTAATAAGGGTTGGACAGGTTGTAATGGTTTTTAGTCGTATTTATGTGGAAATGTAAAAATTTCCGAAATCTCCCAACCTTGAAGTGGAAGCGAAGAAGAAGAAATAACAAAAAGAGAGAGCGACAGACATGCAATGATAATATGTTCCCATTTAGCCGGACCGACTGACGCACCTGCTTCTGTACGCACTTGGAGTAAATGAGCAGTCGTCGTTTTCATATCAGACAATTTTCTCATTTTGCGGTTTATCATCTTGAGATGCTGGATGATGACGTCAACGAACGTGTTCGGTAGCAGCACCCAAACCCAGCTTCATTCTACAATTGTCTAATTTGTAGCATTCAGAAGATGAAAGAAGGAGAGCGAAAGATACGTGGGGAGGCGAGACTGTTACCAATGTCATTTACACACTCAGGAGAGAAGAGGACAATTATTGTATACAACACTCCTGGGAAGACGGGGCGTAGAGTTTCCCCATTAGAACGGAAAGTGAAGACATAGGTCTCGAGGGGATAATCTGTATAATGATAGGCCCGGAGGAAAAAAAACGGACAAAGGAAATGACGAAGAATATTTCTGGTGGCGGGAAGGCAGCAAAATAATAAAACTATGCACCCTAATCTGCAATAAGTGTGGAGGGGTTCTCTGTGCTGAATGGGCAAAGCGAATACTTTGACTAATATTGTCTCATGTATGCTGCCTTAGTTAAAGAGCGGTCATTCAGAATGTTCACCAGGGACTAATAAAGGGATAAATTTTCGTACCACGAATGAAATTTAGATGTCATTATATTTTATGTTTTGTGCGCCAAGTGTGGCATCCTTATCTTTGCCCAGATGTGTGAAAATGCCGAGCAACGTTGAAACAGTAGCAGTCGTTAACGTTCTTCACGAGGACCAACGTATTTTAATCTCGACACCAAGCATTAAGAGTTCTTTAAAACAATGCAACCAACTAATAAACTTCACATAAATATAAACTAACAATGAATTTAAAGCAGTTTCGAGCATTCCATATGCAACGAGAATTGTCTGCGTCAGAAACAACTGCTTTAAAAAAATGCAAAATATCAAATTAGGTTTGAACGTATTAACATTGAAGGGAAATACACAAAATAATTCTACTGAGAAGTGTTTATTCAAATGAATAATACTTTTGATTAATCCAGCAGCTTTTATTAATATAGTTCAGTTTTCACTAATAATATTTATTTCAAATCATAATTAAAATATGTTTGCGGTTTCTGTTTTAACTGAAAACCTGCACTGCTTTTGATTTCTTGGGGTTCCTTGCGGTTCATCACTAAACGCGGACAAGTCCTCAACTAATGAGTTAAATCAATCCTCACGAAGCTTTTCGTTTCATTCTCCTGACAGGTGTGTGTGTGTGTGTGTGTGTGTGTGTGTGTGTGTGTGTGTGTGTGTGTGTGTGTGTGTGTGTGTGTGTGTGTGTGTGTGTGTGTGAAGTGGAATGTGTGTGTTTAAGCTTGTCTCTAAGAGTGGAGTATCCCGCAGTATTGCCTGAAAAGATCCTACATTCTTGACAGGATTTGTTCTTGGTCTGCTCAGCAAAATAAGGGCCACTTACTGACATTAAAAACAAAACAAAATATATTAAACAAACAATTCAAATGAGCCCCTATTAAAGTTAAACAAAATCGTCGTTCATAGCCCAACTTTCTAGAGAGATTATGTCATTACAGTTTGCCTGGTTAGTGATGTGTGTGGGACAGTTTGCGGTTTTATTGCAATACTTAATTATCCAGTGCCATGTCTAAAAACGAAATACCTGTTTAGATTAACTAAGAGTATGTGATAGATGTATATATCGCACACCTTGCGATATTGCAGCTTATTTGAGAAAAAAAGAAAGAGTGTGTGAATACTTTAAAAAAATAGCTTTTTTCTAATTCCTTCAAACGCTTCAGATATTCATATTTAGACTGGCAGAGGAAAGCAGAGTAACAATTAATGCCCTTAGTCTTGAAGTGGAACACGAGAGGTCGCCTGTGTAAGTTCGACTTTCTGTTGCTGTCGAGGTTAGCAAGGAGCAGGTGCAGAATGGTTGAACAATAACCCTATTAGCGATGACTCAATGTAGACCCCTGCTGCGAGTAAGCGTAACTATGGCGAACATATAGGTAGACCACCAGTATCCAATAAGCTCCGCACGGCTCTCCGACCCGTATTCGTCCGGCCGATGGCAGGATATGGCCTTCAATGATGTTCTGCATTGGTACTTAGGTGGCGTGCCTGCAGGAACTAGTCATTTTGCTGGTATTGCATATGGGTAAGAGAATACAAAAACAGACAGGTCCAGCCACTGCCTTGATCTCTGCTCGGATTAGAGGCTTAGGATCATCGCCGGAACCCGCCACCTGGGTTAATGTCATTCAAGACATGATGTTTAAGGTTATTGCCATTACTTTACAGCAGATTGTATGCCCTGCTAAATCAGACATTTTGTATTTCTTGCATTACTTATCTTATGGTATTCGGTTTCCTGTCGTATCCGAAGAAAGCCTCACTTAGCGCATTTATATCGGAAGCAAAGAAAGAGAAATCGAAGCTCTTTTATTTCATTCGTTTATTCTTTGCTCTGCTTAAAATTTCAGCAAGTAAACTATTTTGTTTCGGAGTTTGCTTTAAATAATTACTGATTTTCTTTACCACTGTATTCGAATTAAAAATCAGCCCGTTTAACTTTTTATTTGCCAAAACAGCATTTTTTCTTTCTTTTTTTTTTTTTTGGTTAAACATCAGCTAACTATAAACGTCATCTTTTTAGTATAAAGTAAGACAATTTAAGCCTAAATTGTTTTAAAAGAAAGTAAGAAATTCTGCAAGTCCGAAGTAATCTATTTGAATTTCTGTGCAACAATTTCATAACAGACGAGCTGCAAAAATCATCAGAAAGGAGTTATTTGGATTTACGTTCAGGTGCGAATTGATTATTAACTTTCTGCAGTGGACGTTAACTTTTAGCTTTATTATCTCCCAGCAGATAATCAGTTTCTTGTCCTTGTTTCTCTCTCCCTCCCCAAGTAGAGATAACTCATTTTAATGGAACGATACTATTCTGATTCAAACTGTTTACATTGCCCAAGAATGTTACAAGGATCATCTCGATTGATACCGGTTAGTGAGAATTTTGTATACATGAGAAAGGCCCACTTCCTCGTAATGATATAATTAGATTCCGGCTCGTTGAAGGAGTTGTGTAGGAAGTGAGAACGAACCCTAATTGGATGGTCTAATTCTATCGCAACCGTTTTCTTTCTTTCTTTCTATGAGTGAATCCATTTCACTTCTACGGTAGAGGAAGTGTGTGGATGTGCCTTAATACTGACGTATGTATTTCCTAGCATCCCCGGGAAGCTTCAAATGATTCTTATCAGGATCAACACACATCGAATCCAATGAAGGTTTAAGCATTGATTTTGATGTTCAATGATGTGGGTTGCAAGATGGAAAAACGAAAAACTATTCCAATAATACCAAAAATAAAAAAGATGATGAAAATAAATTAATACATCGGTATTTTTTTTATCAATGTGTGGGTCTTTTCAAAAGAAGGCGTCTTTTTTTTTTATTTTATTTTATCAGGCGTATTTCTACAAGGTCTTGCGGAAGTCTAAAATATAGCTGATTCGAAAATTCATAGCTGTATTTTAGCAATTTTCAGCTGCAAGTCAATCAGAGTGGGGGGGGGGGGGCGGAGAAGCACGGTGTTTTCTTCTGCAAAACAAACAAGCTGGCCAGTGCGAACACACGCAATTCTTCAAGAGATTTAATAAGCTCGCCACAATTTTAGCTAATCCGGCTCTAATTATTAGATTCTTCTTTCCTCTTTCATAAAGATATTTGTTATAAATTTTAATTTATAACAAATATCTTACAAACTATCACGAAATGATAGTTTGTAAGTATAACGATATTTTGTTTCATCATTTAGATTATAAGTTTATTTCGTGAGCAGAAATCCTTTGAAGTTATGTTCGTGATGTTTCCTTTTTAGAGAAGGGAGAAATCCTTTCATTTCCAGCAGTAATGTGTACTCCGTTTAGTACAACAAAAATTAACCTCTGAAAGTTTTGGTCGCATTCATAACAAAGAACCTTTAATGGGACTTAAGCAAGAGACCGTATCGCTGCACTCCCACATCAATTTTGGAAACCTGGCTCCTTAAAACCCTCCAGTTTAAAGTTTGTGTTTCAAACGTTTTGAAACCAGCAATAAAGAGTTGGGGGGGGGGGAGAATGGAAAAACTGCTCTCTGTTTGCTATCGCGTCAGACCGAATAATGTGGTCATTCCGAATGGGGAAATTAGTTTAGGGCGGTGCTTTCGGAACTACTTTAACAACGCTCTCGATGTTAAATCCTCTCTCTTTCCCTTTACTTTGGCTTGAATCGGTGAGCGCTAACTACGGGTACCCACGGGCTAACCATGGGGCATATTGACTGCATCGCTTGTCCCCGGTACGGAATGCTGCTGGTGTGATCTAATTAGCTTCCTTCCGAGTGAAAGGAAACACGAATCGTTAAGCGAAAAGCAAAACACCTGGAGTTATGTAAAGTACGATTTCCTTTTTCAAATCAGCATTTTTCTCGGAGAAAAGCTTTAAGATGTGCCAGCGCTCAGAAAACTCTTCTACTGATATACACCTCTCTCTCTCTCTTGACATAAAGGACAAAACCACTAAGAAGAAGAAAAAGAAGGAGTTGCTGAAATATAGTGCAGTTCCATACTAAACGTTTCAGGAAGTTTTCTTGCTCAATAATATTGCTGTTCTTTGTGAATATTATGCAAAAGTATTCTCGGTGAAGTGCATCTATTTCTGGCTTGTTTACTCTCTGCATCTCTCATAGCCAACGCTGCACAGGTCACAGGAAATCAGCATCAATAATATATTCGTCGATCCACATTTTCACGATTACGGCAGGTACACACGGCTTTCTGTAATCATGTTGAAACATTTTCTCTCTCACGTGGCCTACAGAAATCGTGGCCACGCCGCCTGGGGGAGATTGATGTAGTGTCGGCCATGACAGGTGCGCAGCGGCAGTTGTATGAGTCATTACAGCGTTCTGTTGCCTCTCTACATCTGAGCTCGCTTGCCCGTCATCGAAAGGCTTTAATAATTGAAAGAGAATCCAAGGATTGGAAAGCCGAGAGTCAACTCACGTTGTAAGCGTGCTTGTAGACGAGAAATAAGGAGATAAGTAAATCCAGTTTGCGCAAAGCTTTGATGCATCATTCGCTAGTAGAAATACTGAAGAAGTAACAGACGAGGGTTTTCTTTTTTCGTTAAGTGTGGATGTCTTTCAAGTCGAGCGAGGAATGAAGAAATGATTAGGCATCATTATAAGAGCAGATGGGATGCCTAGATGGATGGATGGCCGCCTCAGATGGCTTTGTTATTTATTTATATACGTGGAGCAAACATTGGTCTTCAAACGCCTAATTAATGAACTGAATCGTCTATAACGGCGAAGCTTAAATTTTGAGGCGAATTAATATTAAATCACAAGATGAAAGGCAATTGAGTTACGACAGCCTCCTTTGATGTTAACAGTACTTAGAAATTCTAATGCCTGCAGTTAAGTTACACGCGAACAAAGATCAACAGTCCTTAAGATGTTGTTTCCACATGCGCGCTGTTTATCCAGCGAAACATATTGATAAGTTTAACAAAGTTAAGCAGGGGATATTGCAGTCGCCCCAAGATTAAGAACAAACATAACAACTTTGCGTGCCTATCGTCGTAAAAGTAATTGTCACCAGTTTGCGTCCCTTCCTTTTACTGGCGACGAAATTCGAAGAGGCCGTTCGGGGAGATCTGAAAATTTTCATTTTTCTCTTCTTTTACACAAGTTGCATCCGTTCATGGCGAGGCTTTCCCAATATATCTTTTAAATCACAAGAATAAAAGTGATTCTTATTTTAAAAATTTGAAAACGACTCGAGAAAGTGGCATTTGATGATGGTCTGAAATTAGCGGTGATTTTTGACTACTAATAATAAATGAGCTTCAAATAGGACGGCGTATTAAAAACAAATAAAAACACGGAAAAATCGAATCAACATCGCTCTGCGTATTGTTTAATGCATTTTTTTGGGGGGAAAAAAAAGTTACCACAGAGTGTCACACACAATTACATTTGTTATATTTATGTATGTAAAGCTTTGGACTACGTTCAAGGGAACTAATGTCCGAATTATTTGTTCTTCTTTGTGACTGTTTTATCCTCGTGAGATAACAAACTGATCTTCGGTAATTTACGATCAGTTTTCTCTTAATATGCACCATACTTCACCTAAGAATTATCCCGGAAACTGTCGCCCAGGTGGGATTTTCAAGCGTGGAAAGTCGGTTATCACCCCACCGACTGACGGTCATGTGACCAGAGACTGCTTTGTTGATGTGAGAAGACTAATTGAGACAAGAATTGCAGTCTACAAAAGGGTCAACAGAAGACAACATGGTAGCTTAAACACAATAATCCTCCTCTCCCCAACATTTCGGCAGGAATGGAAAAAAATCGTGTGGCTGACATTCGAATGCCACTTACAGTTTTCCGCCCTAATAGAAGACTTGTCGTGTTAGGCGACTTTGGTTTTATTCGATGGGGATTACTGTCTCAGACTGTTATGTCTGTTAACTACGTATTCTCTGGAACACAAATCTTATGAAGACATTTGGTTTTACATGCAAACTGAGCTCCCGAAAAAAAACAAAAAAAACAGCTACTTCTGTGAGAGCAAGATGGGTTTGAAACTTAAGCCAAATATTATATCTTCTTCTTCTTGATTAAGCTATAGAGGGCCCTGTCCATGCTCTTGTTGCGATTTTCCCTCTCTCTCCTAATCCAAACACTTGCTCTGATCGCGTTGGAGAGATATTCTCAATCCATTCAAAATGCACGTTCACTCTTGGCCAAGCTTGGTTTTCAGCACATGTGACGAATTAGTTCAACAGTGGCCGAAACAAAACTTCAACTTTGTTTTCTCAGAAGTGAAATGTGCTAAAAACACGCCACTTGTCAACTTCTTCACCACCAAGAGAAGAGAAGGCAGTCTAGCCGTTTATTCTCTTGCAAAATCCGCCGAGCGGCATTTCCAGATGGCAGTGCTGCTGTAACAACAGGAAGATGAACGTGAACCTCCTGGCATCATTATTTTCCTCCAACTCCTAAACAGATGACAAAAAAAAAAAAAAAAAAGAGAGAGAGAAAAAAAACTGAATTATCTCCAGGCATAATGGAAACCGTGAGCCACATGCCTTCTGTGGCTTTTTGCCAAAAAGAAAGTAGCAGAACAACCTAAATATTAAAAAAAGTTTCTGAATTTAATAGTGTCCCCAATGGTATTTAAATGCTCTGTTCCAAAACCCACCCGTCCTATGGCTCTCTACAGTCTTTGATATTCAGTTGGCATTTGTCACACAGTATAGAAGGAAGCCTGTATTCAGTTCGTTACAAAGGTAGGAAAAGAGATAAAAGTTTTCTTAACCTATTTCTCTATGTTCTTTCCTTCCATTCCCCCATAATACAATGGAGAAAATCACTAACATTCAACGTCTTCACCACCTTGCAGGTCTGCCAGTAATTGTTGGATCATGAGAATGAATTCCATCTCCATATAAGTGCAATAAATCTGTCTCTAAATTACATTAAGGACTGGAGAAACTTGCTCTGTTGATCTTCTTGATATCAACAAATTGCATCTGGCATAGAGGAGTGATAACCAAAATGCCATCCTGTAGTCTGCCCTCCACTCTTTGTAATTGTGTAGTTCAGTTTCCTCTCCGGTCGCACCATGTAATAGTGATAGAAGACGGCTCTTTCTTTCTCTCCTCAGATTTTTCTACCAATATAAAGGTGTCTAAAGCTCTGTTCTTTTGCTTATTCTAATTCTCCTTATACCCTGTCCATATTTTTCTGTTGACATTAGTCTTCATTTCTCAAATCTGGCAATGCTCACACATTCCTAGTTCGAAATACACCTTCTTGGAAAGAAGTCAATGGACACCATAGTGTGAAGGAAAGACAGCCATGGCACCCACCTTAATAAAATGTATGACCTCCTTTCGCTGCGATGACTGAAGCAATCCTACGGGGCATACTTTCCAGAAGGGCACAATAGCGTTCAATGGGAACTTTGGATCATTCTTCCTGTAAGCATATAATGAGGTCCTGGATTGTTGTGGGCAGACGTCCCTTAACCTCACCCGACGCTCCAGTCCATCTTACACATGTTCAATAGGGTTGAGATCAGGGCTCTGTGGAGGCCAGTCAAATGTGGTGCCGTTCATGTCCACAAAGCACGCAATTACAGCAGCAAGAGCCCTATGACACGGTGCATTGTCTTGCAGATGGTCAGTTCCGTAGAAACGCCACAAAGTAGGAAGCATTGCATTGTCCAGATGCCTGTCGGAGTTCAATGTTTGTGGCACCACAAAGAGAAGTCCGAGGCAAAATCAGGAAAAACAGGACCATACCATCACACTTCCACCTCCGAATTTCATAGTTGGGGTTACGCACTTTGATAAGAGACGTTCACCGAGAATCAGCCATACCCACACCCATCCATCTGCTTGCCAGAGGGTGTAGCGTGACTCATCGCCCCATAACACAGCTTTCCAAGCTTCCACGTCTCACTTTACAAGCTCTTTCCACCACTGAAGAAGTGCTGCATGTTCGTTCGGGTAATTTGCAGCATGGATATTGCGGTGCTACCATGGAAACCCATGTTGTGACCTTCGGTTCTGAATGTTTTGTGCATATTCGTTTTCCAGTCGATGCCAAGAAATCTGCATTCAACGTATTGACCGACGAATGGCGGTTTGTTTACATATTATCCTTCATAGCACCCTACGGTCTCGTTCGGTGAGTGCAGGTAGCACTGGACGACCAGTGCAGTTGACTCCCTGCGCTTCCATCTCAGCGTGATATCATTGATTATTGACCTAGGATGGCCCAATTTCTCAACAATTTGCTGAACAGATAGCTGCAACATGACATCCGATCACAACGCATACTTCAAACTCCGTCGGTTCCCTTCATGCAGTCATTTCGTCCGGACGAGTTGCATTGACTTAGGAGCATCATATTCCTCCAATTTGTGACGGCTACAAACACGTGACTCATTATATGGCACGATGGACCTTGTCACGAGGGTGTTCGTTGACTTCTTTCCAAGCAGTGTATTCTCAACAAGTGTTGAATTTCATGCTGTTCTTCAATTATATTGTGGACAACATGGCCATACTTAACGCTATTACGTCTCATTCCTGATTTTCTATTTTTTTAAAAAGAATCTTGGTTCACTTTCTTACCTTTATTAATATCAAATTATCAGATGATTTCGTCTACCAAATTCGGTAGACGAAATCATCTCTCTCTCTCTCTCTCTCTCTCTCTCTCTTTCTTCTTGGGCTGATATTTACCTCTAGCGTTTTATATCCTAAAGATATCACACCTTTGACTTCCTAGTTTTAAAATGTTTGTCTTTTTTCCACTCAAGAAAAGTCTTTCTAAACTATCTCACAGATGGCTAGTTTTTGCGTCATGCCTTTCTGAGGTACTATCATGGTTGTTGTTCCTATTATTGGCTTCTAGAGACCTACCATCCAACTTTCAAGTATATCGAACCTATACTTCTGTTCGCCTTTCGTTCTATCTACTTCCATTCGCTGTGAAATCTCTTCCGATGAAACATCCCACAATGACAACAATCTCTAGGTATTCAAAATTATGTCGATGGATGGTTTTCTTTGTATTCACAGAGGGTGCTTTCACGCTAATCACTACTGTTCAACAAAAGGTTCAGCACTCTCATGTGTGGGGGGGGGGGGATTTAAATCGATATCACAAAGAAGAGATTGTTAGCAATAGATCTACGAACACGACTTACCATAATTCATTGGTGTGCTTAGTCAGGATCTCAGCCTAATTGAACATCTCTTGAATGAGAGGAGGGGAGGGGATCCGCAACATTTCACTACATTAGTAGCATACCTCATGATGCATTCCACACACATTTTGGTACTTCGTGTGGACTATATTGATGGACTGCACCTCCATCCACACATTTCATGAAACCGTTCAGTCAGCCAGTAGTTGAAATTGTTCAAAGCCGCTCTTACGTGCGTTTGAGAGAGTTATCAAAAATAGTGTTTGCATGAAAGTAGGAGAAACCCACAGAAATTTGTTTGTTTGGAAACACAATTGAAGCTTATCATTTTCCACCAAATAAAGTTTGGCAAGTGAGCTCGAACATAAAGAAATATGCTCATCCTCTTTTTTTCCTTCATATGGAAAGGATTATTTTCATAAAGCTAGCTTAAAAGTCCCCTTCTCACAGGGGCCTTTTAAGCATGCGACGAAACAGTGATTACCTTTTCCACAATAACAATGCACCTGCTCATCCTTGTCCAGCAAACTAACCTCACCAAACAAATATGACGATAATGCTCATCTACCGTCTCAGTTTATTTATAGCATTGTCGGTTTTTATATTATTTCAGAAAGATAACACTCAGTTGAAGGGATCTCATTTTAACGACGTAGAACAGATTAAAAAGTAGTCTCCTGGAACGAAATGCTAAACTTGTAGCCATTCCAATATCATCTTCAGTTGAAATTCTCGTGCAATAATAACATGTTTCACAGTCATTATGTTGTTGTTGTTTTTTCCCCTTTGGCACTCTCCCTTCCTCCTCTCTTTCGTCAAGGAATCTTGTTCAGAATGAACATCTTTCAGTTTCAAGTGTCGTTCCTCTTAGGGCGTGATGGTTTGCTGGAATGCTATCGAAGGCTCGAGATGGATTCACCGGTGGTAAATAACAAATAATCTAGGCTACGATTAGCTTTTTAGTAAGATTAGACTAGTTTTTATGCCTGATTCTGTCTCCGCTCAAAGAGTCCATATTAAACCTCGATGCCAGTGAAACATTCACCAATCTCTTTTGATCTAGGTTATGTGTTATAGCGGGCTGTAGTTGATTTTCATCCATTAGTATGTGTCATGAAGGATCTATACAAGAACAGCCACCCACGGTAACATAACGCAATGCGTTTATTCTACATGATGGGTCCATCATATTTCTATAGCTACCGGATAGTCCTCTTGAACTCCCTGTGTATTTCGAGGGGCATCTACTATCAAGTTGCATTTTTTTTTTTTCGATGACCCAACTTTAGAAAGAAATTCTCCTGGTGATTGCATCGGTACGTAACATTGAGAAACATATATCTTTGGCCTAAGTTAGATTTTGAACAAAGAAAGCTCCAACAACTAATTTTCTTGAATGAAATGATTTCATTCATCAATTTCTTTATTAGCTCTTTAACCATCAGAAGTCCTTTAGACCAGAGATTCTCAACCTATGGTAAGGGTACCACTGGTGGTACGAAAACAGATTTGCTTACTGATATATATAATATCTTGAATTAAATATAGTGGTACGCCACTAGAAAAGGTTGAGAACCCCCTGCTTTAGAGCATGGATTCCTAAATCCATCGCAGTGCGTGATACCACTAGTTTGCTTATTGGAATGGCTACAAGTGGAAAATAAATAAAAGTCATGTTTGGTCTCCAGAGCAGGGTTTATGGATTATCTACGTTTAGTCTAGTACAGTATACATCTGTGTACAATAGGTTTTATGACCCACTGTGTCATTAAAAATGCGAACTAGAAACTGAACACATAAATTTATAAATCCACGACGCAGTTGGACGAACTATATCTAAAAGCTCGAAGACACGCACTGTCGGGTCATTTTACATTCCGTCATCTAACAGTACCAATACGTGTATTGTTGAAAAGATTAACGTGGCTTGGAAAATACAATAATTATCGCACTGAACTGGATTTTAGCACCATACATTAGTGAGTTGACGAATTCAAATATTTATCTCATTTGTCGTATTTAAAAGCACGATCTGGTTGTTTTAAAAGTAGCAGGACGATGGTCTGTTCTCCCCCGCCTCATCAGACCTGACAAAACCCCGATGTTCATAGCTTAATAAAATTGACTCGCCACGTCCATCATCACGGAGAGAAAATAAAAAATGCGTCCTATTATTGCAGTTTAATTTAAGAACTTCCGGCTGTCATAACGGAATGCCGATATCTGTAACCTTTTTGAGCACTGTGACATGCGGCAGCGCCTTTTAACACCGTCCCTTCAATTCAAATGAAGATTTATAACTTCATATTTCTTCCGCACTTCCCACCGTATGGAAATTAAATTTGACACATTTTTAAAATCCTCGCTGTTTTTTTATCCCTTAGCGCGTGTCGGGAGATGTCTCGCGCAATTAAGCAAATTAAATGGCAATGCTGGTAAGAAGGTCATATCAATTAATCCGAAAGGAACGGGGGAAAAAGCCGATTCTCACGTAAACACCGAAATGAAAGAATTCCAATGCATGTAATCGCCGAGACGTCTTTGAGAGATTACGACGCCGAAGAAAACTGCTCGCAACTAAAAGGAATCATTAACAATGCAATCGTTGCTCTGTGACACTCCGTTAAAGATACCGATATTTGTCTTCATTTTTTCTCCCTTTTCTAATTAAACAGTTACATACGCCTTGTAGACGATGGTTTGAAGTCGTTTTACGCAGTGTGGCAAATGGTTGTCCCAAAATAATGGGGTGGGTCCTTCGCTGTAATTTTAGAAGTTAATTCAATTTGTGTGTAAGGACTACCACTCTTGGGAATGTCTGTTCTTCAAATGCGAACAGGTTCCTTTGGGAATCTCCAAATTTTAGTTCCGCAAATACGAATGAAATGATAGTGGAAATAACGAATTAAAGCATGAAATAACAGCGAAATTGCAATTCATGTGTCCGGTGGACAACTGTTAATTTTAAATACTTCTACAATGATAAAAAATAATTTTGGTAGTTTTCATTAGAAATAAACAAAAAAATCGCCCACATTCAAAAATATATTTGGGACTACTCCGTGTTACTCACAAGATGGTACTCTCAAAGATATCACACAAATCAGCAATAATCACCGCTTTCTAGATGCAAATTCAATCAGTTATTCCTCGTTTTAAATAAATAAGGCCCCTAATTATTTTTTCCCCAAAGGGGCAGATGGCGGAACTCTATCGCAACGATTTTTGGAAATCGGTAGGCAGTCCAATCCCCTTTCATCACAGCTGACATTCAGGTTATCTCTGCGTCATGTTGAGACTAATCGGCGTATCGATGTTCCTAATTCTGGTCAGAATTCATCTGCGTGTACTCTCATGTGTTGCATGGTGGATTTTTACAGGACTAACCCTAAGTTCTTGCCTGAGCCAAACATCGAACTAGCCAAGTAGAAAAAAGAAACTCGTCAACTTCTTTCTTTCTTTCTTCTCGACCTTTTAAGGCGAACTTCCTTTGGGGAATGAAACAGGCTTTAAAGGACTCCTCTTTTTTCCCTTATTATTTTGGAATTTCTCAATTTCTTTTTAAATTTTTTACGAGTTGGAGATGTCCTTCATTTGAAAACAGTTGAACTCGATTATCGTCGTGAAGCAAGGAGTCTTTATATGGGCTTGTCCCCCAGAAAATATTTTTTTTTTTTAAAATAAAAAACAGGCAAACCAACTATACGAGTTCGCCTATCTACAGTAATATCGTTAAATGTGGAATACCGTCATAAACAAAACTATCAAATATCCCTTAGATTAAAATTCAGTGCCTGCGTACCTGATTATGGTAAAAGGCAGAAGAAACATAAGTTCGATTCCAACCACCAATTCCATCCAAGCACTTTACGTGATTAATATTACCATCACCGCCACCCTCCTAACTAGAGACCTGAGGTGACTTGAAAAAGTTTAATATTTGGGTTCTATAGCCCTGCTCTCAGATTACCCAACCTCGTACTAATTTACCATTTTAAAAGGTAAGCCGGCTAAAGATCGAGCTAACTTTCAACATCTGACAAAGGTGGACATCGATTGCCAACTGATTTCCGAAAAAAAAAAAAAGAAAAAAAAAAAAAAACCTTACGGATAAAGAGTTCGTAGATTTCCTTTGGAGAATGGTAAAACATAAATGACATAAAAGATAAATAAATAAATTATGAACCAAATCGCACACTGAGAACTGACGAAGAGCAGACAGTGAAAACAGCAGTTTTTTTTTTTTTATATATATATAAGTAGAATGCCAAGATCCAGAGATTACCAACCAGCTTTGCATAATGTTCTGTGCACAGTTTTAAGGTGTTAGATCTTTACCATGGTTTTTTAACGAGTTGGGAAAAAAACCTAATCCTGTCGATAAGGCGAGAAACTGTTACCAAGGATGTTCAATCTTAACTAAATCAAACAAGTTAACTGGTCTCATGACGATAGGACTTCCCTCCTCACGCTTCTGGATACCTTAGTTACAATGAAATGATTTTCGACAACCACGCCTTTTATCATGAAGGATCAAGTCAGTATTTTAACAGTGCATAAAGGTGTATTCCAACATAGTAACGGACGAACAGGACGGACATGGGCATTCGTGAAAGCTGCAAAAATGAGTGGAGATCAAGAGCGTGGCGAGTTCGGTTTGTTCCTGAGGAACGTTGGATACGCGAATACGTTGTTGCTCGTTGGTGTGGTTAGCACATGCGTGGAACTAATAAATTAGTTCCACGCAGTGCAGATATGGCTATATGGCAGATATTAACATTTACGGTGAACATTCCCAAGATATCTTCGGATGCCATAGAGAATGGTGTGTTTGTATATGTGGCTATTTTTTTTTTTTATTATGTCAATGCTGTCCACGAAACGTTAATAACCTATTGCACATTAGTATAAGGCTTGGATAGGAGTTAAATAATCCAGGGATTCCTGCTCTAGTAGCCAAATGTTATTTCTTGAAGTCCCTTCAGGCTTCCAGTAAGCAGGTTTCCCAATAGGCGATGAAAACCATCTACCACTTAAACATTACCAAATTTGAGATGCGCTTATCTCGATCCACCAGACTGGCAGTCCGGTCGATAGAAGTAAATCCTAGTATGGTTATATTTTCTATGGCAGCACATAACTGAAACAATGGCATTATTTACAATTCGTTACTTTAAAGGAAGGAGTGCGTCTCATCTACTATCGTTATATGTGATCGTCAGGATCAGCAATCAAACCAAGGAAGTGATATGGCGAAGACACGGCGGAATAGTAGACTCCTTGAATGTAGGCTTCTTCCCGGATGATGAGTTTGACGCACAGTTAACATTCATCCCACTCTAGTCACATCTCGTCTCACAAGGATGAGGAGAAGCCACGGATAGTCTGAGCAAACGAAGCAGGCTAAACAACTACGCTTATGTTTGGCCATTTCTGAGGTTTTGTAAAAAGATTGCATTATGTTTATAAACAAATTGTTATAAAAAACTTTCGACGAAGTTTATAGCATGCAGTTAATGAAATTCTTTGCATGAGACCACTTTGAATAAAACTGAGTTCAGCCAAGTTCTGAAAATATGTCTGAAAAGTTTGATTCTCCTTATTAAACTCGGAACCACAGAAGTATCACTATTGTGAAACAGAGAAACATAAGAATCGCATAGCATTCACCCATTAATGCTTTCTGAAATCACGAGACTTCCACTTAAACATTCCTGATGGGAGAAAACACATTGAGAAATAACGCATTGAGAAAGTGTTTCTCAATGCGTTATTTGCAGAAAATTTTAAATGCTAAAGACATGTGAAATACTCAACATTTAATGTTTTTACGTTAAATTCACACACGCAGTCCTAGTTAAAATATTACGACTACAGTCTTGACAGGTCGTAGACCTGTTCCCGCTTATTGCTGGACCTATCGCCACTCAAGGAGACATGGACTCTATAAGACCTTTGGAAATTTGTAGGGGTATTCTACACCTCATCGCCAGTATTGCTTCCAACAGATCTGTGAGTGATCGGGGTATTCAAGAGAAAAATAAATAAAATAAAAATAAAAGCCATTCCAAAAAATTTAGAGGATTTGTGAGTTGCTTCGTTAGACCTCAGTGAACTCAAAGTAGTTTTGTTAGATTTGTTTTCATCGCTTCCAACCTAAGAAAATTCGCGTATGTTTTATATTTCAAAGAAAGTGCTAAAAGATTTTGTATTTTGTAATTAAAAAAAAAAGTGATTTTTCTAAGAAATGCTTCGACTTCTCCGTAAGATGACTTTGTCCAGATCTAGAAGTTCAACTTTTTTGTTGTTGTTTTTTCAAGAGAGACTTTTCTGCACAATTTGTCTTAATTTTTACGCTTTAAATATAAAAATTATTCATAATTAAAATTCACCGCAATTCTATTTATCTTAGTTGTATGCTATTTGTAAGAAATAACGTCATAAACGTTTTTGTATATAACGTAGGTTATATACGGAACTTGCTGGTAGTTCCCCAGTAAAAGAAATACGAGAAACTGGACGAAAACAAAGACCCCTTTTGTCTTATTTCGTTTTATTTTTGTTTTTCTTTCGATTCGAAATCAGCAGAAATTTTTAAACGTCACTAAACTGAGGACAACCGTAGTTTCTAATTCCACCACAGTGTGGTGCTGCAATCCACACGAGCGCAAAACACGAGTAGTTCAAAATGGCAGATATTGCAGATGCACGTACGAAGCAGAAGGTAGTGATTGGGGAACGTGTGCGTCTCCTATGGAAATGCATACCGGTCTGAAACATTGTTGACGCGAGCACAGGTATTTAAGTGTCACTCCACGACAACCCCTGACCTCACCAGTTTGCCTTCCCGGTATACAGGTGCAAGATTTGCTGGACTGGTTTTCCCATCCCGGATGTGGCACTCGCCAACTACCACCTTCTTGACCATCTGAAGGATGCACTCCAAGGACTCCGTCTTTCACGGGAAACACTAAGCTGAAGCAACCTGTTCGTGAAGAGCTTTGAAGTCGCAATAAAGATTTATGGGGTTGGCGTAGAGCGCGTCGCTCAATGATGGCAGAAGTTTATAGAGAACGCTGGACTTCGTTAAAAAATGATAAGATATTCTCAAAGATGGAGAAATAATAATCCATATAAAATCCATTGTGAAATTAATCACATTTTCTGAGGAAAAAAAATTGGAGACATTACTTTCGACGCGCGCGTGTAACGAAAGGAAAGCTGATAACAACAATGAATACATATGAGACTTTTTAGGTGAAATACTTCAAATTAATTTTTTAAAGTGTGTGTGTGTGTGTGTGTGTGTGTGTGTGTGTGTGTGTGTGTGTGTGTGTGTGCGCGCGCGCGCGCTACAAGAAAATCAGAAATTCAATCCGCAGTTGCAATCTCTGTCGACTTCAGAGAAAATATTAATTCGAACTGGTTCCAACTCTTTCAGGTTCTTTCCAACTCGTTTATTTTTAAAATGGATTCGTAATTTTTACAATTCGAGAAGTGCATAAATTATTGTGATATTTTTGTCCCTCTGAAGATTCAACTCCTATAAGGACGCAACCCACGTTTCGAGAAAAGGAATAAACGCATCCTTGTTTCTATAGAGAAACTGGGAGTTCCTGAAAATTCACGAATTGGTGAGAGATGATTTCACCGCTCGGTGTGATATCCCGGTCATACACTTGTTAGAGGTCTGAATTGGTTGGAAAAGTATCATTTTTCGTCTTTAGACATCTCTCTATGAAAATGAAAAAAAAAATCGAATTCAATTTTAATTTAAAATAATTAGGATTAAGAATTCATAAATCCACGAAATTTTCTGAATTCGCAGTCTTCCTATTCAAACAGGGAGGTTGAAAATTCATGAAAGTTCCGTTTAAATTTTATTCAATTTAAATGGAACTTTTTATTTTTATTAAATTAAATTTTATTAAATTTAAACGTCCCAGTGAGTAGCACCACAAACCGACTTTCTGAAAGTCTTGAATTTTTGCCTTTCGAAATGTGAGCAAACGTTCAAGGCATCGGTCTGCTTCCAGTTACTGCGCACCTCATTTAATTTAGTTCCTGATCAGACTAACAGATTTCTGGAGTTTTGAATTTAATTAGTGCGAATGCGTCATAAGATATCTAATGGGGATTTTTAAAGGATATAATCGATGCGGTTCGAACTCGTTTTCTCAACGTTTAGTTTTTTTTTTCGGCCTCTCACCCGAGTAAACTGAGCAATTAGAAATCGCGTTTAAATAATTGTTATCTCTCGCTCAGCGCTAAAACTTTTACTTATTTATTTTTTTGTTTGTTAAAATCTTAGTCTGCGATTTAATGAGACGAAAATCAGCTCCCTCTACTGACAGCGAACAACAATTAGGCCTCGCATTTTATCGAATTCTTTGTTTACAGCCACGTCTGCTCACAGATAAATGACTTTCGCAAGGCAGATTCCCAAATTAAATCTTATTGACAAGCTCGTGGTGGAAGATTTCGTTTCCCTTCCTCGAAGAACAAACACGAACTACTATCAGTTTCCATATTATGCAAAATAAATGCCTTTACACAAACCAGCGGGAAAAACAAAGGCTGGAGCAACAACGGGGAAAATCCTCTTGCTTTTTATCTCTTGCAACGGTTCAGGAAATCCACGGCAATTCATCAAGCGCTTGATGCAGCCCCGTACTCTTGGGGCCAAAGAAAAATGAGGCTGTTAAACCAATTAAACGGTGGGGCATTCTTGACATCCCCGAAGACCTTATCAGGAGTGCTTGTATCGCGGCAGGATGTAAATTTCCTACTGATTCCTTCAAAGATGTTCGTCTGCTGAGACCATGGCGTTTGCCGTTTATCACCGTGACTTGTGAATAATTAACACGCTCCAGAAAACGAACTTTGTCGCTTATCTCACGCGCCGTCCCCGCAGAGGGACTAACCTGCGCGATGAGTGGAAGTCCTCCTGACTTATTTGTTGTGTGGGCAATTTTAATTAATCTCACTTGTCTTCAAATGTTCCTGGAGGGCTAGGTTTAAATGACAAATAAAGATTGTCACGCTCTGCCACCACTACTACTTCCCGTACCTCATTGCCGCCTTCTCAGCTCTGGATATTAAATGATCGTAATTTTCCCAAGCGCGCCTTTATAACTGTCTCTGAAGAAGCCAAACAACTTTCAGTTTGATTCGAGCAGGGAATTGGAAAATATTCTGGAGAGTGCTCGAAATATTTGAGACATATAAATACTCTCGCAGCCAGTTTAGCATTGCGGCCTTTGGATAATCTTTATTTCATTCGAATAAAAAAAATTTTTTTTTTTTTTTTTGCGGAGGGCCTTGGGGTTATTTTTTTTTCTTATTTAATTATCGTCGCTATCCACGTGCCTATTATTTTAATCTGTTTGCCATACATTTTATCCAAGTATATTACCACGCAATCTGTGCGGTGTAATTGAATTGTTATGATTTTAGTGCTCTCCCTTTGGGGGAATTTTTTTTTCCGTCTAGAACAAGCAAAAATTATTAAAAAGACGAAAAGAAAGCAGAGTATCTATTTTATATGCAAATTTATACCTTTATTCGGTACACTTTACTGTGTGCAGTTTATTGAATAATAAATTTTTCATTTTAAGCAATAAAGTTCTCGTGAAACGAAGACTGGAAAGAACAACGCTGATAAAACATGTCTTAAGGAGATGCTCTCGACTACTAAAAAAATAAACAACACCAACGATAGAAGCGTGCCAATACCCAGCACTGTTTTCCTCGGTTTACTTTATTACAATCTTCATATGTCACGAAGAATGAGATGAGAAGTTTCATTTACCTTAAATCGACCTCTTATGTGCAGCTCTTTCCTCTCATCTGTGTCGGCCACGCTTTTTGGTCGCAAAAACATTAAAATTGTTAACATTTTAATCGCGGAAATTGGCGAAATATCTCCACACGATCACCTATGAATGTACTTAAGCCAGCATTGGGTCTTAAATGTCGTCCTAAATGAAGCAGAGGATGTTGCGAGAGTGGTTTGGTTTTTCAAAATGTTTGATAAGAATGAATAAAATCAGCTGTTGGTAATTTCAGTGATCTCGATTGAACGCGATAGCATACGCAGACTGGATTAAATCTAGCGATACTATGCTTTGATTCCAAATCCATTCGCAAAATGCGCTCATTAATATCAGCCCAATTGGTTTTCATCCGAGTGACGGGAAAGTTCAGCTACAACTTGCTGCTGCTTTAGGTAATTCCATAAATGATGTTTAATGTTACACGATTCGTTCTGTCTGATGCATTAATTTGTACATTCCAAATGTTGCTTCGCTTATTTTAGTAATGCGCTGCTTTGGTCCCGCAAATAGAATTTTTGGAGACCGTCTCGTAAAGTTCGATCTGCATAGCAGTAATTGTCACCTGAAAAACTATTGCGTCAATGAAATTCAGTGTATGAATGAGAAATTAGTCGGGAATATACTACAACCCCAACATTTTAATATTTTTAAACTTTAATATAAATCGTAAATTTCATATTTTTAAATGTTGAAAATCAGAAATTAGAATTTTTTTCTGCTCATTCTCATTAAAAAAAAAAGAAACAAAAATATACAGAAAATATTTCTTTTTCTTTTGTATCATAATATTAACGCGATGTTTTATTATGAATGCGTGATATTTATTTTAGTTTTTATTGGCGTATTTCATCGCAAATATGGTAACTAAGCAAATATACTAATATAATATACTATAAGAAAGTCGGTTTCGAGGAATAGATAGACGGAAGAAAAAGGAAGAAGACTAGAAGTTGGTTCTAAAACAGTGGCTGGAAGTTCGAATTTTTACATGTTTAGAGGAAAGTTGGGGATTGATGGTGACATTATCAGTGGAGCAGCACTCCGGAAAATACCCAAAGAAAAAGCACAAGTCAGAAACAGGACGGCGAGAAAGTCCATGAGAGAGAGAGAGAGGAATAGCCACACACCACACTACCATCTCTTGGATAGCATGAAGAAATTTTAAAAAACTGTTTCGTGCCCCACCCCAAAACATGAGAGCAGTACTCCAAGGACGAGCAGGAAGAGAACTCCCATCTGGTGTTAGCAGGTGGGGAGCTTCATCCGGAGGGGAGGAAGGACGCCAAATCCTTTGAGATCTGAGGAGGCGAAGAATGTGATGTGCTAAAGTTGTGCGCCTAACAATAATTTATAAACATAATTAAGAAGCATTACCATATAAAAATTCAAGTAACGCTTGAAAAGAATAAAAGAGAATCTCCTACATTTGCATGAGATACCTTGTGACTGGTGTCTGCCTGTCTCTACCAGTGCTGCTGTTTTGATACGTTTTATTATTGATATGCTGTAAGCGGCGATTTAAAAAAAAAAAAAAAGAAAGAAAAAGCTGACATGCAACTAACCACAGGCGCGGATAAATAAAATTATCTCATGCAACAGCCTTCGGTTTTCATCTATGCCTTCCTGGTGCGCAAATTTCTAAGCAATTATCTCAAATTTTGTAGTTGTATTAATGCAGAGAGTTAAATTATAATTATTGATGAAATTACGATAAAAAGTTTTTGTGCTTACTTTGACAATTATGACAAGGGCCATCATCAGGGTGGGAAATGGCAATGCGATGTTGTATGGCACAAACGCTTTTTTACATTCTTAATGAAGTAGACAAAGCTTCCATTTGAAATAATATTTCGAGAGTGCGGTTGACATAAAATAAACTGGTATATTGAAAGTTTTTCCACTTAGTTATACTATAAATTAAAAATACCAAGAAATTATACTTGGGTTAATCCCAGGGGCGAATGCTGGTCTTGAAATTCACGCTTGCTCTTGTTATCATTCAGGGAGGTGTGATTGAAGTCTGATTAGCGGAATAATGAATTACTGCCCATTTAAAATTATGTACTGTATTTAGAAATTTACGCACAGTTAATCATACAAATACATTTATTTTACAAATGATATTCTATCTTTTTTCAATTTAGCTACTCGAATACAAATTCTACCCTACGGTTCTTTTTTATGAACTGGTCAATAACATCGTCATAAAAAGTTGGTTGTAACTTAATTTTCCGAAGCAACACGCACACTTGTAAAGGTTGGCTAAGCTCACTGGCTAGAGCTACTTTGACTGCCTACGTTTAAGATGATGAAGGGAGCGGAAATGGCTATGTGCGCGTATGAAATCACAGTGCTGCAGCGAGGACTTGGAAGCTCCCACAAACCGAGTACGCCAAGGTAGCTTTGACTAGACCAGGAGTCGGCAAACTTTTGAGACGGAAGAGCCAAACCTGTCCATCACAACAATTTAAAAATTATTCGAGAGCCATAAATATATGGCTCTCGAATACTTTTAAACAAGGAAAATTTAAAATTTTACAAACAAGGAAAATTTAAATTAATATTATAATAAATTTATTTATAATAATATATAACAAGTTATAATATTAATTATATCTTTATTAAATGAAGAAAAATCACACAAAAATTGCTCTCATTGGTTTTAATCAGTGTGAGCAATGAGCTTGCATTTCCTTAGAAAGTTTCTGTATGTCCGGTTTGTAACTAGTCGTTTTTAATTTACGTGCCACGAAGTTTTGCGAGCCCTATAAAACAAATGAAATCACCATTATGTGAATAAAATCCTTTAAAAAATTTATAAATGAAACTATGATAGTTTTATTTTCATTTTACTTCAGAGCCACATGTACGTACCCAAAGAGCCGCACGTGGCTCGCGAGCCGCAGTTTGCCGACCCCTGGACCGGACTAGAGCAAGCATCGGCCTTCGATACACAACGCAAAGCTCAATTATTGCCGCGCAAGTTTAAGACGTCTTCTGTCTACGAAAATAAAAGCGTAAATGGAATGCTTATAAATGCATGCATTTATTAACAAATAAATAGTACTTCTTTCTCAATTAATGAGCTTGCGAAGCAAGCATGGAGAATTCGTCCCTGTTTAATCCTTTATCCAGGTGTAGGCAAACAAGTTTGCTCTTGAAAGCAAAGTTTGCTCTTAGTATCCCATAATGTAAATCTCCATTATGGGATACTAATTCAAGTGATGTGAAGTCATTAGCTTCTTTATACGAGTTTCCCAGTCCTGAAAATAGTTCAGGCGCCAATTTGTTTGCATACACTTGAATAAAGGATTAAACCAAGAATATAATTTCTTGGTATCTTTAAACAGGGATATTGTGACGAATGTAACACCAACCTTACTGGTTAACTTTAAATCATCAATTGATAAGGGTCGAAAGCGAATTGTTATTTTAACCTACGGAAAGAATGGAAGTTGAGATGGACTGCGTCTCCAGGAAATGCACCGACAGAAGTAAGCTGTCGGTGCATTTCGAAATACCCGTTAGATGAAGAGATTGAAAAAAAAAAAAGCGAAAACATTTAATATATCCGATCACGTGACATAGACGATCATACCGTGAGTTTCAGAAATAAGAGCCTCATTGCATTCAGACGAAGCTTAGCTGGATGAATGCGAGTGTCACGCAATCCATAAAGGAAACTACTTTAAAGATGAAATAGGGAGATAATGTGACCGCTGCTAAGGAGTATCCTAAGACATTTGTAAAACACTTTGTGTACAAATAAAAGAAGAAAAGTAATACTAATAATAAGGCGCTGCAAGTCACAACAGTGAAGATTGATTGTTAAATGGTAAATCTCCAGCTGGACTTATACAGTTGGTGTTCCAAGGGAATAATCGACAGGTTCGCTGGTCGTTGCTTGTAATTGGGGTTCATCCGTCGATCAAGAAATTCGAAACTGATGCGAAAGTAAAAGTGTGGGAAGAAGATCCAACACAGTTAACAGAGATTGTTGCTTTGAGTGCATCTGAAGGGAATATTTTACCGGTGTGATAAAGAGCAGTTCATATGTAATCCTATCAAAATAAATTCTCTAATCTGTTCATTTATTATTCCACTCTAATTTTGGTAATAATTTCCAAACATTGTTCTGTTTAGGAACCAGCTGAAGGCGCAGTAAATAAATAAACCGAAACTAATAGTAAGTTAGAAAAGTAAAGAAATAAATTCACAATTAAAATACTAAAGTAAGTTATTTTTTGAAAATTTTCCATTCTTCTTCTTCGAGTCTGGCAGTTCCCTTTTTTCTCCTTTCTTTCCAGTCAATGAGTAAACAAATGTGGAATTCGCTTCACATGACTGCTCATCCTCTCTTTTACAATCTATCGCCTGTGCCTGCCCATAAAATTTCACAAGTACGATTTTTTTTAATCAACGATCTATTTAGACTTGGGTGTCATTTAAGGATGGTCTTAACCAAGTCTGTGTCTAGTCGAACTAATTGTTTAGAAGAGCATAAACAGCAAATGACACATTTTGGTTGTGGGTCTTGAAGACATGATGATGACGCATAGTTCGCTGCCACTGAATTTAGCGCAATCAAATCTCAAATACTTCAAGGCATGTAACGAATGCTTTAAAGTAGACTGCATTAAAACATTAAAAAAAAGCCAGTTTAAAAAAAAAGCGCTTTAAGCATACGAAAGGCTGAATGTCTTTCACGGGTGAGATTTACATTAAATTATGTTAATTTAATTTAATGATATTTAGGTAAGTTCATATTAACTATTAATAATGTTGGATGGGCTAAGGATTCAAAATCCCGTGTGCGGACTAAACACGTGACTAATTTTTTAAATCCACTTCCGGATTCCCTTCCAATTAGCAAGCTGATGTTCTCGAAATGCTTTCCATTCGTCCAACCATTTTTATATCGAAAAACTTAAAACATTTCAATTCGTCAGCGGAAGTGGTGTTAACACGATCACCCTTTTTAATTTTTTTTTGCCTGATGAGACAATGAGCTATTCATTCCATTAATAGAGAAACGCAATTTTTTCTATCCTTCTATATTTCTTTTTTTTCTCATAACAGAACCGCTTAAAATCGAAGCAGATTCACATTACACGTGTAGCATTTGAGTCCCAAATAAATGCAATTATGGTTTGGTCCTAATGGACACTTTTCGAAAACTGATAATGCAAAACTTCCGTTTGACCACCAGTTTGAAAGTTGATCATTACACTGTCATTAAAAATTTAATTCATTTCGAGGTTTATTCTTTTATGGAATTTAATTTTATACAAATATAAAATGCATGTGGAAGAATTAGCGATATGTTCCCTAAAAATCACTTTCAATCTTATGAAATATTTTTAAATAATTCCTGATGTGCTATTTACTCTTAGCACGGGTGTTCGAGTTCTTTAGAATAGTCAGAAGAAAAAAATACTCAGCTTCTTATAACACGTTTTTTTTTTTGTCTTATAATTCAGCAATATCCCCGCTAAGAATCACTACATTGGGCCTACAGAGCATCCCCTTGTTATACTGACAGTTCTCGCGCGGTTAGTCTAGTGGCTGTGCGCTTCGCAACCATATGACTGGGGAAGGAGTGTCCCAGGTTCGATTCCCGTCGAAGACGTGAGGAATTTGAGGATCTTCCTCAGCCATAGCCAAGTTAGCCGCTCTTGGGCAGTAGGTTTTTTCCGCCAGTTTATCTGGGGGTTTTCATCCCGCAAGCAGGCAAACCGGCCCCGTGAACACACACGGATCTACAGCCATAAATACTTAACCCCCATGAGGGGGCTCAACTCGCCTCAATAGGGAAGGGGAGAAAAAGGGAGGAAACTCCATACGAATAAATAAATAAAACTGACAGTCCTGTGCAGATTTTTGAAACCATGGTTTATTGGAAACATCCCAAAATACTCATTTTTCCTTCTCTGTTTAATAAAATACTTATTAACAACACGTCTACGAGAAGGAATTCTTCTTCTCCTTTATGGATCTAAACATGGAACGATATCACATTTTATTTTCTTTTTTTGAAGTACTTACATCTAATCAATGCGGTTTTATTATTAACAGAAAAACGTAAATAATATTATTTATGTCGAAGTACTCTAAAACAATAAGATATTTTTCATACGAGAAGAATTGCACGAGGTGGTTTATTCTGTCGTGACTCTAATAACCCAGAACAGCATTTCGAGCGAGCAACGACAGTCGCTCAACAACCGAATTGGTTTTTATATAATTCCCCCAATTAGCTGATCGCGTGCGCTGTAGAATACTAGTCGATCCAGTCGGATTCCTTTTACAGTCTCGAAGATGTCACAAGTGAATATAAAAGTGGAGTCCACTTTCGCAGTCTTGCAGAAAGGCGAAGTGCACATCGGTGTATGTCCCGATTAATTTCAGCGTCACGACTGCACTTGTCCCAACAAATGTTCTCCTTTCAGTTTCTATCGTTTAGGATATTTAAATTTTTATCAGTCTCGTGATTCTCTGCCGTATGTAAAGCGATATTTTCTTTTTGATTATTTTTAAATTCGTGATTAATTTTGCAGAAGATTTCAGAATGCAAACAGCGCGTGAATGCATTGCGGTGGATTCAATTGAAACAATTCCCAATTTGAGTTTGCATTGAAGTGTTTTCTGCGAAACTACTGTGCGTTCTCTCTCTCTCTCCTATCCAACCTTAGAAGTGATAAAGCTGACGTCGAGCTTTTGTTTTCCTGGTTAGAAGTAAATTATAATCGTTGGCGAATCAATCCGTCGTGTGACGAAGCAGCAGCAGCAGAAACGCGCTGTTATTCTTTGTCCTACATTTGTCGCTAGATTCTGATCTTAGCGCAGGTAATTGTAATCGGCCGTCTGGGGACATTGTTTCACGATCTCCATAACAATTCCTTTATAGCGCGTGCACTTCTATAGCAGTACGTGTGGCAGCGGGTATCATTTCACGCTGTTCAGCTGGGTTGCTGCGCGCGCGACCTTCCACGATATGTTGCGTGAACGTCTGTTGCAGAACGAAAAGTTCTCTAATCGCCGCTGAAAGTGTTTCAAATGAGCCACCTGAAGCAGCTCGTTCCCCGAGGAGTTCATTAATGGGAATTGCATATTGCCGTAGAAGTACAGCCGTAATGAATAACGTTGGGTGTGGGCCCTGATTTGGCAAATGGCCGTCACGAGGGTGGGGACTACGTACGCGCTCAGACACTCTGTTGTGTTATATCGTAATAATGCCTTTTGCTCTTTCGTACTCTTCGGCGCACCAAGAAGATGCATCTGCAGCGCCAAGCAAATCGAGACTGCGAGCTCGCATTGTGAGCTCCTGCCGACGAAAATGATTCGAAACGGAGCTTCAACGCATAATGGAGAAGCACCTGGATCGGAGTTTAAGAGAATTCTAATGCCGTTTTGTTAATAGAAGGCTTTAAAAATTCAACTGGTCAAAGGAGCAAACCTGAAAGCAATGAATCAAGTAAATAACAGGCTGTCACCGGACTTAATGTTAGGAATTACGTGCACTGTTTAATTTACATCCCTGCGGATAAAAGAAAGTTCCATCCACTCGCAGCAGTCACGTGGCGATGAAATAATTATAAATACTCCATTTGATAATGAGTACATCCGTTGCCGCATCCGCGAATTCATTAGGCACATTTGATCCCCGATTACTTCATATGCATCGCGGCTCAAATTACTTTAATTCGTTTTATTGATGAGATTTAAACAGTTCCGTATTAAAAATAAAAAAAAAATACGTGCTAAAATTATTTTAAAAATACCTCGTGATTATCGAAATTGGTGTTCTGTAGTTTCCAACCTTCGTAAGTCGAAATGAATAAATTGCAAGAACTCCAGGGTTTAATGATGTTCTCTAAATAAAAAAATAATTTGAGAAAATTAATCGAGTACTTTGTTTTGATGCTTTTTAATGAATGAATAAATGTTACTTAACCTAAAGGTAATTATTATTCTCTTAGTCGAATAGTTTTGTGCGCATGCGCACCCATCTCGTTACAATCAGTAGGCGTCAAGATGGCGACAGTTTCCACAAAAGCGTTTATTGCGGCATATAAAATTTGAGTCAGGGATTGGCGTGCATCGAAAAGGTGGGCCAATCTATCAGACTAATCCACCTGGGGATAAATGTACCAAGCGGTGATATAATCAATTTAAATAAAGTGGCAGTGTTGAGAACGCCCCCCTCCGAGAAATTCTTTTACTGCCCAATTCCCTGTCCATCTTCGACGCTTCGATTTTTTTCACCATGCGAGGAATGAAGTGTATACGTCAAAGGTTACTTCACTACAAGAATTAAAACACAAAAATTGGATATGCTGTAGCTATAGTTACTGCAAAGTACTGAAAGGGGACGTCGCAGAAGCTGATTACGGGTTGGATGTACGCCCATGTGCAGGTTTCGCCTTAAACTTTACATTCCGATCTGTCATTCACAACGTGTGTTACCGCTGTTATCTTAATTTTGAAATCACTATTTTCATTTGGTTTGTTGAACCTTGTACATATGCGGATAATTTCTCCAATGCAATATTCTTCTAAAGAACGAAATGCCATACATTCTTCCCCCTCCGTCTCCACCACATCCCAATGAGGAAAATCGCAACTCATGCGTAGGGCATCGGGTTCTTGATTTTTTTTCTCTTAAGTGGACTTTTATAATTAATCTAAGGCAAAGAATCACAATTGGATCGAGATTTGGCTGTTTCTTTGCTTTTCTGTTGTGCCTGCCTCAGGCATAATAATCAGACAACCGGATCCACAGTCCCAACTTTTTAGTAGGAAAATATAATTTCAAGGCACAGATATGGGGAATGTTACCTTAAACTTCCTTAGTTCCCTCTCTCTAATTGTGTCAAATTCATGCTTGAACTCATCACGTGACTCGATCAACACATGCCAAATGAATTCAACTAGAATTAGATATCAGTCCATTCATCGAAGGACTCCGATGAAAAGGTTATCTGAATGATCGATCAGAATCAAACATTCTTTGTGCATCGAAACTAAATTATCTTATGCGATAATATTGCGTAGTTTCCCAAAATATCCATACAGATTTTAGTAAGCATATTTGGCTTATCTCGTACACATTTCAGAATATAAGGAAAAGCTACTTGTAATTTTTAGCTTCTGGCATGGGACTAACAAGAAATATACGAAAAAGAGGAAGTTCCAGTAAAACTAACTGCTGTTGAAAGGTTTTCAATTGGTTATATTATAAATTTAAGATACCAAGAAATTATATACTTGGTTTAATCCATTTTCCAAGTGTAAGCAAACAAGTTTGCGCCTGAAGTACTTTCAGGTTTGGGGCAACTCGTGGCAAAGGTGGTAACTTCTAATCACGTGCCTTAGTATCCCATAATGCAAAGCACATCTCCTTGCCTATGACTTCTCCGTTACTTCCACCTTAGTATCACCACCTCTGGGTCTGGCTCCCACTGATGAGACTTCAATAAAGCTCTATGTTTCACTACCGGTCTGGGTAGTGATCCTTCCCATAATGCATAGCATTATACATGTCTGCAATGGAGATGTGCTTTGCATTATGGATATTAAGGCAAGTGATGTGAAGTCATACCACCTTTACCACGAGCTGCCTCAGTCCAGAAAATACTTCAGGTGCAGGCTTTGTTTGTTTACACTTGGATGAAGGATTAAACCAAGTACATAATTTCTTGGTATCTTAAATTTAAAAAATAACTGCTCTTTGGTGGGAGGTTAGATTAGAGTTCGCTCCTAATTCTTTTCATTATAAATTCATTTCCATCATTTCCGTTTCTCTTTCTCTGTCTATGTTTCACTTTGTAAAGCAAGAAAGACATCCTCCCATCTAAAAGTCAGAAAAGGAGAGAGGGGGTAACAAACGAGGAGCACTTTTAAATATTCGCATATTCTTTTACTTTCTTCTATTTAATATTATCTTCGAGTACGGTCTTTAATTCTTCCCGCCCCTTCACCACAACAAAGGAGCCTTTTATCCGTTAACTAGAACGAGTCCAGCCTTCACGGTTCTGATGACAGCACATGCCATAAAGGGTGTGCCTTCTCGAAATTTGCCTGCATGAGAAATGATTCTTCTGCCGTCGTTAATCACCGCAGTAACCCACGTACGCCTGTTATCGCAGAACACCTATTAAAATGGCTTCTGCATGGTCAGGTAGGTATGTTGATAATGAAGCTTCACCTACATTAGCACTGCCATAAATTTGCTCTTACAAACTTTGCATGCTTATCAGGAGCGAAGAGCTCATTCGACAGAGTACGTCGGGCCAGTTCTGATACAGTGACACGGACGCTTACTAACGAAAGGTCAACCTGTGATATCTGTATAACTTTTTTTTTACCCGCCCTCTTATCTGCGTGCTTCTCTTGTTAATTATTACCGCCCACTCAAAGATTACAAACCGTAACAAAAAAAAAATAGCGGGATAGTTAATTTTCTCTACAAAGTTGCTAACAGCTGTAATGGTTACAGCTTATTACCGTACAATGCGAAGCGGAAAAGGGGAAAAAAAATCTCCCCAAGTTAAACAACCCAATTAAACTTGCCCGTGCGTTGATTAATTTATTCCTTCCCGTGCGTCCGCGCGATGTAGGGTTGGCCTAACATTGAAGTATGTTTCGAATTTGAAATGAGAAGGTGTCATTAGATAATTATATTTGTCTCAATTTAGACATAGTTAATACGATATCCCTTACTGGTTCATTACATCTAATCAAGCTCGCTGGAATTATTTTCACACCTGCCTTCACAAACGGCACAGCAGCGAGAAAGCAAAAATCAGAAGCATCATAAAACGTGCTCATTCTTGGAGAGTTTCAGGAAACGAATTTTAATGTTTCGCCATACGCAGCGTTTCAGGCGGTCTCGCTTTTATAATTTATCAATATACGGAGATCACGCGCTCCTCCCGTATATTTCATGTTTGCGATTGCTTAACTGACATTCGTGTAAAAACAATGCGACATTTGATTGAAATGACTTTTGGTTCGAATCTCGTCTAGAGAACGAAGATCTTTATAAAGGCTATTCAACAGAAGTGAATTACCCTCGTGAGAAGGTACACGAGAGTTCGTCCTCCTTCAAAAGAACTCAATTAGGAGAATGCATAATTCAGAGGGTCGAATTCCAGATGATTGAAGTTGAGCTCTCATAGTATCCATTTATATATATAAAAAAAAAGGGAAGGAATAAAATTGAATGTGAGAATTGCAGAGGATATCCGTACTGAATGTTCCGGGTAAGATTTATGCAAGAATACTTGAGAAGACTTCAGAAAAACTTGAGAACCAGCTTAGTTCAAGGCCAAACTGTAGTGTTCGGGATCAGATTTTTCAGACTTTAAGACAAAATCATTGGAATTTAACAAAGATCTGTATTTAAGCTTTGCAGACTTGCAAAAGGCATATGACAAGGTGCCAAAAGAAAAGCTATGCACAAGGCTGCAGTTATATGGTGCCAATGGGGCATTTTATCAAGCAATACTTAGTCTCTATTTGAGCTGTAAGTCAGCAGTTAGAATTGAAGGAAATACAGGAAGATGGTTTAATGTTAAATCTAGGATCAGACAAGAATGTATATTATCCCGCCTATTATTCATTATCTATATGGATCATATTATGAAGGAAAGTGGTATTAAACATGATATCAGAATTGGAGATGTTAATGTCAGCTCTTTACTTTATGCGGACGATGTTATACTTCTAAATCAATCCAGTACAAGTCTGCAGGATTCGCTGACTAAATCGAATCACTTCTCTAAACAAATTCGTCATGAAAACCATCAATAAATAAAAAGACTAAACGTATAAAAGTAGACGGAAATGAAGTAATCTTCAACTGTATTCTGAATGGAGAAACTCAAACGCAAGCAAAATATTTCAACTGTTTAAGGAAGATTAACATGGAAACAGACAGCAGAATAAGCAACACTAGGGTACAGCAACAGGGAGTCGAATTTATACGGAATAAGAGGGGAAATAACCAGAACGCTAACTAGCTGGATACTAGACCGTGTTCGAAGCAAAATTAACTTATGGATCAGAAAGATTAGTTAGAAATAAAAGTCAACGAAAGACTCTAGACCACAGTCGAGAGGGTTTTTAAAAAAAAATAAATAAAAATAGGAGAATAAACAGATGGTATCAATAGCAGAATCATATTAAAAATGAAGACTTTAGCACACTCACAGGAATGGGTGTAAGTTGAGCTAATCTACGACGGTAGGATTATTTAACGGGAGAGAAAAGGTTAGCAGAACAGGTGTTTGGTGCTAAGATGAATACCAAGATCGTGAATTTAGGCAGTTAGAAGTATCTTAGACGAGCGAAATAAGCAAAATCTAAGAACATCGGAGTCCCGAAAAATAACAGACCCATTGGAAGAAAAACTGTTGTGAAATGAGTAATAATGTAAACAATCATGTAGACTATCATGTATCTGTTGAAGGTACATCTCGGGCATTTGGTGATGGTAATGACATAATATACAATCCTGACCAATTATCTCGGCCAAAATTTTAAACAGCATAAGTTTGAAACAATTTATTATTATTATTATTTGCTTCAGGCAGAGACCACCTTTATGCAGCCACCAGTTGCTTAAAGTAGAGACGACCATAACAAATGAAGTAGAATTAGATCAGTTTAAACTAAACCACAAAATAGTAACAATATAAACATCAGTAAATTTCATAATGGCTATACGATTAAATAAAACAGTGTACATATAAAAGTCTACCCCGAGAATTGGTCAGAAATCTTTACATGATCAGTGCCAGACTGTGGACCGTCATCTGGATCGCACTGATGGAGAGGAGATCGCAATCTCAAGCCTTAATGATGCTCGGATAACATTATTAGTTGTGTATGTAAATAAGTTGCATCTGGAGAGCAACCGATAAAGTCATCAGTGTAGATTGTAGTGGATGAAAATTTAATTACCAAAATCCATACGCGAATGAAAAGATCATAGCACAACACCATAGATTCACTTTAAAAACGCGAATTACAGTGAATTATCTAAATTCTTACCCAACCCTTTAATATCAAGTTTTTCATTTTTTTTTCTCTCTTTCTTCTTTTTTGCGTGTGTGATCCCGCGTATGGGAGTTATCTTCTCAATTTGCATTGCAGAATATTTAAAAAATCCACCCAACTTTTTTTTTCGTTTGCCAGAAGTTAATGTTGACCTCCGGAGAATTTAAGTTTCCCTTTTTATTTTTTTTTCTCTGCCCTCTTTCCCACTCCCTCTGTGTTTTGCATACGCCTTTATTTAAATATGGATTCCGCGCATGCGTAAAGTTTCGCGTAGCTGCTTTTTTATTATTATTATTATTAAACGACGCCTTTCTTTCTCCTTTTTTTTCTATACGAAGATTCCATAGCGGTTATATAGAAAAACCACTTTTTAGTTCCTTTCTTTATCCACACAAGATGAATTTCAGTGCCTCCCCCCCTTAAAAATCTCCGAGTACTTAAAGAAGACGCGATGATATTAAACCTATTTAGTAAATTGCATCCGTTTTTGCAATTTACGGAAGTTATCTAAAGCTAGTGATCAAAATTATGTACGACACTGTTATTCACATCGTAATCACCGGCTCCGAACATAAAAAACGCGACGCTGGAGCCACGCAATAAACAAGATCTAATTGACTGGGTGCAGTCTAATATTAAGGATTAAATTCCCTTACCTTAAATGATATTCGTGCAGCACAACAGGGGTTGATACGTAAAGCCTCACAGCCCGAGGTAATATTCGTTTTTTTCCTTCCTCCATTCTTTCTTTCACAACGAGTGGTTCTCATGCAGTTTCACCTTGCTAATAAGAACTTAGATTATACTTGTCCCTCGGAGAATGATCTTATTGTTTTATTGCAGTGTTCTTCGTGTTCAGTAAATATTCAATTCGTTTTTTTTTTTTTTTTGAAAAAAAAAAACCTCCTTACATTGTATTCGCCGTCGTGTTTCTTTCCCACAAGATGTATCAATCAACTACGTCTTGCCGGTTTTCATTTTACCTTCGTAAGACACGAGAAAGAATTACAAATGAATGATGAACTGCTGGGATGCTCGCCCGCTTGCATTATTTAAACACAACAAACACTATCTATTGAATCCGCTGTTAAAATCGACATAACCCTCGGAGAGTAATCGCAACAGTTCTAAGATCGCTCGACACGAGGTCATAGAAAAGGTCCCGCTAATATGCACTTTGGATGTCGGATATCATCAAGTCCTTTTTCTTGTTAGGTGTTTGTTTCTTGTGATGACCGCGTGACTGTTTCAGGCGATGATTATCAGCGGCCATTTATTTCATTGATACAACGAGGAAACAGATTTTGTGCAATCCCTCAAAAATGGTTGAACCACTCACAGGTGCTGCAATCCCTTTCTGGAAATGTCACAACCGAATCGGATGAATTAAAGCGCTTTGCTAGTAGTTTTCCTTTGAACGAACGGTATGGGCAGCCGTGAATCAGCGTTACAGCAACTGAAAATATTACTAATATTTGTAACGAATGGTTTCCAGCGGCGCACCCAGGTGGGAAAAGGGCCCTTTCCCCTCAAAGAAAAAAAGAAAAAAACACTAGAAAATTTTCCAAAAATCTTTTCCTAATTAAAATTCATTTTTTTTTATGTTAGGTTGTGTCTTGTATTTCTATACTATTCATGAATTAGCGATCGTTGCAGAAGCTCAGTCATAGGTCGTATGCGATGCGTAGTGTGTATTCTCAAATCGTCTACTCAACTCGCCTCCCCCCCTCCCCAAGATTAAATCCTGAGTGCGCTACTGATGGTTTCCCACATTTTTAAAACAGAAATAGGTATGGCTTAATTTTTTTCCTGTTTTAATTTTAAAAACAGATTTATAATAGTAATCAGCATCGGTTTAGTATCGAACTTTTCACTTCGATTAGTATTTCCTTGCAAATAAAAAATGATCCAATTCCCTTTTACATGAACTCTTCCTTTGTATGTGTGTGTGTGAGAGAGAGAGAGAGAAACAAATTAGAGTCCTGACAAAAACCTTCTCAGTTAAGGTATTTTTATGTAATCAAATCATGGGCTCGTGGGAGTACTTTTAGTTCGAAAATTCTATCATGACAACATCACCATGGTCCAGTCTCTTGGACTGCATTTGCCCACCGGTTGATACAACCTGGGTTCAAATCCCCTCTTTGACGAGAGTATTTTTGGCAGCATTTTATCTTTAAGCAAGCGGGGTTTTTCATTCTTTAAACACAAGCAAAATGGTCACCTAAAACTAACGTGCATAATAATAGACCCGTCTCACAACCTCAGATGCTTCGGTCATATTTCTAATCAACTAACAGCTCCCCCCCCCATGATTAATTAAAATCTTGTCTATGTTTTGTCCTCGAAAAATCCATTAATATTGACTTTAAACATAACTGGAACTCATCCAAGAAGAAGTTAAAAACAACTCATACGGAGAATGGTCGAAATATTCCAAATTTGTTACTTCATAAAAAATGTTCACTTAGATGTTTTGAAAAAAGAAAGGTGAAAATATCGCGTCTCTTCTCTCCACCCAACAGGCTGCTTAAATCCCACTCTGAACGTGGATGTGCTCGCACTCGAGTGGCTAAGGAAGGACATCCACACACACCTGAAGTGGCTTGAACGCCTTCCGTGTTTACCCTCTCTAGAAGGATTTCTGGATTATGGGTAGCAGCGATGGTAGGCTAACCTAATGTGCGATAAGTTTACAACCTTCCTGGGTACGATTCACATAAAAAGGGGGAGGAAGTGCGATCTGTAAGGCAAATCTGTAAATGTTATGGTAGGAAAATCCTTTACATATTGAATAATCCCTTAAAGCATGGACTATATTTTGCTGATCATCGTTAAAATGTATGTAAGCACTTGTTTTAATTTAAATGAGATGCAGATTTTTTATTTTATTTCGTGCAAAAGCCGAGGCAAGCGATGATCAAGTCAAACAGGATTCTTCTTCAAAAGGAAGGCCCAAAAAATAAAAGTTTAAATTTTTGGTGAGGATCTCAATCAACAATCGAATACCAATTTAGTATTTTCAATGTAGAGAATGAACATTTGATTTTCCACTCCAGAAAGTGCGATTGTCTGCAGCATTCGATCTTAAAAACACGAAGCTACCACCGCGAAAATTTAATAATTAAATAAAAAGGATGAACGAAAACACAATCGAACATTATTATAACGGGATCATTTCACAATAAATGTTGTATTTTCAACAGACAAAAGGAACGTCGTATTCTGTTAGATGAGGATTTCAGTTTCAAGCACTTCCGCTATCATTATTTAAGCTCTTCGCTTTTCTTACTAAAAAATCAGAGCGTAAAAAAATTCCAGTTATGAATTAATGGAACCACCCTTCCTAATTCATCACGGTTTCGTCTTATTTCTGCTTTTCTTGTTTTATTTGAATATGATTCTGCTGTGTTATTAATAAATAATAACGTTTATTGGCTTATCAACATTTAATGGCTTATTAAAAGGACGGAGGGAGAAGCGATCTTATTTACAATTTTGATTTTTTCATTAAAACTTTTTTTTTTTTTCATATCGTTTGAGTCTGTTTTCGCATTTAAATATTTTATTACTCTTTTTGTTTCATCCGATTCTTTTTTATTACAAGATTTCTTTTGTTATTCTCAATGTGCTCTTTCGGCCGTGCAATTCAACAGCGTAAAAGCATCAACCCACCCCTAAGTCCATTTTTAAGATTTTATGTCGGCCGAGATATTCGGTGGGGACATAACCTCAATAGTAATGCCTCCTAACAGGGTATTACTATATGAGCAGCACAACTACAATTTCTTTTCCCTTTAGGGTGGTTTCAGAGGGGTCTCTGAGGTTCCGTGGTCACCTCCCCCACCCGGTACTGAAGGATTTCGCAGACTGTCTTGCATTGTGTATTATCTCGTTTTAGCTTCAGAGTCGGCACTCGAAGTGGCTCATTGCTGTCTCCCCCCCCCATTCCAAAAGATACGAAACTGACATTTGTAGAGTTCGACTTCTCTTTGCCCTTAAACCGCAAACAAACAACAACCAAAAAAATAAATAAATATAAGTCTTAGGATTCACTTTTCATCAGACAACCGCATCCGTCATTACCACTACGGCGACGAAATGGGAGACTGCATTGTCATACGGGCTCTCCTTTGTAAGTCGTCTGTTTTACCACCCATTGACTGGAGACTAACATTGCTCGGGAATTAGATAAACACGATTCGTACTCCCATCGGATATTTATCGATTCCCTATTTCTTTGCTGTGCACACGCGGAGCTTGTCATATTACACGCGCGCGCACGCGAGTTAAAAATTATTGGAAAGAATGTTTATAATGGTGATTTAACCTCTTCGTTCTTTTCGTCCTTGCAGTCGAGAAGATGGCAGATCGACTAAACTGAGAATCTCGGGGAGTCTTTTGTTTCGATTATTAAGCCCCCGAAAAAAAATGAGACATTTGCGTACTTGGGCGTTTTTCTCTTTCCCCAGAAGAGGAAAATGAAAAAGAATTCCAAACTTTTCTCTCCTTCTTATTTCCCCGCGCGAAATAAACAGTGCTCAGAAGCAATCTCTGCATGTGGTCAACAGTCGCTGGCGTCTTTCGTATACATTTTCATTTCGCCGCTGCATTTGCACACCCATCATGAAACAGAGCCGGAAAAACTATCGGAAAGGTGTCTCATTTCTTCTTTCCCCTTTACACGTGCGGAGGAGAGACATTCGCAGTCTCGAGCCGGAACGACGACGACTATCGCTTTCCAGCGTCAGTTATGAGGGTGTGCCGCCCTTGCACGAGGACTCACATCAGCGGGACTTCCGAGAGAGACACCGGTGTTTTTAGAAGAAGCGTGCGGTTCATCAATCTTCATTTGGTGCCCTATCGCGGAGGTTTAGCTTGATATAGCAAGCGCCCCGAGTGCACGCGACGAACTCGAGGCCGTCAGAGATGCTCCAGTAATGGACAGTTCGACGTGTTTGTCGTAGAATAGCGGCTGATCGAAGGCAGCCGCTCCGTGCGCTCTGCGTAAACCGAGGGAGCCGTTTAGACACTAACGTAGCCAACAGATAACAATACTCCAAAATCTCTTTCGTTTGTCTTCCACTACACAGCGGGGCAGAATGTGCAGGCTTATGATTCGCGTCCTGCCTATTACGGCGCGTTTCATTAACACTGCAAGACCTGTTCGCAAGATCTCACCTCGCACTTCCTCCCCTCTTCTTCCATCCACACACACACACACACCGGATATGCAACGCCCGACATCCGGATGTTGTTTTCATCTGTGACGTGGGGGCGGGGTGGGGAGAGTCCGCGGGAAAACGTAATGGCTTATCAAAAGGACGGAGGGCGAAGCGATCTTATTACGAGGTCACGTGCTCCACTGCTTGCTATCGAGGTTACCTAAGCAATCGCGAAAGACTCGCCTCTGCTAATGAACAAATACCGACTATTGTTATTATGAGACACAGGACCGTAAAACAAGTCATAAAACTGCATGCCATCACCACCCCTGGGATTCGCGTTGGAGTATCCCTAGCAGAAGGTCCGCCTCAATCTCCTCCAGGAAATGAGGTCCGTCCGTCCGCCTTTTCCAATCGTCCTAAGAATTTGTCCGCAGACCTTGGCCTAAACAAACATTTTTCGCTACGTAACAGTCAAACTGTAGACCCTGCGATTGACGGTCACAAAGAAGAGGGCTCTAAGAACCCATGTGAAACAAACGAAAACGTCACCGTAGAATTTGCCAGGGATTCCCTCTGAAAGTTTGTAAGGTTGAGACACTGCGCACACATGTGGTGTGTCGTCAGCGCACTTCTGTTCGAATTAATTGGAAGCGACCGTTGAATGCTGGAGTTTGCAGCGACTCCAACTAAAAAAGCAAATTCGGAGGCTCGTTTCATATTCATGGTCGAAAGAATCGATGTGATTCTTTCTTCGATCTATGATGAAATACTTTAAATAATCAAAATTACTTCAGTAATTTTGGATTATTCTTCCCTCCCCTAAAGTGAATGCAATCCCGCTTTTTATACTTCACAAAAATTCTTCTAAAAGACAGAAAATTGGTTGGAATAGTTAGAACACATTTTGAGAAGTAAAACTGAAGGGTTCTTTACAAAAGACAGAACTTTCTACTTTGTGCACCCGGCAGAGTTAAGACGCGAAGAAAAAGAATGTTTGCTCCATCTCCCAGTAAGCGACACTCAACCGCTGTAGTTTGGGAATAAACTGCACTACTGGAATAAATTGTCAGAATGAACTTCGAGTTGCTGATTTTTTTTTTCTCTCCTCTGATAAATAGCGTTGTAGTTCCCTTATTTTGTTAAAAATCCAAAAGCTTTACAGACTTAAAAACTCCACTACCTCCTTTAACTTTATTTCTCGTGGCCATCATTATTCTTTACTAATCATAATGCATTTGCGTACCATAGCAGAAGTATCATTATTCTTTCATAATGAATTTTTCCTCAAGTTTCTCGCAGCTTTTATGAAGAATAATTGACGGCTTCTATGGCATAAGATTATAATATTCGAGGAAGTTCGTTGTTCGTTGGGGACTTGTATTTTAATCATTGAGTGGAATACATTAGCATCTCTCTTCTAATACATCACCCATAGTACACGATGATTCGACTCCATATTTAAAGAGTGCAAGAGCAATATTGCGGTCCATCTTATGTATGACGTACGAGTTTAATGTCTTTCTCTCGCTGTTACACGTTAATGATTCCTTTTTCAAAAAATATGCAAATTGTCTTAAAAGGGTTAAAATAATGACAGACTTCGTGTGCTAATTATTAAACCAACATCGTCCAACATAACATCAATTCGATGAGTAATAATTGTAAGAATGAGAAATTATTTCAAACACAAGGAACTCAAACGGTGTTTTTAAGCAGTTTTAAATGCCAGAAGGAATGCGAAATTCTACTTCAGGTTAAATATTCACGCCTTACTTCATCCCGAATAGCTGGATTCCGCTTTGAGATTTGGGACTTAAGGCTCTGCCTTTTCCGCTCCATTGCGCACTGCCAAAATGTAGTTTGATTTCACCACCGTGTTAGGAACTTGCGAAACAGATCACTCCGAGCATATCCGCACTCGTCACATGCACAGTACAAAGAAAGACAATATATTTACGCATATTCGAGCTCCATTTATTAAACTACACGGAACTCGCATCAAGCCAGTCAGAGGTCCTCTCCTTCTCCTTCCCCCCCCCCCCCCACCTTCCCTCCCTCTGTTTTTCGCGTGTACATTTCGACGGCTCTTTATCCGGCATCGAAAAAAAATGAGAGTGTTTTCTTAGATCGAAGTTTTCGACGGTCAGTCAGAACGAGGGTGTACTTGCGTGTTGCTGAGCACTTCGCACGATATCAGAAGAGCCACTAATTAAAACATGAAAAACTTCACTTTTTTTTTCCCTTTTATGTTTCAGATGGGACACGTTTCATCTCGACCAATCTCTTCCTTCTAGCACCAGTAACTGGACATAAATTTGGAATTGCAGTTTTCAAAGCAACGAAGTGGCCGTCCTGTGGTGGCATTAAGAGCGAGCTCTTCTGACTTGGGCGCATCAAAAAATGAACTTGTTTTTTCGATCTTTTCATAAAAAATCGAATTTGTTATCTTAGAGCGGAAGTTCGTGATCTTTGGTTCCAAAAACAGAGAATGAACTCACAATTACAATTTACGTCATTAGAATTACTTTTCTTTACATACTTTTCTTCATGAGAGCACATCAAAAAAAAAAAAAAAACATTAAAGGATAACTTGTCGCAATACAAAGCTGTGATTTAAGAGAAGACCATTGATTATTCTGAATATTTAAAAAAGTAATCAGTCAGAAATAATACGCCTATTCCCTCATGTAACAACTTCTATGAACATCTTTTTAGATGTCTACAAGAACGGCATTTATGCGCCATCCCATAACAGTACGTTCCCTGGTACCATGCGAAGGTAATGTGTGCATAAACTCCGTGTTATACGTAACAGAACCAGCGGATTTTATGATAGCTGCGAAGTGTCATGACCGATACAGCGTGTACCGGAACATAACTAAATTTTCCTTTTATAAAAGAGAAGAAAACATCTTCCGTTGCACAAACTGTTCTTCTGAAGAGTCGAATTGAGAAACGGAGATTCCACTCTCGTTGTGAGACGCATGTCAAGGTTTCTTTTCGAGGTATTTCTCAATAATGAACAACAGCGACCATGCAGTTTCTTTAGTACTGAAAACCTTGAGCAACAACATGAATGTAATTAATTTTCTAATAATTAAAGCATTTGCAAAGTCACTTAATTGCAGCCAAAACTTTAAAACATAATTAACATACGGGAAATTAACCGATTCTGCTTTTAGGAAAAAAAAAAGTGCACAATTAAATAAAGTCAATCTCGCTGAGTACTAACTGCATTCGTTATGCACAGAAATTACCTTTTTTTTTTTTTTTTTTGCTTTACTTCATTAAAAACAAACCCAATGAGTTGGAATCTCTCATTGGGTTACGACATTCACCAAATATTTAATTATTTGGTAAATTAAGAAATTTAGCGAACAAGGTGCACGTGACCGAGTAATAAGCTTATTATATAGTAGATTATTATCAACTCTTGGTTCGAAATCAAGTTAAACATCGCGCGTATCTGCTTGGAGAGGCGAATACAAGTCTCTCACTCATAAGGTTAAGTTATTTTTGTTGGCTGAACTCTTCCCTTATATTTATTTATAAGTCTTCACTTCACGCAACACTGCATAACACGATTTGCAGTGCAACAAAAATGTTCTGAATCCGGAAGCCCTTTTGAAGTGTCTCAGAAATGCAATGCAAGGTTTCTGACCACCTGCTTGGTGGTGTAAATCTCGCGGTTACCAAACCAATGCATTGAGGTAACGCCTGACTGTTTAATGGCCGCCTTATCTTTGATTTTAATCTACGAAGGAAAGTTCTTTCATTAAAATGAAATTTACTCGGAGGTTTGCAAGATATACGTTGGAAAAAATAAAAATTCTGTTAAGATGTTAATATTAAGGAGTTAATCTGCTCTTGTTTATTTCTTCTGCTGATAGGCAAAAAAGTAAAAGAAAAGGAAGAGATCCCTTAATCGTAATTTGAGATCTACAACAACAGGATTTCGTTACTGAGAGGGAGGGGAGTTAATCTTTCTGATTTCAAGCGTGTTTAAAAATCAAGTCCTTCGTGGTTACGCTTCCCCTTATTTCCATCGAGGTTTAAACAGCTCTATTTCTTAGCAACACATGAAAATTGTTTAGGGTAAAATATGGCGCCCAGTTAGCCGACGAAACCGAATGTCACTAAGCAAAGTTTGGTCACAAATATTTCCAAATGCCTCTCGGGTGATATTTCCACCGCAATTGTCACTTTACGAACTGATTTGAAATCAGTGTTCTTCCTCTTGACCGGACATCCACTTTTTTATCGAGAGGATGGCGACACTCTCCTTCGGGAACAACACCCTGCTAGCCAGTAGGTTATTACTATCGCCTTTCCAACATTTTGCGCAGACGTGACTCACTGGCAACTAAGTTTTCTTTAAATACGCAAAGGACTTCGCGATACATTTGAACTGTTTTCCTGCCCTTAGACAACAGCATATTTCGTTTGTTATTTCTTGGATTCGGCTTTTATTTCAAGGTTTTTAAAGCACACGAAGGTTTATTTCAAGCAAAGGATGAATTTGATGTCGATCATATATCTTCTCACGAAACCAATCCGGTGTATTTTGGTTTCGTGAGAAGCACTTCAAAGTTTCATTCATTTTGATCAAAATCGAAAATTGGGCGCTTTTGTCAATATTTAAATGAGCCACCAAGAAGTTATTTTTACCAACACTTCAACTGAATTTACTTTGAAGAGATGAACTTATTCTGCTCGTAAATTACGCCTAGAAAAATGAAGGATTCACTTTGAACAGGTGACAGCAGCAGCACGAATAAGCTCCAGAAACTTCAAGACGTCAAATGTTTAACTTGTTCGCACTAAAAAGAGGAATTAAGAAAGAGGTGATTAGTGGAAAACACACGTTTCATTTCCTGAGAAATAAATGCTTGCTTAGCAACTCGGCAATAGTAGACGATTTATAACTCTACCTCGATGTTTCGAATTTTTGTTTCAGCTTCGAAAATTTATTGCAGTTGTTTAATTGGTTGCGAAGACTAGAATTCAAATCCCATCCAGGAGGAGAAAAACTTTTATAAGATTTTTTTATTTTTTCAAATGAAAGTGAGTTAGAAGATCTCAAACGGAGGAGGGAGGGTTTCTCCTCCCGGCAACCCGATGTTCTACCAGCAAAGCAAACTGCTAGAAGAAAACGAACTCAAGCAATTAATCGAAGTAATACATTAGCCTCATGGCCTTCATAACAACCATTGTTTAAAAAGAAGAGAAAATAATAAAATACTAGTAAGTGACGGTCGCCTGGAGTAGTATAAAACCCCTTTCGTGAATGAGAATCAATTCCATAAATATGACAATTTGATCACAGTAGAAGGTACAAAGAGTTTTTTCTTGTCGGTATAAAAAAAAAAAGTCTCTAAACTCGGTAAATGCTTAAAACGACACGTGCTTACTCAGGAGTAAAGTTGCCTTCTAACTTAATAATGTCACTCTGTTGGTACTATCTCTCTCTCTCAAGAACAAAAATGTAATCTGATGAAGATCAATATGAAAATAAGCCACCGGGCCTGTATTAAGTAGAATGTCTTTTGCTTTGTGGGTAGACAGCAATCTCACAGCGCACCTGACTGCACGAAGCTTGAGTCGCATTGAAAAATTCAACAACAGTCTGTTAATACAGCCTTTATTTAATGAGCTTCGCTATGATGTATATTTCTGCGCGAGGATCCACACTTTCACGCCGTTACTCGAAGGTTCAAGTGCTGCACAACGTGTCATTTATTTTACTGCCACGTAATCCTCTCAAACCCTGGACTCCATTTTTAACGGAAACTTCGAGCTCGCATCAAAGCTTTGCTATTAGGTTCCGTCCACAGATCCAGTGATCTATCTTTACTGCTGATGCAGTTGACGTTTGCAGAAACCTTGCTGTGAAGTTCGCGTAACGATTCTTCATAATGCGCAAATAAAACAGTGAATTACAATACTTCAACTTTTCCCCGCCAGGATCGCTTTAGCTGATGCCATCTACTATCCGGCCAAAGTGCTGCTGCTTCCTGGATGATTTGTTTCCTAAACAGATGCTTGCCATTAATCATTGTACTACTCTCTTCTGGCCTAAGTTTTAACCCAAAGGGCAGGAAATGTCGATTCTTCCTAACAAGATTTTTTTTCTGAATACTTTGAAAGAATTTATTAAATTAGTAGGACACACCTCACCGATGCCGTAAAAGGCGGCAAGATTCTTGGTCCACCTATCTCTGCTGCGATATACGTGCATAAAGACTACACATTAATTCGGGTTTAAACTTTGCGACTCTGAAAGCCGAGTTTCGCAACATCGAGTTGACGCTGCTGTGGAACTTACAGGTTAATACCTTTCTGTTATACTTAGAATCGATAAAATTATCCACGAAAACTCTCCACTTGTTACAATTAATGTCAACTTTGAAGAAGTTACCGACCGCATACATGGATTTTATATTTCAAGTGGCTCTTTTATGGTATGGGAAAAACAAATACACTGTGTCGAAATAATGTATAGAACAGCACTATATTTCAGAAAAACACAAATTACACAACCTTCAATTGAACTTGATCGCACATTCCACTCTTCTAGACACATTCTCCACTAGTTTGTGATGTTATGGGTCAGAACCTTTTTTAACATGATTACCAACCCACGTCTCATGTTGAGCGCACTGATCTGGTGAGCAACTTCGAAAGTGTTTCCACATAATCGTCTTCAACGCATGTCTCAACAGCGGCTGAAGTATGACATGGTGAAAACGATATCAACTGCTTGGAAACAAGTCAATGGACACCATAGTGTGAGGAACAAATAGACATGGCATCGACCTTAATAAGATGTAGGACCTCCCTTCGCTGCGACGACTGCATTAATCCTACCGGCCATACTTTCCACAAGCGTACGAATGCAATCAATGGGAGTTTTGGACCATTCTTCCTGTAGGCATGTAATGAGATTCTGGAGTGTTGTGGGGGCGGACGTCCTTGAACTTCACCCGATGCTCCACTTCATCTCCCAGATGTTCAAGAAGGTTGAGATCAGGGCTCTGTGGAAGCCAGTCGAGTGTGATAGCGTTCATGTCCGCAAACCACGAAGTTACAGCCTTATGACGCAGTGCGTTGTCTTTCTGAAAGAGACAATGGTCAGTTCTCTAGAGATGCCAGAAAGTAGGAAGCCCTGCATTGTCTGGAATGTTCAGATACCTCTTAGAGTTTAATGTCTGTGGCACCACAGAGGCCAAACCAGGATCATACTATCACAATGCCGCCTCCAAATTTCATAGCAGAAATTTTTTTTTTCTTTACTTTGTCTGCTCTTCTCGAACTTTAATTATTAGTAGACAAAAACGCATGAAGATCGATGCGAATTGATAATCAATTAATAAGATTTCCCGGAGAAGTAGCGAATCCCGTTGGAATTTAAGTTCAGCGCCATCTGCTGGATTCAAATAGGATCATTCTACTGATTTATTACAATCACTTTCTTCTTTCGCAGTCGACTTCCTTCTTAATAATCAGATCGACACCTAATCGATCTGATTATTATGAAACTCCGCCCGCCTCCTCATCCTAAGAAACCACGGAGTCGAAATCTGAGCACAGTACTGCAATGTCGACTTATCAAAGCCTTATAAAGGGAGGGGGGAATAGCAACCTTCTTATTTCTACCCTTGTCAATATGTTTAGCATCAAAACACGTTAAAAAAAGTCGGTATAAGGAAGTATTTTTTCCATTCAAATTAATAACTTATTAATGACTTTTATTTAAAATATCGATAAAATAATGCATTAATAAATATAATTATATGGCAGAATCAGCACGTAATTAATAATTTGAATTAAAATGATTAATAAACGGTGTTATTTACATTTTAGTCTCCTGGTGGTCCTGTTGTCCGGAAAAGGTTGTTTCTTCAGCGGATAATTCCTTTAGTCTGGTATTCAACTGAAGCGAAGATTACTTTCAATTAAGTCAACCCCACCAACGATAACTTGGAATTGAATCCGTCAATTTCCCAGATTAAACGCATTCGATCCATTTAAAGTGCTCTCTTCTTCGTGTTTATGTTTCCAGTAAATAATTTAGATTATTTTTGCAACCAAACCTGGCAAGTGGGTTACGTTTGCTGGTCTGAGTAAAAAGCGAACTGTATACAAGGATATTTGTCCATCTATCTTTTCCTTTTTTTCCCTCTCTTATATACTGCTGAATTGTCACTTTAATGGGAAACGCAAATGTCTTTCTTATGTAAGTAATCTGTAGACTTAATTAGAAAATATCAACAAAAAATGACGTTATTAGAAAATTTCAGTTTTTCTCGAATTAAAGTTCAATTTAAGTTGCTTTCGGGTGTTTGGGTCTGCGTTTTTTTGCTCAACACATTCCAAAAGAAAGACGTCACAAAAACATTTTGATTTGTTAAAGGCATTTACTCTGCACACAGCGGCTCCCCTTTTACTTATTTTAGACCAGGAAAAAAGTTCTTTTTTATCAGCTGTCACTTAGCGGAAAGTAATATGAATTTTTCGTTTTACCTTCTGCCTTTCCTTTTTGCATGCACACAGTTCGTTATCACTCCAATCTCAAAATATCTAATATTAAACTTAAAGGAGAAAGAATGGATTAAAAGGTCCGATTCATTAAACGCCCTAGAGGGGGGGGGGGGGAGATTTCTTTTTTTTTTTTCTTTCTTTTACCTTGGGTGAAATAAACATTAAACTGTCGGAGATTAAGATAAATTCCTTTAGATTATGACAGGGAGTTGACATTCGTGTGACGGTGCTAGACATACTAAATCATTATCTATACCTGAGACGTGAGGATTAAAACGGCAACCTACATCCACTCCGGCGTTTGCAGGGTTTCTCCCTCTCTGCTGTACAAATGGAACTTTTGTGTCTCATTTGGGCTCCGTAAAGTGATGTCTGCTACTTTTAACGCCGAAGATAAGGATGACTTTCATTCAACAAGTGATTTAGAAAGCGAAGCAGTACATTCTGAACACGAAAGGGGGGCCGGAAAAGAGCTGCTCGGCGTATAGGAAGGGTCGTATATTCATCTCTCTATCTTATATCGGTTCCTTTGTAACATCGGTAATAAAAAAAAAATAGAAGGCATGGAAATGCTCATTTACTTTATAAAAGAAACAACGCCCGAAACTTACTTAGTTCTTTATTAAAATTACTGCTGTTTGCTCAAGACTCAATTTAAGAAATCACAGAAAGCTGAAAAGGACACAAGCAAATAAGAAATAAGAATGCCAAAAAAATCGATTTTTTTTTTGTAAGCGGATCTCCAGAGTTTAGACGTATGGCCATCGCAACTTGGAGCCTCCCATTTTTGGCTAGTGATAAACCCTAGGATGTGTTTCGAGCCAAATCCCCCCCCCCCTTGTGTTATTTCTGTCTGCAGCATAGAAGGCGTATACGAAATTTAGTTCTAGCGATGGACACGAGTTATATTGTTATCATTACACATATCTAGATAATACTATTTTAAATTATCCTAAAGCAAATATAAATCGGTGAACAAAAACGTTCACAAAAAAAAAAATGAAAGCTTAAAGCAAAGATGGAATGGATATATTTTCAAAATCGAGCATTTATTAATAATAATAATAGAATGCTTTTTTGATAAAATTCTTAAAGAAATTTTCTTTTTAATTTTAATAAAAAAGCAGCTTGATGGCACGAGAAAAAGAGCTGATATTTAAACTAAAGAAGTCGCCTACGGCTCAAATAAATACTTGACCAAAAAGTAGTGAAATGGGCCATGCAAATAAGGCCCACTAAACGTTAGACTTCTCATTTACTAAGACTGTAAAGTTACAATTTTTTCGTATTTATTTAGTATAAATACGCAGTAAGTACATCTATTACTTTATGTATGCAATAAATCACAATAAATCTGGATGGTTTGGGAAATTATTCTCATCTTACCTGGATGCGACTTTTCATATGAAGATGAAAACATTAAAATATCAAGTAAAGGGCATAATAAATAATATATTTAACGCATCCCTGGCACAAAAACACACCAGAATCAGACTATATAACGTCCTGTCTAAACCAAAAAAAAAAAAAAAGAAGAATGATAAACGGATTTAGACGAAGTTCTCAGAAAAACAGCTGCCTGTAACAAGTGCTTTGTTTTAATCAGTGAATGGATGGTTTAATGAAGGGCGGTAACGTGAACTGAAGTATTTAATTGCTGTTTTATTTTTGTGTATTTTCAACAAAGAGGAATTGTCCAAGACGCGGTCAAGAACCAAACATTGCACACATTATTTCACCTTCTCATTTTACGTTTGGATTATTTCTTCTGGAAATTGTGCTACTTTTATGGAAATCGCGATATTTGCCAGGAACAGAATCTCGGAGCATGTTAGCTACTTTATCAAGGTCAACTATAAAATTCGATATAATATACACACTTCCTGTGGAAAGGGGAAAAACCTGACATTAGTTTTTTCCCTAGCAGAAGACGTATCTCCTGATTCCCCCGTCATCTTCCTCATCATCGTCATTTGTTTAACCGCATTCCTTTAGTTCCATGGTATTTTGTCGTCCTGTCCTTCAATGCTTGTAGAAAAAATTCCAATCTTATCCCTCCTTTCGTAATTATTGGCGTCTCCTCTCTTGAATTTTTGACCATTATTCATCCCAGTATTCACTCCAAATTTCCTTAATGATTGCAGCGAGTCCATGATTTTATTAACAGGCAGGCACAGTGGGCAGATAAATCGATAAACGCCAAGTGAAGCACATTTGGAAACTGTACTTAGATCCTTCAAATGCTCTTTCACACTTTAAAAACACTTCAAATGTTTTACTTTAGGTCAAAATGTTTACGCACCAATTACCCTTTGGAAGATTTTAATTAAGTGGAAATTTGGTGGAAAGTATTGTCCCCCTCCGCAATAGACGCGAATCTCCTCTAAAACATACACAATAACAATCATAATATGCTGGCCGCAACTGGGTTTACTGACCACAGCTCTAATTCTAACCAATTACTCTAAAATATTCTTATTCCTTTGCATCTTCTACTGATAGTCTGTTTAGTTTCATTGTCTTTTCGCCAAAATGTCATACAAATGTGAATTTTATTTTTAATGGCAATCTCACCCACAAAAGCCTAAAGAACTTGGTACATCAACACCGTGGACGGTGTTGATATACCAAGAATTAGAAAATTCCAAAACCCTGCTCTAGAAACCAAACACGCCTACAAAGGCGCTTTCAATTCGACCAACCAGAATGGCAAATCATTTTCATCAACTTAAGTTTTCTCCTTTTTTTTTTTTTTGTTCTTCTCCTAACTCTCCGGACTGTCCTTTCAAATTCGGATTGAACCTATCGGTCGTACAGCATCTCCCACCCTTTTGTATTCGTTTTTATATAATTTATCTTTCTAGCTACTCACTCTTATGTATTTTTGTGTGACAAGACCAACAGAACTTTCCTGAAATGCCCTTCGCCGTCTATCTGTTGACCATTATCAAAAAGTTTCCTCTAAATGCTTACACACGAGCTCTTAAGTGTATTTGTTTAAGCGAACTGTTTCAGCAAAGATTTGAAGGCCGTTAAGAAATATGAAAGAAATAATATTTCTTTAATTTGACTTTCAAATAATTTCATTTTTTAAAACTATATTTTTAGGTACTCGAATCTTGGAAAAACGTAAGCGCCGTTCATTTTAATTTAAACCCTTTTTTGTTCAATAAACAAATTTCCATCAATCTCCCTCTGACTCGTACTTAAGATTGGAAACTTGCAAAACTGAATCCGCTCCTCACAAAGTGTTCATTCACAGCAATTATCAATTCTGTCGTCTTGTTTATGCATTTCCCTAATATCTTAACGTATTTCATTGGAAAGGACACTACAAGCATGTATTAGAACTCCAATTACCCCCCCCCCCATCCCAATCACCGAAATAAATGTGCGATGGATTTACAACCTTTCTTGCACAGGATTCATATAAAAGGAAATGAGATTTCGCCATCGTTTAAACAGTGGCGGCTCGTGGCTTGAAATCGTGGGGGTGCTGCAACTTTCGAAATATACATACACACTGTAAGTACAATTAAAATTACAATTAAATTAAATCCTTTAATTGTAATGTCCAAATATTTAAAGAGACGGAGTAAACACGATAAGCACTACGAACACTCTACTACTGGCGCAAACTGCATATAAACAGCAGTGGAACTGCGCGACGGACAGTGCCGCATTACGCTAATAGCTCGCATCTCACTATGACGTGCATATGCTTGCACGCGTAGCAATATGACACTGTGACAAACACAGTGCTGCTAGCGACCTTCGCCCTCCTAAGTGCTACAAGATGGGTTTTTATTATTTTTTATACAAAATAAGAGAATTGTATAGGATTGTTGATGATAAAATTTAATCTTACAAGCAAATATAAATAAATTAATTAATATATTTATATATCGAGAAAAATTAGGGGTGCTATAGTTCCGCAGTGCCTATGCACAAGTCGCTCTTGGTTTTAAAATACGAGGGACCAACAACATCTTTGTGACCACTATAAAGAAACATTTAAATTGATGAAAAATCTTCCTTGCTTCCAGTTGCCTTGCTTACAATTATTTCCAGTTTACAATTATTTTCATGAGTTATTTTTCTGCTTCAATATCAATTTTTAGTCCTCCGGAAGGAGCAATCCTTGGTCATCATTGCCTATTACCCTTCTGACTTAACAGTTGCTCATGTTCATTAAATTCCAAACCCTCGATTGTTATCATCATTGGAAATTGCTAACAAGGGACTCAACTTACGGCTCTGCAACTCGACCAAACGAGTTACATACGTGGTATTCACCACTACTAATGGCATTCGATCGCTGGCATGTCTTGAATGCCGTTTTCCATTTTTGATGCACGACAATTGTTACGGTAGCCTATCAAAGGTCTTCCTAAAATTCCAAGAGACCTGCTCAACGTCAAAATTATCTCCATCACCTCTTTCCTTTGCAGTAATGTCACTGTTACAACAAAATTAATAAATATTTTTGAACTGGATTAGTAACGAATCGCCTGAAAGTTAAACGTACTGGTTATGTAAAGGATTCTTTATTATCGTCATTTTTTAAAAGGAGAAAATATTGCAAGCACTGCCTTACATGCTGCTATACGTATCATTCTTTAATGGTGCAACTTTGTCAACACCACCGCTATCAAAACAAATTCCTTTCGTTCCCGCAAAAACACAATAAAAAAATCTCGTTTTAAATCTTCTTATCTTCGCTAATATCCAGATCTCCTCAGATTAAACCAGAACTCTCTTTTAGGACTGAGAGATATCTTATGGTGGAAACCTCCCCAAAATCCTTGCTGTCTGGAAAAGAGCCATTCGGATAATCTATAGCCCTTCTTCTTTCTTTCTTTCTTTCCTTCCTCTCTCTCTCTGTGTGTGTGTGTGTGTGTGTGTGTGTGTGTGTGTGTGTGTGTGTGTGTACAGGTATTTCTATAGGAATTCGTTCCTGCATTTGTAAGCTTATAAAAATACCCATCATCCTTTAATAGCAACCTACCGCTCAAACTTCTCTTCCTCACCTTTCATTTCATCATCATTCTCTGGACTAACTTTCTTCACTGACTATCCCCACAGGGATCGAAGGGTGTATGTTATTTGCTATAGACTCTGCAATTCGTATATGTAATTCATGAGTGTGTGTGTGTGTGTGTGTGTGTGTGTGTGTGTGTGTGTGTGTGTGTGTGTGTGTGTGTGTGTGTGTGTGTGTGTGTGTGTGTGTGTGTGTGTTATAACAACCTAACTATTTAAAACCCAATTGATTTTCCAGCATTTACCTACAATTTCAGAGATTTTTGAAGTTTAAATTGAAAACTGATGAAATATCACGTTACACGAGATTTCATTTTATTTCATTTATTTAAAAATTATATACCGATGCACAAATAAGGAAATATTGAACTATTATTAAGTCTATTCTGATTGTTATTTAAGGCTTTGAAACTGATATGCATAAAACAAAGAAAGAAAAGTTTTGTATACCGTAACTCAAAAACTGGGTGATGAATTTTGGTGAAAAGCAGTAAATTGTAAATCAATAAGTTAGTTCAGTGACAAATGTATGGATGAAGATAATGGTCAAAACAGAGGCCGAAATAAGATTGTCAACGTGCTTCAATTAGGAATTGGTCACCCCTCCCAGCAATACAGTGCTGACAACGATGTTTCATACTGTTTATAAAGGGTTCATTTGGTAATAACAACCATTGCTCATGCAAGAGAGCCTCAGTAGCTCAGTCAGTATAGTCGAAGCCCTTTGGTCGAAAAGACCTGGGTTCGATTCCTGTCAGTGACGCGAGGAACCTTCATCTGGTCTCTTTCGACTAAAGGTGAATTAGCCGGTCTCGTAAGGAGGTAGGGGGGGGGAGTTTCACCCGGAAACTCGAGTTTTTCGTCCCCCAGAGCAGGGAAACCGGCCCCGTGAACACACATGAATACGTCCCAGCCATATGCCGGTCCCGGATAAAAACTGGGGGGGGGGGGGCAATGGTGAACTACCCTGTAAAAATCTCACCAGGAACACTTTGTGGGCAATGCCTACAAAGTCACCTACGGTCGGAAGCGACTGAAAGGGAAAACCAGAAGATCCTGCAAGCACTTTCAAGGTTTTGGGGAAGGGGTTGAGAGCAGCGACATGTCCACCTAGAGCATCCGATACATGCTTAATAGGATTAAGGTCGGCAAACCTGGCTGGCCAGTCCATACGTACGATAGTCTCTTCTTGAAGACAACGGTCTACGAGCATCGCTCGATGAGCACGGACATTATCGTCTTGTAAAATAAATGTCTCTTCTATCGCACCCGCACACGGGGTTACAGGACCTCATCTCTGTAAGCTGCAGCATTCATGGCTCCGCTGTGAAGCACATACAGATCAGTGCGTCTACCCAACGACATGCCTTTCCAACCATCACACTACCTCCACCGTAAGTGTCCCTTTCACGAATAATACAGGGATGGTAACGTGTCCCTGGTTCTTTTCGGATCAGAGCACCTAGTATTGCACTCATCTGTAAACGACCACCTTCGTGAATGTTCTTGCAGCCAACGCGAAGTCAAGTCGTCGCTAATTCGGAGTAGCACTCTTGTTTCAGCGAGCAGATAATCGGAGATATCGGTCGTCCTCTGAGGTTGTTGGCCTTCCTTCGCTGTATCTCCGGGATGCTGTTTGTGACTGTGGGAATTGGTTCCGTAGTGTGCTAACCCGGAACGAAACGACTAACACGCAACCATCTGCTGCCTCCACCTGACTTAGGCCGACCGCTAATTTTACGATGACTCGCCACTTGAATTCGTCAGTCAAATGATGTTTTGTCTAAGAATTTTGCTGGAATGCCTTGTTCTCACTCCCGACACCAAAAGGAAATCCATTCCAAAAGACCTGCTTTTATGTGGTGCTCATTTGCATATACCGCTGACAGGGCCGTTCATTTGTATGCGATAACCAAATTCAGCATCACTTTTTACATAATGTACCTGACCTTCGTATGTTTTTCTCCCGCCCCTCCCCTAGTTATCGCAATTTTTTCCTTGTTCCTTAAATTATGAAAACCAGTGTATATACGCAATATGAGCATGTTTGATATAAAATTGGGATTTAAAAATCATTAATATTGCACTAGATATTAGTCAAAAACTGCTAGTTTCAGAACCAATGGCTGGTCGTTTCGTTATATGTACACACACACACACACACACACACACACAGGATGGCCATAATTAAAGAGGAAGTGTTCAGAGCGCTGTAGCGAAAAATGTATTGGACGAAATTCAACCAAACTTGGTGTAACTGTGGAACATGGGTTTTTACTTACAGAAGATAAAAACAGTACAAAATTCTTCCACCGGGGGACATTTGGCGTTATAAGTGCGTGTTTGGGATTAATTAAACAGTAATTTCTAGAAGAGACACAAATCAATTTTCGTCGTGTTCGTATAACTTAGAGATGTGGTTCAATATTTCCTCCTTTCAAATATTCTAAGAACATTTTCTACAGCGGAACGCAAGAGATCTGCATTGATTTGCCTCACATGACATGCTATTCTGTCTTTCAAGGGTGCTAAATCAGGAACATGTTCTTCATACACCACGCGTTTCAGATGGTCCCACAACCAAAAGCACAGGGGTTTGAGAACGAGGTGACCATGCTGTGCACGAATAATCACTTTGTGTTCTGGGAAGTGTTTTCGTAACACTCGTTGTGCCGGCAATCCAACGTGAGGTGGTGCATCCTGTATGAATATGGTAGAGCCACGGCAACTTCGCTGCTGCAGTTGCGGAACAACAAAGTTACGCAGCATCTCTCGATACCTAACAGCGGAGACGGTACAAGTCACTGGTCCTGTTGGGCGAAGTTCTAACACACGAGGGCTATTCGCAGCCCAAATGCGGCAATTGCATGAATTAACACTACCGTTCAGATAAAATGTGCCTCATCACTCCACAAGATCTTTCACTGCCATGCATCATCCACCTCCATTCTCAGCTGGAAATTCCAGTGGAGAATGGAGTTTCCGCATCACAGTGAAGCAAAGCTCGAGTATGGGAGAGCTTGTAGAGGGAAAACCTCAGCATTTGACGCAGGATTTTCCACACAGTTCAGTATGGTATGTCCAGTTGCCTTGATATTGCCCGAGCACTGCTGCACCCATGTGCATTATCCATTCCGTGTTCCACGATGGCAGTTGCAACTTCGTCAACTTGTTGAGGAATAATCCGTTTGCTTCCTCGGCGTGCTCACTGCTAAAGATCCGCTATTTTCAAATCCTAAAATCATTTTTCTAAGATCTGTTATTGTCAATGGATCTTTCTCCTGTCCTTCAAACGCCGGATTTTTCGAAGCGCAGCATTAGCGTTACCGATATGTTGTTAATAAAGCTTGATTAGCAACGCATGGTCCGGCAAAGTGAGATCCATAGCTTCAGTCTTATCAGAATGACGCGAATACGTTTCGGTCTCCCTTATATCCACCAAGTCGTCAGTAGAAGTAGTGAGATTATGCAAATATCACGCTATTCTAACGCTAACTGTCCGGTGGCGGCAAAATTTTGTACTTTTTTTTTCTGTAAATCAAAACGGCATGTTCCAGAGTGTACTTAACCAAGTTTGGTTGAATTTCGTCCAATACATTTTCGCTGCAGGACTCAGAACACCTCCTCTTTAATTATTACCACCCTCCACACACACGAGGGTAAAAAAAAAGAGCCATCACCGGTCAGAAGGTCAGTATGTGAGTGTAGAGTAGGCTGCCAGTTCAATATGATGTTCAATTGCGAAAGATCGAATGATGGGTTTCAACCTTTTGTGAGTCATTTATTTAAAAATAAATAAATAAATTTGTGATTGGTTCATTTAAAAATCAACAAATAAATATAAAATATCCATTTTAGGTTAGTTAACTGCAATCGCATTGATTATGAATAAACATGTATTCATTCATGCATTTCTCACAAGCACAAGTAAAAAATGGATGACAAAAACCAAAAAAATAATTTTTAAAGAAAAAAGACCTTCTTCCAAAAGACTTGTCAATGAGTTTGGTGAAGTTGCACAGGATGGCCTGTTCTTCTAAAAGGAATATTTTATCTTCATTAACAGGCTTTCAAGAGGAATACTAGTGAGTGGATGAAAGAGAGACATCAAGAATGGAAATGTTTGGAATTAATGTCTACTTAACTAAAGTCTTGCGACCATTTTTTCCCTTCTGGATTAGTCTGGTGTTGTTATAATTATGCCCAAAGTACCTAAATCCAGTGCATTATGTCGGTTAAATGAGAGTGTTCTCTTGACACTTTTTTTTAACTTACCGAACAATATTTTCTTTTTTCCTTCCTTTTTCATACCATCCATCTCCGTTCTTTGGAGCATCATCTTCCCTTACTTTGTCATCTGGAAGGACAACAACCTTCACCTGCTCAAGAAACGCATCAAGAGATTCCTTCTATCTTTTTTACACTCTTGCCCACTCACGGCGGCACTGATGTGCTGTCGGATGCCATACCTCGTATCGCACTGATGTGCTATACGAGGTATGGCATCCGACAACGTTGAATCAGATAGTAAGTGGATCAGGTATTTAAAAAAAGTTTTCGAAGGATAAACCCCGATACTTCCATATGATATGGAGTAACTTACCTTCAATATAAAACCATAATAAATATCCCGTGAATCCCACACGCGGATGCAACTGGAAAATGTCACTTTGTCCTGAGGTAAGGAATCTACTCATTCAAAGCGGAAGGAATCATCGAGAAAAATATTAAGGAAGATCGAAATGCGCAAAGCACTCACTTTCTGAAGGGAACATTTCGACTTCTAAAGGACGATGACCAGTAGCCGTAGCAAGTTTGCACGAAAAGAGTTTTATGTATATTGGATCCCATGCGCCCTAGCCCTAACTTCACGACAAATTTCTCGGCATTGCACTATAAATAAACGCTCCTCTCCCTTGGGAAGGAAGTACTCTGCGTTTCTTACGTTACACGAGAGATTCCACTATTCTTTAATGGTGTTGGACTTCTCATGTTAGGAAACCATATCTTACTGTTTAGGAAACGTAAGTACCTCTTTCTGATAGTGGGGCCGGGGAGTTCGTTCCGAGTGCGAGGAAAAAGCGGTTCGTTGTGAAATTAGCAGTACATCGTATGATAATTATATATATATATACATTAATCCTGTAAAGATTTTTGTTGTTATTGCTGCCCAGTGTATGCAATCATCTGTTTAAACTTTTCTTGAATATAAATTGCGATATTTTTAATCTGATGTAGCGCCTAAATTTCAGTTCATCCAACCAACTAATTAACAATCGCAGAAGAGCAGTCACTCATTCACAGTGAAAGATAAACGCATCTTAATTCCATGAGGAGCCTTCGTGTTGGTCATGAATATCTTAAATTCAACTGTTGGAGTGAGAGAGAGAGAGAAGGTTGAAGATGTATATGTGTAAGCAGGGCAAGAGTGGATGTCTTCAGCATATTTTGCATGTTAACATTTTTCATTCTCTAACACAGCTGATTCTTCCATACAAACATGAATTAGAAAGTGGATCGTTGTGGGAATAATCCATTTTCTAAGGCAGAAGGGTTTTTCTAATATCAGTCAATAGGCATGAAAGCAATCAAATACTCGGGACTCCGATTCAAGCTTTTATGGCATTGCAGTGTTATCCAAACGATGCCACTGCATCCAGAGAGAGGGAGAGAGAGAGCGAGGGAGAGTCAAGTTTCGTGTGCTGTCGTCCATTGTGCCGAGATGCGTCTCTCATATAATCTGATGAAATCTGTTATTTGGGATCAATTAAAAATGTCGAAACATTCCAATTTCTATTTCTAAGGAGGGGTGCAGATAGTAAGAGACTGATTTTAGTGACTCCCAACTAAGAAAAATTGCGGGATATAATACTGTAGACAGCGCGGTCGCCCATTCCGCAAATGTCTCAATGTAAGTTGTTTCCATTTTCAAAGCTACGGCGATAAATCCGGACGACTTTTTTCTTTGAACAAAAATCTGGTAGAAAATCTGTGAAGCAAAACTACCTTTGTAGAGGAGGAGGGAGATAAAGTAAAAATCTTCCGAAACGATATCAACAGCCTCTTTTTTTTTTTTTTTTTTTTTTAAATGTTGATCATAAACATGAAATGGATTGAAACTATGACATGCTGGTACGAACCGTGAGCGAATGAATGAATGAAGAAACAACTGAAGCAAAAAGAAACGCGTTAATGTTGGTGGTCTGGGCAAGCGAAAACAATTTTAAGAAGTGCCGCATATTAATCGAAGTTGTGGTTATTTTAGGAACACCAATTCGACTGGGGGGGGGGCAATGTCTCTTCAGTGAGTGAGCTACAGCCAATTTGTATGTGCAATACGAGCGGAAATTACTTTCTGAGAGAAAAATTTCGACCGCATTATGAAATCCACTAACTCACCTTCGGTTAAAAATCCCTTCAGTGAAAAACGTATATGAAGACGCTCCTCATCAAATCTCATCGACAGAATTCGAACCCAACGACTACCTGCGTATAGAGAGGAGTTTTACCCCCTAAAGAATGACCATAAGGGGGATAATAAAGATAAAGAAAATTTTATCAGTATTTATCAGAAAGCAACACACCCATTAAGATAAAGAAGAGAACCTTTTTGATAGGCTCCGCTCACCACAGCACGCAGAGTGAGAAGAAAAAATTAAAATTATGATAGAATATTAAATGCAGTCAAAATGTTCTTTTTTTCGTATTAACCTGACCCCTTCGTGATAGATGTATTGCAAAGTCATAAAGTGAGTTTAGCGTTCAATGTGAAAGACATTTGGAGAAAATGTTCCGCATTTTTCTTTCAATCGAGATGATGTCAACAAGTCCTTTTATTTCCTTCAGTTTCAATCTGAGCTCTTAAAAAAAATAATAAATAAATCACATGATCGTAGATCTAAGAAAGATCTACCATCATGATCGTAGGATTAAGAAAGGATCGTAACAACAATCTTCCGGTTAGAAATCTTTTGGTTAGAAATTCCTCCACAAATAAATTGAGCGTTTTGCTGAATTTGACACGATGTTCAGATTTTGGCCAAAATGCATTGGCGTAATTGATCAAAATGAGATTCCCAGCTGAGTATCTAATTCGTCTTTACATTAAGGAGTCTGTTTTTATTTAGAGATTCCTTGGTTTGTGCCACACGTTCATCCATTTTGTTGGTCATTGAATGGACATGATCCTTAAATGTAACTCCACTTTTGAACATGGAAAACCGAACATACTGAAAAACATGGTTTTCCGTGGCTGTGTAGACGCACAAGCATCAACGTTGCTCTTGTGACGTTTGGCTTTGGACTTTGGAGCAGCGGAAACGCGTTCTCTGGAGTGATGAGTCGTGCTTCACCAGTTCGATGCTACGTTTGGCGGATGCCAGAAGACTGTTGTCCAAATGCGTTGTGCCAAATGTGAAGTTTGGTGGTGGTTCAGGAGCCATCATGGTCTAGCGCTGTTTTTCATGGTTCGGACTGCCCCCCCCCCTAGTTCCAGTGACGAGGAATCTTAAAGCCAAGGTCTATAATGACATTCTAGACAATTCTGTGCTTCCAACTTTATGGCGAGTCTGGTGAAAGCCCATTCTTGCATGAATATCATGTCCCATCAAAGCGGGGTCTCTGCAGAAATAATCTAACTCCACATATTGCAATTCAAGCCGAATCGCCCCACATTAGTGACCGGCTCACTAATGCTCTTCTCGGAGAATGAAAGGGAATTACCATAGCAACGTACCAAACTCTAGTGGTAAGCCTTCGCCGAAGATTAATGGCTGTTATAGCAGCAAAGAGTTGACTAACTCCATATTAATGCTTTCATACTCGAGTGAGAGATGGAATGAGCAAGCGTCCACATATTTTTCATCAGACAGCAAATGTACTGTGTGCTGCATCAACTGGTCCCGAAACATTTTTGATCCCAGCATTTATGCTTCTTAAAACTTATCATGCAATTCATCGAGGACTGTTCTAATCAAATTTATATTCGTCAGTGGTGATGACGAACACTTACGAGTGTAGCTCGGCTGTCGCTGTAGTGAATGGGAGCAGTTCGGGGTAGTGGAGAAGTAAACAATTGATGCATTTCCCCATTATGAAGCAATAGGTGCTTCCACTTACTGCTTCATTTCCCCAAGTTCAGTGATCGGTAATGAGACCTGAGAAGCTAAAACGCGCCGACACTTAGAAATTAAAAGAGAAGCTCTTGAACTTTTAGAGAGAAAATCTCAAAGAAAATTGTCATTCGCATTTTTCAAGACTGCCAAGATTATAAAACATCTCTTCAAGCATTACATAAAATTGTACGAATTTTAATTATTAAAAGTGTCATTCAAATATTATTAATTATTACTAATTATTATTAAAAATTAAATAAATTTGAATTAATAGCATGTATTTTAATAATTAACTAAAATCAAGTTCAAACATTCACGTTAATTAAATTTTAATAATAAATTTAAATTCTATTTCTATCTTCTGTTCAGCTCACTCTGAGCGATGAACAATAGAAACACACTTCATAAATCGTTTTAACTTTGAATAAGGTGATGGAGGAGTACATGTATTTTGACTCTGAGAGTAAATAAGATCGTGGAAGGTTCTAAAGATCATAAACCACTTTCAAGGCTTTATTTATCTTTAAGTCTTTAAAAGGTTCTGAAGATAAAGTCTTCAAAGTGCTGTAAATATAAAGAATTTCTTTTGAAGATTTGCTTGTATAGGAATACAAGGAAATCTTTAAAATGAATGAATTTTTTAAACTGGTGTGAGACCACATCAACCCTACTTACTGGAGGTCTGAAGCAATTTAAGAAGAAGATTTGTTTGGTGTCTGAGCAGGTTCTAGGATTATCAAAATCATGATGTAACCTCTCAGTCAGCCCATAGCATTCACGGGTTGGAGTGACATAAATAAAAAAAATTATGAGTTTTTTATTTTATTTTTTTATTTTAATATCCCTCTCTTCTATTCGATATTTTCTAGAATCTAAAACTTTACTGCTACCATACCATCCTCTGAATCCAGAAGAGTTGCGATAGGGACGATCACCTTCCACCAAAGAAACCTGAATAACAGAATAGATTGAATTAAAGAACACTATCTCAAGATAATTATTGGAATGCCGTGTTTTAAAAATAAAGAATACCGAAGTGTGTGTGTGTGTGTGTGTGTGTGTGTGTGTGTGTGTGTGTGTGTGTGTGTGTGTGTGTGTGTGGCAGAATCCTGCATCGGTATACTGTCAAAAGCAAGTGGAAGGTTATCACTGGATGCATGACATTGGACTATTGGTTCTTTTCATTGGGGAAAAAAATACTGCATCATCCATTATTAAATGAACACAACAACACAATATTAGCAGCCGACAGAAATGTGAGGGTGTCACCTCAGTCAAGAACCCCACAGGAAGATCCAGGATATCCAAAACGCACTCGGGAAAGTTGTATGGAAAATTCTAATATTAAAACGGTCGTGCAGCGTTCACAGATTCAGCAGAAATTCAGATCAACTGCCATAATCTGCCATATCAATAGTAATGAACAACGATGGAAAGAACATCCGATTGGAGTATAGCCTGGAAGTCTGAATATGGAGCAATGAATTATGCTACACACTTTTCGAATCGGATCGGCGAATGTGAGTGCGAAAGTTCCCTGGAAACAGACAACTTCCACATCCGCGTGAATCATTATACTCGAATTCATCAATTCAAATGTGAAGTCTGATATGGACTCGGATCCTTGGAGTTGTGATGCCAAAAGAGATGGACGCTGATGTGCAGAATTTCTGAATAATGCAGTGCTACGGCGTTCATACGTTCAGGCAGTTTTGCTGAACACAATCACGAAAATGCGCCGTGCCATATTTTAGTGTTATTTATTGCGACATTAAAATGATGAGGAAACACTTGACCAGCCTCAACAGTCTTCATCGAAGAGGCCATCTTTGGGATGATCTGGAACGTTGGTTTGGGAGGAGGGGCAGACCAATGAGTCTAGCAACAGTGCAACGACTAGTGGCTGTATAATAAATTTAGTTTAATCCTTTATCCAAGTGTGAGCAAACAAAGTTTGCGCCTGAAAGTATCTTCAGGACTAGGGCAAGGTGATACAACACCAGGGCAACTCGTTACAAAGGTGTAGCAAGCTACCAACACTCCTGTCTCAGTATCTCCTTTAATGCAAAACACATCTCCTTGCGGATATGTCTCATGTTATGCATTAAGGGAAGGGCCACTACCCAGACTAGTTTCGACCTTTATTGAGGTCTCTTCAGTGGGAGCCAGGCCCAAGCTGAGATACTAGGCAGAAGCATTCGTAGGTCATCTCTACCTATAGGATTTGCCAAATGGTGTGCCACCCTTTTTTCGACTAGTGGCTGTGATGAAAGAAAAATGGTCCCAAACAGTTGCTCGTTTTAAAATAATCACAGGTTGGTGGAGAATATTCCTAGGAAATGAAAGCTCAAACGCCGTCATACACATTAGGTTTAACTTCAATACAACGTTGTTCAATACTTATTTCAGCATAGTGATATTAATAAAATGAAAGCAACATGAATTGGTCTTATCAACCCACCCACGATCACAATTCTCTACATGTGATGTGGCTCTGAGTCTGCAACGCTCATGCAACTGCGATATGTTGGATTATTAATATTTCACGCTGTTATTCCTATTTTTATCATTTTTCTGTTACTATTTTATGCAGTAACCTTTCATAATTTTGAGATTTTTTAGATCATGAAACGAATGAATAAAATGAGAAGTTGCAAGAAGAACCGGGAGGAAGTATTGGCTAGAATAATTAAATCCGACTGCCTTTTCATATTCTGTGAAGCTTTCTTGGGTTTCTTTTCTTTTTTAGTAGTAATGCGTGCGATTTTATGTCATCTTACATCACATTCTATGCTAAGCAGAATTCCGCAAAAAGAACTTCCAGCTGTCGTTGTGGAACGAGCACACATCATCACCCCCATATAATCACTAGTAGTTAAGCAGCGTGGCCACACTGCTTAATTATTGGCTAAGCATTATGAACGGTATTACTCAAATTTTGTACTTCTATAGAGATTTTGATACTGATTCGCATAATAAATTGGGTGGGGGGGGATATTTAAGGAGGCGCATTCTAATGGTGCTCCAGCATCCCATTTGCTCTTCAAAGATAAAAACAAAACGTTATCATTTTATCGAAGCAACAAATTCGATCAATAAAAGACGATGTTTGGCACTTCTACTGAAAAAAAAAATATATATATAAAATAAATAAATAAACACTTAAGTCCCCGATATTGTTTCTCAGTATTCCTGACAAAATAAAGTAATAAATCCTGAACACGCTCATTAATATACTTTAATAATGTAAATTGTTCTTGCAGCTTACGTAGGTAGCTGGATGAAAAAAAGTTGGTGAAGAAATACGTAAGATATAGTGAAAAGATGAAAAGTTTTAATTTATGGAGGGATTTCAGTAGTTGCAAGAAGCAAGTACATTGTACGGTTCACTCAAAAGGTAGCTATTCTACTAATGTCATATTATAGAACAGGTGATGACATCTAGCGGCATCCTGAAGAACCAATTCAAATTAGAAGAAATTTCACAATACAGCCATGATACGCTTAATACTAACTTTAAAAGAAAAAACAAATAAGATACCTTACGGAATTAATATTTTTAATAATTGATTTATTTATCTATTAAGTCTTAAGCGTATTAAGATTTGATAGATAAATCAAGTCATAGGCATGATAAATAAATCGGGATTTAACTCATCATTCAAGCAAACGTACTCCTGGAAATTCCCTAAAATTATATATTACTTGTTTTTTTTTATTCTTTTCCTTAAAATATAAAACAAACATTAACATAAGAATATAGAAATGGTTAAGATATTCTCTCCTAATAAATAACTTAACTGTGATAAATAAATGAACCTTCTTAAAGCAATGGAATGTACTCTCAATTTTAGAGAAAATTGTTGTTTGGATAGCTTATTATTATTATTACGTACACAAAATTTTACTTGGCGTTCTTAACGCTACCAAAAATCTATTTTTAGTTATTTTAACACATTTTTGAATACCGACATAATCGAAGGGCGGGCCGCAGACGCTATGCACACAGGCACGAGTAGATCCCAATACTTACAATCGGTACAAAGATTAGAGCAAGATATACTGGAAGAAGTGAATGTAATACCAATAAAAATGCAAGCGTCCGTGTTCGCTCTAAATCTGTGACGACCTTTAGCCTCATGGACATCTAATAAAAGGCACCAAATCAAATAACTTATCCGTAATTTATTCTGTTAAAAGAAAATATGGACACGGGACTAATAAATGTTAAAGAGCATGACGTTTCATTGAGTCGGCAGCCTTCGCACACCCTCTTCACCCTCACTCCCCCCACCGTCTTTAGTTTTTTGCTGTCTCAACCAAAAATTCTTAGCGCACCCACTCCTTTTCTTATTGTTTACGTCAATTTTTTTTTAAATGAAAACATAAAATTTGAATTTCCATACTAATGTGGTTATTTTTACTTTAATATAAACCCAATAAAAATTACGATGCTAAAGATTTCAATTATTATTTTTATTTATTTATTTTATTATTATTTTTATTTATTTATTTATTTGAATGTTGATGTGCCGCTTCAACCTTCTTACTTTGCTCGTGCGTAGGACAGGTCCTAATTAAGATGAACTATCGTGTAAAACATAGCAACATGAAATATAACGAAAAATAAGCAGAATCAAGATTAAGAATTAAACCTACCAGATGTATTTAAGATCTCTTCTTTGAATCTTTACTGAATGGCAACAGAATCTTCACCTATCGAAAATTTTGTTAGGATGAACTTTCAGGGAAAGAGATTTACAGCACTGAAACCAAGTACACAAATTCGAATCGTAACGAATAAAGAAATTTAAAATAATAAAAGCAGATTTTATTAGATTTAAGTAGAGCCCTGAAAAGTGGTCCATTGTCATCGGAGCCTAAGAAGAAATCAAGGGAGCGAAGTACTGCTCATACTCAAAATGTCTTGTGTGTCGCTACAAAGCAAATTTAAGAGTACGAAAGAGATGGGTTTCTGCCTGTTTTACTAACATCTGTCGTAATTAATAAATTAGGAAGATTAATGCCAATAAATGAAATTATTTTATTCAGATAAGACAGCCGTACTTTCAGTACTCAAGCAAAGTCCACGGGAATGGAAGAAGGGAGCGTGGTATTATAGAAAACGTGTCGAAAGCATTATTCTAAGTGCGGCCCCTGCTAAATAATGTAACGTCTAGTGTTATTGACATTTCCCGCGTATAATAGCGCAAGAAAAAAAAAAAAATCTTGATCCAACAAAAATATTATCCGTACCGCAACATGAAACATACTGTATCTAATAATTAAAAAAATATAAATATGTGCAGAAACAATTTAAATTCCAAACTCAATGAAGGTGGCAAGAGATATTAAATGTCATTTGCGTGCATTAAAAAAAAAAGCTTAAAAATATACAGAGAAGCAACACTCATATTGAAAATATCTTTCTTTTTTTCTTTCTGTCTTGTCCTCGGATCTTTAGACCAAGTCATCGAGAGCGAGGGCGCATCGATCAGATCGATTGTGTTTTTCTGATTTTTCGGTCAAGTTCCTTCAGGCTAAATCTAGATGTTAGCTGATGCGCATTTCTTCTTTCTTTTTGTACGTGAATAAGATCGGATCGATCTCAGTTCCATTACTGAAAATCGCATGTCTAAGATGTCCAAAACAAAGACACGCGTGACATTCTGTCTGAAGATGCTCAACTGCAGGCTCCCCCATCCCCCTCTTCTTCCCTGCGTTGCATATCATTAAACCACACTTCGCTCAAGACTGTTTCTTCCTATTGGGGCGATGATGTGTTAACGAATTAAAACAATTTTAGGATGAAATTGCTGGTCTTGTTAGGAAATTTGTTTTTATTCGTGTCGTAATTGAGAACTGCGCGTTCTTGTAGCGTCCATCAATAATGTACAACTTCCCAAAGGGCAATCAGTATAAACAGCATCGAAAATAGAATATACTGTATATATATATATATATATATATATTCTATTTTCGATGCTGTTTATACTGTTGGTATATAGTCAGGGCCGGCGGAAGCGGGCATGCGATGCATGCGGGAGCTGCAACGAAGGGGCGCCGCCGCCGCGGCACGGTTCATAAGTTCATTTTTAAGAAACAAAATTTTTATCATAAAAACAAAAAATTCTTAGAATGATCAATATTAAAATAAATAAGGCCGGATACACCGAATAAAAATAAAAAAAAATTGTATATTGCCGCCTCTTTGATCAGTTGGCTGTTTACAATTTTGCAACGAGAGCAGGCTAAATGCTTGCCTGCAGCATGTCTACTGCAGTCTAGCTAAAGTGAAATGGTGAACGGTTTTTATGCGCAAAAACGAATTTTCGTACAAAACATTTGTTGCTAGTTAACCAGTCATATGGTACGCATCTCAGTAGGCTACTGACCGTAGCGCAGTGCGGACTATTATTTCGTCTCTGTGTCGTGTTGTGTAATAATTTCTTGTGGGTATAAAATAGAAATGGAATCAAAAATTAAAAAAAAAGTTATCCGGTGCACAAAATCGTAAGCGTCATGCTTCGAAAGAAGCAGATATTAAGAAACAAACTGGGGCTCTTAATAAATTTGTTAAAATATTCTGATGCAGACTGTAACCAACTCGATACATCAGAAATCAGAGTTGAAGAACCGTGTACATCATCCAGTTTGCATGAAAGTACTATTGCAACTATTAACAAGATAACAAGACACATAATTTAAGTGAAAAACAGTTAGGAGAAGATTTAGTTGTAGTTGACCACGAAATTAACACATTGTCAGTCTCTGTAAATTTAAAAGATCCAAGTGAATGGAGAAATATGGATGAAAAATTACGAGTTGTTTTAATTGAAATGGAGACTGTTCAAAAGAAAAATATAATACATCCCAGAGATACATATGGTCATAAATTTGGCGACACGTATTATAATAGAAAAATGGAAAACGGTGAGTTCGTGCCAATAACTTGGCTCATTTATTCCCAAACTTTAAATTCTGTTTTTTGCTTTTGTTGCAAACCTTTCGCACCTACCGAATCAAGTAGTCTTGTAGAAGGTTATAACAATTGGAGAAATGTAAGTACAACTTTGCATAGACATGAGACTAGTTTAACTCACATGAAAAATTCTTAAAATGGAAGGAAGTGGATAAAAATTTAAAAAACAAAACTACTATTGATTGCCAGATTCGATGGTAAAGAAACATTGGACGAGTGTTTTAGAACGCTTGATTGAAATTATAAAATTCCTTGGTAGACAAAATTTAGCTTTTCGCGGATCATCTGATAAATTATATGAAAGGAATAACGGCAATTTTTTAAAAATTAATCGAACTGTTTGCGAAGTTTGATCCCGTTATGGAAAATCATGTTGAAAGGGCCCTACAACGAAACAATAGAGTACACTATTTGAGTAAAGACAGTCAAAATGAAATATTGGAAACTTTCTTTGCAATTATTCAAGAAATATGCAATTTCTTTTCATTCTCTTACAAACGTTGGGCAATCCTTTTAAAGTTCGTAAAAAAAATTAACACTGAAACAGCCATCAGAAATGCGATGGGAAAGTAAAATTAATACAATCCGCCCTCTATGATATCAGTTAGGAGAAATTAAGATGCACTTTTTGAAATTTTAAATAATGAAAATTTTAATAAAGAAACTCAGCATGAAGCACAAACATTATGTGCTAAAATAAAGGACTACAAATGTATTTGATCTCTCATAACTTGGTATGATTTACTTAACAGAATAAACCGTGTGAGTAAAATGCTTCAAGACAAAAATATGAACATTACACTTGCTTTAGAATCTAATGAAAACTTAAAAATATTCTTACAAGAGTATCGATCAGATACAAATTTTAAAGAAGTTCTAAGAACGGCAAAAGAAATGAGTAAAGAGGTGGATGGAGAACAAGAATTTAAAAATGGTACGGAAGTTCGACGACAAAAGAAGACACGACAATTTGACTACGAGCTTCATGACGAAACGCCACAATCGCCAGAAGATAAATTTAGAGTGAATGTGTTTTATACACTTCTAGACGTTGCCATGTGTTAGTTAATAGAACGTTTTGAAAAACTAAAAACATGTTATGATAATTTCAATTTCTTGTGTGGTAATCTATAACGATTAATAACGAAGATTTACGAAAAAATTGTGACGATTTAGAGATTCTCTTGAAGGACGGCGACAATAAAGACGTAAATGCAATAGAACTATATGACGAGTTATGTGCTTTCCGGGATATTTTTCGGAAGGATAATTTAAATATTCAAAACCCTTTCGATATTCTTAATTTTATTGTGTCCAATAATTTATATTTCCCTAACTTTTCAATTGCTTTAAGAATACTATTAACCTTACCTGTTAGTATAGCGAGCGGTGAACGTTCCTTTTCCAGGTTGAAATTGATTGAAACCTACTTAAGAACAAGTATTCACAACAAAGGCTTGTTAGTTTGGCGTTAATAGCTATTGAAAATGATATATGTGCGGAATTAGACGTTAAGACCATTATTTCTAAATTTATGAATATGAAATCAAAAACCCTGAAAATTAAAAAAAATTTTGAAGTATATTTATGTAATTTTATTTATTCTAAAATGTTCTAATTATTTCTGAATTCTTTTCTTATTTTCTCATCTATCTTGAGTTTCTTTTATTTTCCTAAAAATTAGTTCCACTTATAAAAATTATTAAAAACTTTTACGAGTTACTAAGAATTTAGTAACTTGTAAAAAATGTAAGAATTTTTTAAACTTCAGTTCAAATAAATTTTAACTTTAATTAAAATTCATTTTAATTTTGTTAGCGATTCGTGTCGGTGAGAAGGCTATAATCCCTGTATCATTGTATTCAACGATTAATGTGAAGTGGCTTTATCAAAATTTGCTTTAACTTTTGAGAATTTTTTGAATATTCGGGTTTTTAACGATTATCCTGCCTAATCAACACCCCCGGTTCGTTACATTTAGCGAATCAACGTGTGTCTGTTCTGTCAAAATTTATTTAAGAAGTTTCAAATAATTTAAATTTTTATTATCGTAAAAGAACTACACACGCCCGGATCGTCACAGGGGCGCTTAGATAGAAACTGCATGCGGGCAACAAAGACCCTAGCGCCGGTTCTGTATATAGTCATTCAAACTAATTTTTTATAACATTATCTACCGAGTAAATATGAACGATAATATATATATATAATTTAAATGACCATATACCGAGAATGAAAAAACAACAAGGTTTAATATTAAGATACAACTAGTTTCGTTGAATGATTCAACTTCTTCAGGTATCACAGGCAAAGAATTATACAAAAATGACAGAGACATGATAAAATTACATCAACAGATCTAGTATAAAAGACAATAGTACATTTTAAAACAGGAATGCGAGCTTGAGTTCCAATTAAAGTTAACTATGTGCGTGAGCTGCCACGAGTGCGCCAATACTGAACAGCGGCAATGTGTGCGTCAGAGAGATTGAAACTAAGGCTGTTGTTAATATGGGATGAATCTGGTGAAATTTCTCTGGATTCGATGATCTTTCTTTCGAGTTCATCATAACACACATGAATATTAGAAGTTTTGGCCAGTCTACAAGGTGTCTATATATATATATATAAGAAAATAAAACGAATAATGAAAATAAAAGCAAGAAAAATACTATCCTCAATATTCAGTGCATCTTTGCTACTTAGCAAGATTTTGTGCATTGGCTTCGCTTAATACAGTAAAAACAGAACATGCATAACTAATGTTTATCGTTTTCGATTATTTATCACTTTATAATTTATATATTAATTTAGAATTTATATATTTATCACTTTAAAATGACCTACTAAATTGTTCGGCTATCAGATCATTAATAATACATAGGAGTTGAATTACCAGAGATGCACTACTTGACTGAGGATCTTCAGAAATAAAATCGGAACAGTACAGTATTGTCTGTAGTCTGCTATGTCTGTGCGTGGGAGGAGGGGGGGGGGATTAGGTTGAGTAAATTATGTATTACGCCGACAGTGCAAGGTGAATGTTGGTTACTGAGCATCTTGCTTGGAAGAAATGAAGGCAGAAGCATCCTTGTCTATTGCATTTATGCAATAGTTTATAATTTATATTCAAGCGATCCTTATTAACACAAATTTAATTGTATTTAGGTGGTGTTATTAAGATATGAAGAGAAACGCTCTCAAATCAATAGACATTCATTCTTATGGGTGGAAATTGCTATCTGTACGACAATGTTCCTTCAAGTGTAGACAGACATTGAAATGGAGTTTTCATCTGTTCGTATTCCAGGTACAAAATTAAGTCATTAGCAAATGAGCTGCACTGGTTTAAGAGCCTACTTTAAAAACATTGAACTGCTCGCATCTGCGTATCATCGTGTGCGCTTCTCCTGTTTCTTACAACGATTACTATGATATGTTAATGATTGCTGCCATAGCGAAACACATTCACATTGTCTTTATTTTTTATTAGATTCACCCACACCTCGGCAACGATTTCTTTTTCTTAATTGCTGTTCTCTTTTCATAACAGAATCGTAAGTAGTTTAGCTTAGTTTTGTGAACAAGACTGTTTGCTTTTTCCATTATTATTATGATTACTTTTCTTACCATAACTAACATTAAGAAAGAAGGCAGTGGAATAAAATTGAAATAAAACATCCCTGTAGTATTACATCAAAATCATCCGTAACTATTATACAGATTTAATAGACCAGACTGAGATGACTGGACATTTCAATTGCGGGGAAATTCCCGAAGAAAAATTTCTGACGAAATTGTAATGGAGTTTCATCCTGAATCCTAATCCTGTGGCTTCCTCTCTTTGAGAGGTTTGCAACTGATTACTAGGGAAGATATGACGGAAGGTGGTTCCCCGTTGCCTTACTTGCCATAAGTATTTTATGACTGTAGCCGTGTGTGCGTGTGTTCACGAGACCAGTTTTACATCAAAATCATGTGCGTGTGTTCACGGGACCAGTTGACCTTTTTGAGGGATGAAAAACCCGAGTTACCGGGAGAAAAAAACCTCCACCACCGTATGAGACCGGTTAACTCACCTTTAGCCGAAAGAGACCAGAAAAAGGTTGCTCCCGTTGAACCCAGGTCTTTCCGACCAAAGGACTCTGTCTTATATAGACTGAGCTACGGAGGCTCCAGTGTTTTATCATAAGTTTGAAATGCAATCTTTATGCTGTCACCAATAGCGGCCCACTGGAGCTTACGTTCCTAATGACACCACCTTCTTACTTTCACTGCTGTACATTATTTGCGTCAGTTGATTTCGTATTCCTCGCCTGCATTGCACTATGGAGAACAGATAAACCGCATTATGTCATCCTATTATAACGGCCTACCAAGAGTTCCGGACACATCTCTGCTTCAAATGATGGGATCCCGCATCGCTGTAGCATTGTGTAAATATCCACATTTCACTTGATTCGCTTACTTTAATTGGGGGGGGGGGTAAATGTTCTGATTTCGATTAGATGGAAAAATTATCATTCATCGTCAGCTGTTTTCCATATATCAGAAACGGAATTTTTTCTCTCTCTCTGTCTCTCTTAACTGACGTTTCTCATTTTTATTTTTAACTAAGCCCACTATTCGTTATTGGAATTTATTGTAGAACCAATTGTAAGTTCTAAATACGTTGTTCATGTTGTTTTGATAAGTTATGAAGCTACTCCTTTAATTGAACCTGCTTTATTTTTTACTGCGTTGAGGAACAGTCAACTCTGTCTCATACGGGAATAATTAAAATATGCGAAATTACACAGCGTTTGTCTCGAAGAATGATTGATAATCCCAAAGACGATGATTCTAAAGAAAAAAAACTCGAAAAAAATATTGACATTCGGATATGAGAATTATTGGGGAAGCATCTTAAAGCCATCAGGGCGTAGACGTACTTCTGTCTTCAGAAAAGACACTTGAGCTTCTTGGAATTTTCTTTTTAATTTGAGAGTAAAAAATTATGAAATTAAGTAAATGAGGTTTCTCTTCTTTTTAACGCCCCCAAATCATCTGCAATGCTTGCTGTTTCGTTTCTCTCTCTGAATGAATGAAAGTAAACGTTGTCTTTTCGTTACAAATATACCATTCGTACCATTATATCGAGAAATGGTCTCTCTGTAGAACAGCATTTAGATGTACTTCATTGAAGGATCTCCACCCACACCCGGAGTCATCAAGCCAATTCCTTTTCCAGGTGGTTTGGTTTTTTAAATTTATTTCGAAATGTTTAATTTAATTTATTTATTTTTAATTAATTTTTTTGCTCATCACAAACTGGTTTCGAAGCTAGCCTAGTTTCTTAATCGTTTGAAAATGAACGAAGTGAATTTCATTATAATTTAATTACACCTGTCATTTAATAATTATTAAACTATTTTTAGTTACGCGAGTTAGTTCATAAATTTTCCATGAACACAAACAATGTAAAACATCGCCAGCTTTCTTTTGAAATCAGAGATTAATGACAAGTCTCTATAAACACGTACAGTCTACAGACAGATTGTTTAAAATTTATTTTGTTTTTTGCATGTTGTGACAAAACGAAGACTGCAGAAACTGAACTTTCGCAGGAAACAGAGACGTTTATCAATCCATGATCAAGCTGCCTTTTCTAGTCAACAGTCACCTTCATATTTCATAATGAAAAATCCCCGTCCTCTCACGACAAACGCAGTTTTGTTTTGCTTTCCCTCTTGAAATGTCCTACTGACTCTTAGTGGTCACTATCATCTCATGAAAGGGCAACGAACCTCCAACTGAGTGCACGCCATTGCATATCGTAACACTTGAGTATAATCGAAGTGGGAGAGAGGAAAGAAAAGCTAAAATTTTTCTTTCCTAATGGAAAGAAAATTTTCAGTTTTTTTTTTCTTTTTGTACGCTGATGTGTACATTTTCACTCGGTATTCGGCCATCCAGATTTCTTAATAAAGTTATTAAATTTCAAATACGAATGAGTGTTAAATATTTCAACAAATAATTTCAAATTCAATAATGATAACATAATAATTAAAGAAAGCCCGTAATCTCATAAATTGACCACGTGACGAATGAATTAATAATTAGCAGGTGAATAAATTCAAGGGCTGAATTGTAAGAAAGGATGAGGCAATTCTGTTAGCACTTCGTTTCGGAATAAGGCAGTGGATTTAAGCGAGATGCTGCTGTCGAATGAAGAAGATAATTCTGTTTAGAGAAAACGCAATGAAAAAAAAAAATCCAAAAACGTTTCTCTCAGAATGTAAAATTTATTTCAAACTATGCGAAATGTGTGTGTGTGTGTGTGTGTGTGTGTGTGTGTGTGTGTGTGTGTGTGTGTGTGTGTGTGTGTGTGTGTGTGTGTGTGTGTGTGTGTGTGTGGAGGGAGGAATGATTAACGCGACAGTTAAATTTTAATGAAATAGTCATAAGATATTATTCGCATAGCAAACGTTTTTCATTGCGCATGTGACCAAGAAAAATCGAAGAAACTTCTGTTTTTCATCGCCTTATTTAAAAAGCAACAGAACTGTATTCATTCCAATTACGCACACACACACACACACACACACACACAGCTTAAGTGTTATTCGAGAGCATAAAGCTTCTAGACTGTAAAATGACCGTTTTGACCGACGAATGCTGATATCCTTGGAAAGAGAAAAGAAAGAAGATACGGAAGGAATTAATAATTGCATTTGTGTGCGGGGGGGGGGGATATTCCGGTAGGGTAAAACCATCACTTCCCTCCGCGATCAGCTAATGCAGATTACTTTACAAAAGTCAAGAAAATCCTCGTTGCGATTTTGAAGATATTTAGACTCGGGTTTCTTTCTCTAACCAAAGGCCGTCTTTTCATTTATGCTACCGAGGAAGGAATGGTGATAAAGCAATGTAAGAAAACCTCGGGAAAAATAATCATTAAATTAAATAAACCAGCATGATAAGTGCGAGTTATCTAAAGAGAATGATTCCCCTGACCTTGCCAACAATTATCAGCAATAAACTGGATGACTTTTTTTACGTGTAAGAAAATTGTTAACTTTTAAATTAACTTTTCAGAACCGATTACACCTTTTATTTAGACACTTGGTAATAAGACGACTGGAGCATTAAGGAATGCAACGGGGCATCGGAGAGAACACTTCAATCAAATTTCAGAATCAAACAAAAGTGGGAAGAATTTTGCAGAGGGATGACGAGGTCTGCTTCTGTTTGCAAGATGCCCACTCGTCTGTCTTTTCACAGCAAAAGAAAAAAAAAGAAATTACTATCCCGACATGACAACAAAGTATCATCGTTTCCGCTAAATCTCGAGATGCTGGGATTTCCTGTTCCGAGTGCACCCGATGAGATATAGGATGTCTTCGTCGTCTCCAAAGTGTGCGTCTCTTGCGAGTAGACGGAATGCTATCAGCTTGGCGACGGACGGCTGCAACACGGCTCGAGACTGCGGCCGTTGTCACCACCGAAGAACCACGTTAATGAAAAGGAAGCGAATAACAAGTCCAGATCTGGACTGGTTCACGGAGGTCCTGTCAACTTGCTGCAAGCTGAATGCACTTAATTTACGACGGCACGGAGCAGCAACAGTCGCGGTGAACTGGTTTATATCAAAACACGACCTTCGAATACATCTTCTCCCCTCTTCCTTTGCTGTCATCCAGCTATCTCAGTAATAAGAAAAGCTGATAAGCAATGGCGAGCACACGACAGATGTTTCTTTTTATGGCGGTGTAAATATGTGTGATTGCTTTCTTTGTTCGAATCGCCAAAACAGATGCACCCTTAAATTAATCAAAGCCAATTAAAGAGTTATTTATTGGGAGATTCAGAAGTAAACACCTTTTTATAACGCAGGATTTCAGACATGCCCTTTGCTGTCTGCGATCCAAATCACCTTTCAGCTGTGCTGCTATTTTGTGTGTCCCCCAAATATCACTGCGGAGACCAAAAAGCCGCTTCCAATAAAAAGATCGCGAGGACTGCCTCGCATACTTTTCTTACTTTTCTATTTCTTTTTCGTTTAATTAATATATAATATTTTATGCGCTTAAATGGGTAGCAAATTTCTACATTTAAAAGTGGACCGAGACAATTCTTCTCTGTTGATTTAGGGGTGGATTCATCTCATTCCGGTATCAGCAGAAGAGGTGAAAGGTGCTCTTTTCATTAGGTGTGACCTTGGAGCGCACGTGCTCTGATCTCTTGTTTAAAATCTCAACGCTCAACTCATCTGCGAGTGATGGCTTGGTCTTTCTCTCTCTCTAAAGATGTAATCTACACTTCTCTCTTTGAAAAGTTGTAAATATCACATCCTTTATTATTCAACAGGAAGATACACAGGTGTGATTGGTTCAGGTAAAAATGTTCAGATAGTCTTCTTCAGAGTGCAAACAGAAGTTAAACTGAGTGTAAGCAGTTTACTCAAACACTGTTTACAGTATCTGTTACATTACTGTACTTTTTATAGACCTTTTCATTGGAGTAAACAAGTATTATTGAAACTCTGCAGAAGGGATCTTAAGGTTGCCGAATGAAAAGTTTGATTATTTCTATCTGTGAGCTGGGTTCCCTAATTTTAAGGTTATAAGAGACTCGGAAAAGTCCCACATAGAACTCTGGGATAGACCAGCTCCAAGTTGGAAAGACGAGATGCGCAATTGTGATGGGACAGAAACCATGTAAATTTGTGCAATCCTATCAGAGGCCTTTTACTGGTCGGCAATTACAAATCCCAAGTCTTCACTGTTTTCGTTGATATTGTTGCTTATAAGATTCTTAATGAGGTATAGTCCGTCACACGTACCAGAGCTATACTATCTATGGGATAATATAGCTCTGGTATCGATCTGTCTATTCATTTAATAAGCATGCATCGATAGCTGCGTTGGGAAAAGTCATCTGTTTTTTTGCTGCCAAGGCTGACAATCGAATCCTGCGTAAGGCACGGATGTTTGCTTAAAAAAAAACTTGATCTGGATAAACTTATATAGCTTCATGAATTTATAAGACTAGAAAAGAAAATGCAGACTTGAGCTTGTTAGCGATAAAGTTACTCTTGAACACAAAGCGTTATCTTTTTCATGCCATTGCTTTCTTGTGCATGTTTTGATCGCAGTGAAAGAAGAGGATTTTACTGGGTTCTCTATAGGACATTTACTTTTTTTTTACGGCAGACATGTTAGCAGATTTTTTTAGGAAGAAAACAATATGTATGCAGGTGCACTGATGGGATTCTGAATCGATCTTCTTAAGGCAGCACCTCTTGCAGGTGTTCAACTTGAAGTATTATCGCTACTTACAATGGTGATGAGCTCTGAGCTTAATTGGTGGGTGTGCTTAATGTTTGCTTCGGTTGAAGTAAAGTTCAACTATTATGTTGACTATGCAGATGGCCGCATTTCTGAGTGAATGACCTTTGTACGCGCTTGAAGTGAAGTTCCCAATTAGTTTGTGATAATGTAGGAATGTCCCTAACGAAAGCATATATGAGAGTTCCTCAAGAGGAGTGCACATTCTGTTCTGTGTGTGTGTCTGTGCGCTGTTGAAATCCAGTGTGCTCCTCGTCTTTGAATGCGGAAACGATGCTTTAGAGAATAGAATAAAATCCTGATCAGATGCATGTAAGTGAGAAAAAGGGGATGGGGTATGCGTAGTATTTCTTTTAAAGAGCCATGCTTTAAAAGAAGTTTGTTTGTTTGGAATAAAGTATCTGCCAAGCCGTACGCGGTAGGTAGTTGTGTTTGGATCCATCCTTCTTATCTCCAGGAGGAAGACTTTTCCGGAGTTATTGAAATCTGTGCACATTTCGAGCTCATTAACTGGTTCCTGAAGCAGTCGAATTACCATTTCGTGTCAGTCCACATTTTATTATTGGTAGGATGCATTGTCACGTGCAATTTGCATTCTAAAGATGATTTTCAACGAATGTCATACATTTTGCTATTACTTGCGCATTCTGTTTCATACATTTTCATCATATTTATTGCGCTTTTTATTTTTGGTAAGAATTTTTATGCAGGCATAGATTGCTCTGTTTCGAAAACTAACGATGATGAATGGCTCAAATTTCTGTTCGAAATCAATGGACTGCCGACCCATGTTGCTGTATGGAAGGACAGTAGTCAAGGTAAATGGCTACGAGATCTTCGTATGGAGCGAAATCTTTTCTGCAGCAAGGATATTACGATGGAAATCCAACCTGCATGGCTTGGTACATTTTTCATTTAATGTCAGGAAAATTAATGAAGTACTCACCACGTGCTTAAATTTTAAGTTTTTTAAATATCAGGTATGTCATAAGATGACGTGCGAGGATAATCTCAAGCTTAAGATCTTCAGATGCAATTAAGATTCTAGTACACTGATTAAGTAATACATTCTTCTCTAACAGCATTTTTTCTTTTCTTCTTTTTTACCTTTAAAAAGGGCAGTCAGATCCAATATGATTTAGCTCACTTATGCTAACAGCGGTAGTGCTAAATCAGCTCCTCGAATGCTCTTGAGAAATATTACAGATTATGTCATAAGGCTCTTTACATACCCTTCAGATACGATGGCTGAAGGATGTTTAATTTTGTGTGTGTGTGTGTGTGTGTGTGTGTATGTGTGTGGAGGGTAGTTGGGAGAAAGGATCACAGGTGAAACGAAAGCCACTTATTAGTGTCTTCTCTAATCTGTGTGGATCACGCACCAGTAATAATGTAATTTGGTGGCAATAGGTGTATTAAGAAACACAAATGCAGTCAACTATTGGTGGGCGAGAGGTTATGACATTAATATCCACAGAAAGATAAATATGGGAGTTCGAAAATTCGGCGGATAATTCAAAAGAGACTTGAAAGTTTTAGATCAATCATATCTGAGATCGAAAATCTCAAACCAGATTTAAATGTGGTTTGGTATTCTTATCCTACAGAAGAGAGCCCCCAAAAGATTGTTACTTTATTAGTGTAAAATCCCTAAAATCGCGTATAAAATGAAGACGCAGATTCTTCAGTGTTTTTATGAAGTTGTACGTTTTTGTGGTGAGTACGTATTAAAGGCAGAAAGGGTCCAAAGGACACAAAGAACTGAGACGCCAGTTCAGAGAACTGAACGGAAACTATTTCTTTTAAGATTTTCTGAGGAAAGCTTTTGAAATTTTCCCCATACAAGATCTTCGTTAGAATATGCTAAGTGATTTTTATTTATTCTCAGTTCCACCCAGAGAGGAGAGCTAAACAAATAAAAAATAAATAAATCCTCCAGCGTCTTTTCAGTCCCGAAGAATTGGCTAGTTGCACTCTTTTAGCTCTAACCTTTTTGGAAATCAGTAGATAAGCGGTGTTCAACCTCAGTCATCACCAGTGGTTGAGTTCAAAGAGCGAGCTGGAACTAAAGTAAGGTAAGCAAAGGAATATTAAAGCATTAGACACGGGGGGGAGGGGGGAGCCTGGAGAAAGAGTGCATGGAGTGATCAATTCATTTTACGAGGACGAAAGAACCAGCGTATGGCGAAAATGGCACTAAGTCATAGAAGCCATAATTCTTCGGCACAGAAATGTAAGGAAATGGTCCTTTTTTGAGGCACGCTTTCCTCTCATCCCTTAGGCTCAGCAAGGACTGAATGATGCTGTCTACCTGAACATTGTTGTCAGCCATATTAGAGGGCGTGTCGTATAAGAATGATCATAGACAAATGAAACGGGAATTTGATTTCAAGGATTCGATCCACATCTCTTAAATTGATTTCCACGTAAGCTTTAGTTTCGGTTTTCAGTTTTTAATTTCTACAAAAATCCCATTCTCAGTCATCGGAACTTAACTCCTTAAGTATCTCTTTGAATGGGGTAGAAAGAGCTGTTCTTGATACGAGCCACCAAAAGAAAATTTTTCTTGAACTGGGGGGGGAGGGGGAGGAATTCATCATGTGTGTGTTGTTGGGTGCCTCCGAGTGTTTCGGAACTCTTACGGAGTCAATGCCGTGTACTGAATGCTTACCGTGGTCCATATGCTATTATGACGGATATCTAATAAACTGAACGCTTTATCGCACCCAGACAAAAGCAGGAACATATTAATAACAATGAGAAGCTATTTTAACGAACATTGTTGAGCTTCCGTGACTTAGTCCCTATAGATGATGTCCATTAGTTGTAATAACCTTAATTCTAAAAACCCGTCTAGGACGCGAAGAACCTTTATTAGGACTTTTCAAGTGAAGGTGAAGTAGCCGATCTCGTGTGGAGGTGGGAGGGTTTTTACGCCCTGGAACTCATGTTCTTCAATCCGCAGACAAACTGGCTAGAACTCACGCAATTTATCATAGAAGACAATGCAGACAGGATAAGCTGCTCTGTAATAAGCAGTATTAGGTTTCTAAGAAGCCACGTTATTTGTCTGTGACAGGCTACTGAGCCTAACACGAAAAGGAAGATGTGATGAACATTGCTATGGTTCATACTGCTAAGCACACCTGTTGATAAAAAATAATAATAAAAAAAACATCAATTTTTTAATGCAGACTGCTTATCAGCTTGTAGAAGACAAAGAGATGAGTATGTTTCGTGTATATTGTGACATCGTAATAACGAGGTCACAAAATATTACATATATTTATGATGATTATATAACATCAACGAGCTCAAAACTTTGCTCCTCTTGTGTTAATTAATAGCAATCGAAACACTAATCGCTAATAAAAATAGAATATGTGACCAAACTCGATAGCAACTGTCAGAAGGCTTTCTAACTAAATGGTAAATAATCTTGCTACTACTCCGCCAGATCGTGCCTGGAGAGGATCTAAATATGACAGCATACAAACAGCACCATTGAGGACATGCTTAACTGCAGGCACTCCCTGTGTGGAAATCACATCCGCAATACAGAAGAGTGTATTTCCCTGACGGGTGCGTGCGTGCGTGTGTGTGTGTGTGTGTGTGCGCGTGTATATATTTGGTGTACCAAATATTTCATATCGAGATGCAAACGACAAAAGTAGTCCTCTGCGTCTTGTAATATGTGAATTAATAAACCCTAAAATCGAATACTAGAATCCATCTGAATAAAAAAAAATAATAATAATAAATAAATAAATAAAAATACAAAGCGCGTTGGTAATGGGTGTAGCTGCGACTGGATTTCACTCTTAAGTAGGATTTTTTTTTTTTTTTTTGCATTATTTAATATCAATGTTTGAAGAATCCGTATGTTGGAGACAGTTGAAGAGATTCAGCAAGTAGGCGATTGACCAATATGAATAGCCTTTCTCAAGGTTGATCGGTGATCGACATACACAATTACAATAAGTTATTGTTTTTAAATGTCTGTTATTCTGAAATATGGACTTAATTCTTTGTTGGATTTTTTTTGGTTGCGAGACTCAATGAGTGTGGATCAAGTAAAGAAACGCATCATCGATTAAACAGCGGCACGACACCATAAGCACATTAAAAATAAACTCATTCCCATTGAGCCAACCAACTCTTCCATTATGGCAGAATTACCAGAAATTATCTCGATCCCTGAGGGCCTCGCTGTAGCATACAGAACAAAAGCTCGTTTTCGAGATGAATTCAAAATGTAAACTTATGTTGTCACACGGCTCGAAAAATATTATACTGGAAGAATCCACTATGAATAACATGAATCAATAAATGCTTGGAAAATTACGGAGGGACTTTCGTATTAACAAACTATCATTTGCTAGCAACGTAACAAGCTACAGGCTTTTCATAACAATCCATATATTAAAGGTTCAGTGGGTGGAACTAGTTATGTTATTTTTTATTTTATTTGTTTTTCTCATCGGCTCATCTCATCTTCCCTTTTCGTGTTATGTTCAGTGGCCTGTCGCGCCATACAAGTTGGCTGTGAACAGACCGTTGAATAATCTTGTCTGCATTACATACTACAGCTGTAAATTGCGTGTTGTTCTGGCTGGTTTGTCTGCTTTATAGGATGAAAAACACAAGCTTCCCTCAGAGGGAAAAAAAAGCCCTTCTATCTCCATATGAAAAAGGAAAACTCGCATTTCGTTGAAAAGTCCTGATAAAGGTTCTTTACAAAATTGTCGGAATTCGTAGCTAAATCAAAAAAGCATTATTTTATACAACTGAACTACGGAGGTTCCTTATTTATTTTTGAATGCCTACAGAGAGTAGTGACTTGCAAATGCAACCAGAAGTATAGGAATAGCAGCGATGAATGTATTTATCCTTTTCATTCATTCATCGCTGCTCGAAAAGAAGTCAAAGGACATCATAGTGTAAGGAACAAACAGCCATGGCACTCACCTTAATAAGATGTAGGACCTCTTTTCGCTGCGATAACCGCAGCAATCTTAAGGGGCATACTTTCCACAAGCGTACGATAGCGATCAATGGACATTTTGGCCCATTCTTCCTGTAGGCATGTAATGAGTCCCTGTACTGTTGTGGGGCGGAAGTCCTTTGACCTCACCCGACGCTCTAGTTCATCTCACACGTGTTCAATAGGGTCGAGATCAGGGCTCTGTGAAGGCCAGTGAAATGTGGTGACGTTCATGTCTACAAACCACGCAGTTACAGCATCAGTCTTATGACAAGGCGCATTGCCTTGCTGAAAGAGAGAATCGTATATTCCCTACAAATGCCAGAAAGTAGGAAGCATTGCATTGTCCAGAATGTTCAGATGACCCTTGAGGTCTGTGGCACTACAAACAGAGGTTCGAGACAAATCCAGTAAAAACAAGACAATACCATCACACTTCCATCTCCGAATTTCATAGTTGCGGTTACACACTTAGGTAGGTGACGTTCACCGGGCATCCGCCACACCCCGCCATCTGGTAAGTAGAGGATGCAGCATGATTCGTCGCTCCATAACACAGCTTTCCAAGTTTCCACGTCCACTCTACACGCTCTTCGCATCACTGAAGGCGGCGCTACATATTGGTTCTGGTAATGTGGTGCTTGCATATTGCGATCGTACCACGGAAACCCATGTTGTGAGCCTCTGTTCTGAATGTCTTCTGCAGATTCGTGTTCCTGTCGATGTTCAGAACTCCGCATTCAACGTGTCAGCAGACGAATGGTGGTTGTTTACATATTATACGTCGTAGCACCCTACGGTCACGTTCGATGTGTGTCGCAAGTCGTCCACTGCGGGTAACACTTGCAGTAAATTCCCTGCGTTATTATCTCAGTATGATATCACTGATTGTTTACCTGGGTTGGCCCCAGTTGTCAACAATTTGCCGAACAGATAGACTGCAACACGGCATCCTATCACAACGCGTCTTTCAAACTCCATCAGTTCCCTTTTCGCAGCCATTTCACCAGGGCACAGTTGCGCTGACTTGGGAACATCATACTCCTCCAATTTATTCCGACTACAAACTTGTGACCCTTTACGTGGCACGATACACCTTGCCCGTGGGGATGTCCCCGTTGACTTCTTTACAAGCAGTGTCTATGAGAAACCAGGGCTAAGGCTGTCAGAATTCCTGACTTCAATTCAGTACATTTCCTTGGATGGAGAGGGGAATTTGAGGAAACAGTCTTGAAATCTTTGTTTGCAAAGGTTTCCGAAGGGAGGAATGCAGCTTTTTTCATCTGCAAAACTATGAATACGATTTGCGGTCAAGGAAAGAAAATTTGTGCTTGAATCCTAAGATATTCTGCATTAGTGTAAAAGACTGGAGATATGAAGTCTGATGCAAGAAACCGGACAGTTACGGAAGTTACGGAATGGAGAAAGAAAAAACGATGGAATGACAGCTGGCTAGAAAGGACTTGATTCCAAACACAAACAAATGCCGTGGATGTAATTCTTTATCCCGAGATCAAGAGTGTTACGCCATTGGGTAGGATCAGCAGGAACGAATTCTATCATGCACGTGTTATTTGAGTGAGATCACTAACAAATTCTACAGCATATCTTTTAGCATCATCGCTGAAAGTGTGAGCCGCACACATTAAAAACAAATTCAATATTGGAGTTGATAAGAAAATGTTTAGCTTATTTTGCTTTACAAATAAGGATTTTAACGCTAAATTAAATTCAGCTGCTTTCACTTTAAGCTAAATTGAAATCAGGAAGGCACGGTGAAACTTTGGTGTATTTCTTGTCGTTCTATAATCAATAAAACAGGAATAGTGAAACGTCTTTTTGAATTTGCTTAAAAAAATCAAAATAATTTCGGTAAGTACGATTTCATTCAACTTAATACGGTAAGTACAGTATTTTTATGCAGTATTTCCGGTTTACGCGACCTCAGTTGACGAGTTTTTACGTTAAACTTTGTGGAAAATACTATTTCGTGTTTTACTGAAGACCAAAAAAATGGTCACGATAAAGATATTTTTTTCATGCGAGCTTCCCAAATTTTCGCAAATTTCCAAACAGAAAATTGTATACTGCAAATAACTTTAATATAGAAATGAAAATTTGAAGCGTTCTCTCTCTCTCTCTCTCTCTCTCTCTCTCTCTCTCTCTCTCTCTCTCTCTCTCTCTTTCATACAAGTAACGAATATTCACCAGAAAGCAACGCAATCATAAGTTTGAATTTAGAGCAGTAAACGAGGGGCGATGTGAGACTGCTACTCGTAGATCTGAGGTGTAAAGTGGAAGAGGATTCTTCGCAGGCTAATAATAGCATCCCTTAAGGCTTCTTTATCGACAGTTCCAGCACTTTTTCAATGCAGAGCGGAATTTTGAATCGTCAATCTAAAAGCAACACCTGCCGCTAATCATCATCATCTATCGATCTCTAGTTCTGTACTGAAATGTTTTATTATTCATTTCATTATGCTCTATAATTCTATCCAATTACTGTTCGCTCTAATATATGTAGGCGATATTGTTTATGTATATTAATTCCTAAACTAATTCATTGAAGGTAAGTGGGTATTATGCGCTTTAGCTCTGGTTATCAGCACGCGTCTTGATTTATTAACTTGGAATCAGTGAAAAGGCCGTTTCAGAAAAGCATCTCATTCACTAAATGAGAAATCCCTCGTTTACAGAAAAAAAAGTATTGAGACCCTGTGAAGTTTATCAGATTACCAAGGAGCCGACATCCTTGCTTACTAATCAAACTGAAGGTTCTGGATACAGGTCGTAAAAACTGTGCATTTTAGGAATTTGTCTGCATACTCCTTCAACACAGCTGAGAAATACTTCAAATACTACATGACATAATCCTTTACCTGAATTAAGCTGATCCCGGGTAATTTAGGTTACCTAGCCTCGACTTCACGCATCAATAATCAATATATGGTCACTGCACTCGAGATGATTTCTGAAAGGAAGAAAGACTAATTACAAATGAAATGATTAAAAATATATGGAGAAGAGAGAGAGAGAGAGATTTTTACTCGTGTAAAAATCATCTACTTAAGAATCCTGGCACAAAGTGAATGGTCGAAAAGATGATATAATAGAAAAAAAATAAGGAATTTGTCCAAAATGGAAAGAAATCTTTGAGTATGCGTGATGAAAAGTGTCAACTTGAATGTGAATCCTAGAAAGAATTCGAATCCAGGTCTTTTCAACCAAAGGCTAATGTCAAGACGTTCTCTCGACTACGATATGAAGGTGCAATTTCCTTAACAATGACGTAAGGAAAGAGAAAGGCTGATGATAATCTACAGTGCAATGGAGGAAGAAAGTCTAGTCGAGCGCAGACCCCCAGGTCAGGTTAGAAGTAGGCAGCTAATCTATCCTAGGGAAGGTCCGCTAGTCATTGTGTAAGTTTCGTGTATTACTAGCGATATTAATAGTGGAACAACCTCAGATATTATGATAGAAGTTCGTTAAGAAATTAGTTTAATTCTCGGTGTGAAATAAATCCAGTGAATCTAGAAATAACTCAAATTTCTGGTGTATAAAAGATAAACTTAATCATAATTGAGACATCGGAGAAGAACATGCTAATTCCACAATCGAAAATCATATCACAAAATGAGATCAGGTTTTTAGAAACGTAAAGAACAGCGGGAAAAAATGACCTCACCATAGCTTGAAATATATTAAAATCCTAATAATTACAAACAGACTGCAAGACACCAAAAAAAAAAAAAAAAAAAACTAGAACGATTGTAAAAGGAAGATGTCCCTTGTGGTATAAATAGTACACATTGTAACATGGTTGCGCAGAATCACTGACTCGTGTAAAATAAATTAACTTTTTTTTTCCACTTTGGTAATAAATCAACACTAATGAAGTCACCGCGATAGAAAACATTAAATGTTTTCTATTCGGTACGGAAATACCAAATGCGAATGGCAACCGTTTTGTCCTCTAATTATAGTGTCTCATCAGGATGCTATCCCAAACGATCCACGTTTTATTATTAACTGTAGGATTAAATCCCATCACAAAGTAAGTGATTCCTTTTAACTTGGAAGTTTGCCTTCAGTAATGATGAATATCATTTCAGAGGTGCATATAATGTGCTTGGTTTCTAAATTGAGTGTGTGTGTGTATAGGCATTAAAATGACCAGAACCTCACGGATTTATTGCTTTTATATTCAAATGATGGCGACTGTTGAATATCAGACTGCTGTGGTGGCCCAAGTGGAAATCGCCTGAGCTCTCTAAACCAAAGCTGTTGTCGGTTGGAATTCCAGCAGTCAGGGATGTTTGTGAAGGTCTTTATGTAGATGATTTTGACAAACATGTTAGACCACCACCTCGCTTAGAGGAAGGCTGAATTGGCTGGAAAAAAAAGTACCGTGCTTGGTCAGCAGATAGGGAGAACACTTAACCTTAGGTCATGAATTGAATGTTCGATAGGTTTGCACAACTTCTCCAAGTGTCGCTTGATTGGTGATAATACATGACATCGCCAAAATGACACTCGAGTGTTTTACAAATTTCAATAGACACACAGTTAACCTGCTGTGTGTATTCCTAACTGCGATTCTCGTGGAGGAACGGGACCAACTCGTCCAACTTCAACTATAGTGAAGTTGTTGGATGTTTTGGTCTCGCTTTAAGCCGGTTCGGAAGAGAGTCCTCTGCTGGCAGTTTTAATTTTTACATTCTTGTTTCCTCAACCATGTCGCCAAGGGCTGTGTGAAATACGTTAAAATGCATTCTCGATTCAGCTCCTTCGTTTCCAGAGAATTGCTATAAAGTAAATACGCAATCAATCCAATGTACGGTGTTTATTTTAAGTAGAATTGATGATGATGATTAGTTTCCTTTCATCCATACGGATGGTATGGCCAGCTATGCTACCATACTATGGAAGTGACTATGAGCAAGGCGGTTTCCCGTTGCCTTCCTTGCCGTGCTATGTCCTATGGCTGTGTCCTGTATGATCATGGAATGAAAAGCCACAGATAAACTGGTGGGAAAAAACCCTACTGTCCACGCCCAAGACCGGCTAACTTGGCTATGGCTGAGGAAGATCCTTCAGCTCCTCACGTCTCCGACGGTAATCAAACCAAGGACACTCCTTCCCTAAGCACATGGTTGCGAAGCGCACAGCCACTAGGCTAACCGCGCGGACTAAGCCGAATTACGAGACAATAAAATCACATCGCCCCCAAAATAGGAACAATACAGTATGATAAATAATGCTCTCCTGGCGAATATCATAACTAGCAGTCTATTATTCAATCATTCAATTTGAGCACATTGCTCGTTTGAGCAATCTTTGGCTTGAACATAATAGTTGTACGGAAATCCTGGCTATGAAATTAAATTTGTTTTGGACAAACCTCTTCCGGATAGAGATTAAAAAAAAAATCCTCTTCAGTAGTCATCTCTCTCTTCTTGATCATTCCTTTTATTTCTTGTTACTATCCAATTTCCATAGTTTAATGACATCACTACAGTTGACCTCGGGTACTTTAATTGTCCAGCAATGGAAAGAAAATAGACTTATGATTAAATAAAGCCAACGTGACAATATCCCGCAGAAGTTTATTAATCTAGACTGTGTGTGTAAATGGAGACGTAGAGACCAAAACTGCATCAGGCCTACAAAGCCGTGACGTCGACCTGCAGAAGTAAAGTCCATTTACAGATTTTATGTAGTTACACAAGATTATCGAACTTATGCAGGTAGGATTTTTCCCAAAAAAATTCCACTTTTCGTTCTTTAAACTTATAAAAAATGAAAGTAGAATAAATAATATGTACATACAAAAAATATTAGTTGCAGCGAGGAGAGCTACCTAGCATACCGCAGAAATACACTCAACGTCAACGATAGTGAGTAGTAGAGACCAGCTGCCTACTGGTTTCCAAAAGTGTGCTTAACAAATTTATCATTTTTTAAATTTATAATCGCACTATAAATTAAATCAAAAAACAACAAAAAAATAGTGTTTTGTGAGTCACGTGTTTCTGTAGTTAGCAGTTACCTCAAGCGTTACATTCGTAGGAAAGCGATTTCGATTCAGTAAAAGGAAGAACTTTATTTGGCGCTTCTCAGCACTAACCGTGGAGTTATTTCATTTTTCTCCCGGTAACGTGCAGTTGCGTTTATAAAGCGAGCAGCCAGCTGTAGACCGCGCCCTGCAGGATGAGTTGCGAGCAGCTCGGAAGGCATTCGTAGTTTTATATCTGACACTATCTTTGTAAAGACGCTGCAGTGCGTAGTTAAAGTTTGTTTACTCGTAATGCAGAAAGTGTTGTGCAAGAACTCAACTGTGTAATAATTCCGGCGTAACACAATATAACTAGGAAGGTAAAAAATTATTTATTCATTCAACTAGTTGCTGCGTAGAGGAAATTAGGGATTTCTGGCAAATATTAATTCAAAGGGAAGGGCGCTTTATTCGTTATAATAATATTTTCACTCGCCGTTTTAAATTCATGTTCCGAATTTATGCAACCCCCGTGCTTCAATGCGGAAAGATGGAATTTGACTGGTATGGGGCACGAGATGTCGTAAAAGGGCTTAACTCGTGAAAGAAGTTAAATAACATAGGAAGTCATAAGAAAGGTAACCAAATTTACAACACTGACCTTTGAAGAAAAAAAAAGTGTGGTCAATGCATTATTATGGTGTAGGAATGAATACAACAGAATTAAATATCGGATGCATTATGATATGGAAAGCAAGATAAGGAATTTCCATATCGTATCATTTTATCACGAGAACTATATTCTCGATGAAAAAATTAATATTTTATCATTGGTAAGCAAAATTTTATTTTGTAATAAAATTAAAAAAAATAGTAAATATTATAATTTATAATATTTATAATCAATATCATAAGTCAATCTTTTAATGTAATATTAACACTGTTTGCAAGATGAACGAAATTAGTCTACCACCAAACTCGAGACAGGCAGAGGAGGCGAAATTAATATACTGCATGTGCTTGAAATGACGAAAGTGTGTTCTGTCTTTGTGGTTGATAAATGCATCACATTTATTAATCCCTTCTCTCTCTCTCTCTCTCTCTCTCTTTTTTTTTTTTTTTTTTTTTTTCGCGGCACCGAGAACATAACAGATTAAGTTTTGGAATTAAATTCATTTTAGAGGCACTTATAATATTTTATTTTGCAAGAGTAGTATTTTATTGTTTAGGAGCTAAACAGATTAAATGTTTTCTAATGTTAATAGTAGGATAGATTGCAACAGTTAATAATAAAATAATAGCAGTGTGCTGATGCAGAGACGGCGCCATCTACATCTCTATCTGGCCCGGATAGTATTTCATAAATAATTTCGAAAAGTCCGGTTATCAATAATGCTGTCCCATAATTAACAGGTACCGAGTTCCACTCTGTCACATGTAATAATGGCCACAAGTGTACAAAGTTTCCCAATAAATCACCGAAGTTGGGAGAGCGCTGCTGTAACATAAGCAGGAGAAGATAAGGGATGCATTAGGTACGGTTTGGGGTGTTAGTAGCCGCGGTTCAGTGAAACCTTCGCTCTGCTCCTTCCAATCGAACACGGGGATAAAAAAAAAAAAGAAAAGAAAAAAGATATAAACTTAATTTGACAACAAATTTTGCAGGAAAGTTTCTCTCGTCCCCTATTAGATTGCAGAGTGATACGCACCTAACAGTGCGTTAAGTGCTAACTAGCATCATTGGCCATGACTAAATGCCCACAAACGTATCATTAGCTAAGCCTAATTTAATCTGCTCCCTGTAGGGAAGTTAGCGTCAATTCCTCCTTCTCTTCACAATACTCAAGACAAAGCTGCAAATGTTTGCTCGTCTCTTTACAGACTACCCTGAATTCCCGCCGATAGTTTACCCTCGTCACGTGACCACCATCGCAGCCTGTTCAAGTATGCAACTGGGACGCAGAGGAAACCAAGAACCGCAACTTTCGAAGCGTTCGTTAGGCGCGATGAATCTTGCTCACGAGCTTTTCCTTACGCCTGGCAACTGCAGCCAGCAGCAGCACACTAAGAGCCTGAAGTAAGAAGAGCATACGGCGACCAACACTAGATACCGTTCGCCATTGGCCTTTAAGTTGCCGAAGAGTTCCACAGGGACATCGTAAACGTGAATCGGGGATTTACCTGTCCAATGCCACTTCCGGGCCCCCCACTCGAGAATCCAGAAGTACACTCAGCGTTAAGCGATTCTCTCGGAAAGCCCGTCCCCTGGGGGAGCCACTGTTGCCTTTCTAGGCAGCAAAAGAAAATCTTATAAAACCCCCGAGACCCTTTAGGGAAGTGGAAATGTCACAGGTCATTGCAGGCCTGGGCTCTAAGTGCTCTTCCGAAGGTTTTGTTGAGTCTTTTGCTGGGATAACAATCACTTGTGTTAAACATCGAGGGAATTCTGGAACAGGATTTGTGGTCGAAGAAGAAATCAGTAACGATCCGTGTATACTCCATCAAAGAAAGATCTTTCCGCAACAACTCGAGAAAGAAACTAGTTCGTCAACGAAACCAGCTGAAAGATCTGATCCGTGCTGCTATTTACACCTAATTTAAGACTCGCAGTAACCATCGTGTTGTAGTTACAACGATAAAATAGCCCATTGCGCTTATAAATGGTATCACGTACTTAGATTTATCCTTTTACAACTACTACACTGCGCTTCTGCAGCAAAATAAAACCGGGAAAAGGCGCGTGAAATTATAAACACAACCGCTGCATTTGCGGTTGGTTCTTTGCTTCATTATATCCGGCATATTTTTATAGCGAAGCTGAATTATATTTCGCTTATATACGTTAACTTTCCCATTTCGCTCCTCCTTCCCAGCTAGAACGCGTCTCAATCAAATATTAAATAATTGCTGCTGCAGTTTTCCAGTTCAACAGGCTTTATCCTACAGCTAAATCTCTTTACTCAGCCAAATTATTTCATTAAAGACAGTTTTATTGCTGATGTTTTTATTCCTTGGTATCAAGCAAGTTCGTGCTTAAACGCAAATTTCATTTAATAATGTACCAGCGCGTTATTTGCTTTGGTTTCGTCTGCTTTTTCCCCTCTTTTTTTCACGTTGACAAAACAGAGATCCAGAGCCCCTTTATCAAATATTGAACGCGTATTCAAAGCGTGTTTACTTTCCACGGTTTACTGGCCCACGTAGATCATACATCCATTTCGAATCGGTACAGGCAAAGAATTATTTATTGCATCTAATGTTCTTATTAGAGTTACCACTGGGTTAATGAAATCATGTGCAAACTATTATTTTTAGAATTGCAATATTGTAGATTGGCTCACTTCGCGCATGCTTTATTGCGATGAATAAATAACGAAAGACACTCCGAAAACTTTCATCTGCATTTAAATTTATAATCTGCGCAACTAAAATATTTTCCCTCGGATGTTTACTTATCATTAATATAAAACTGAAACAATAATTTGGTTCTCCGTTTGCTTTAAATGGAGCGACATTTTACATCTTCTAACACTTCAACGAATATTGTAATTTTTAAGTATTAGTTCATGAAATCAAATATGCATTGATAATCGTAAAGATAACTTTACTTACAGAGAATTTATGTAAAAAAAAAGCCGGCCTTAGAAAACATCGCCCACATCAGTGGACAGGGAAGAATGAAGTCAAACTGAATGGATTCAACAATTTTATTGCAGATCTTGGCATTAACCTTTATCACACAGCATGACTTCGTGAAACATGGCGCCAACCAAATAAAAAGTTGAAAATTCCTGTTTCATTAACTGGGCCCTCTCACAAGGAAGAAGCAGAATGTATACAAATGAACTCATCACCAATATTATTCTAAATAAATTCAAACGTCCTGAATTTTCACACATTGCAGAAGCTGTTTTTCATTATTATTTTAATTAATTTTTTTTTCTCCGCGTAAGTTTGTAAGTAGAAGCAAGGTACTCACTTCTTGAATGTACAAAAAATTTACTTCACGCCCGATGTGATGTTGCAAAACAGGACAAGTTTCTCCGCTGTAACGTGACAAGTGAAACTCTCAACGAAGGAAAGTATCCACCCACCCTTCCAACCAGAATGTCAGGACAATACCCAACACAGGAAATATATTTTGCTCTTTTTCTTTATTATAAAATATGCTGCTGATTACTTTACTGAATCTGAAGATAGATTTATTCGCAAATGTATTGGAAAAGTTAGTGGCAACAGCATTAAACTGACATGGTTGGGAATATTTTGGCTATTTGCAGCTACGACCGAAGCAGCTAAGACTGAAACCAGATCTTGTTGTTGCGTGTTGTATGCTTTCTGGCGAATTTGTCTGTTTTGCGGGATGAAAAACTCTGCAACTCCCCTATGAGAGTGACTAATTTACCTTCATCTGAAAAGCCATTATAAAAGTCCAAGATAGGATTTGAACCTAAGTCTTTTCAGCCAAACATCATCATTAATACCGACTAAGCTACTGGCTGGTTGGGAGTGACTAGAACAGCCTTTTGGTCTTGCACGCTCTCTCTCTCTCTCTCTCTCTCTGTGTGTGCGTGTGTGTGTGTGTGTGTGTGTGTGTGAAAGAAAACGTTTTTTGTCTTCCAATAAAAAAAAGTCATAAAAGGAAATCAATTCAATTGACATTGAATTGATTCAACGAGCTATCACAGACTTCCTCATGCAACAATCAAAGGTTCTACGACTGGTATCAGCAAGCATTTCTTGATATGAATAGCTAAATGAGTAATTTCAGAAATCAGGTGCCCAAATAACTCGGGTTTCTAGTTGACCACTAAGTAGCACCAAAGAATTCGAACCGGGTGCTTCCAGATCAATGGAATCTTAAATCAAAGAACTCGAAAAATGGCCACAGTACAGATTCAGTGATTTAGGATATTCTGTACCAAAAAAAGTTATGGGCAATATGCAAGAGAAAAGAAAGCCCCCGCTTCAGTAAAAAAATAGGCTACTGCAATAATATCCTTTTCAGGCGAGAGGAGCAACATTTCAACTTATAACTATAAAAATAACTGTAGAAAAACTAGCAATAATACGCAAAGAAATATTAAAAAAAAAAACATATTTCAAACATCCATGCCAATGGGATGTTTGAAAGATTCAATGGTGGCTAAAAACAGCAACAAATCTGAGGTTCCAAAGACAATTACTGCACAATTCACAGTAACAACGATAATGGTCACCTGATAGTGACGATACTCTATTTGTTTTAGTTTTACGTTGAGCAGAAAAAGGGCTTGCAAATGTATGGCCGTAGTGCGATAGAAATTTGAACCAAAAATATTCGGCAGCTGTCCGATCTCCTGTGTGAATGCGAATCCAGTGCGCACAATTCCTGGCCTTTAATGTTTGAATGCGAGCATGCGTGCTTATGGACTTGATGGTCTGACTTCATATGCGTAACTGTGCTTAAGCTGATTTCTCAACGTATGCTCGAGGATAATCGTTAGCGATACACTATTGCAGTTTGGACACCCTGGCCCCTGTTGTGGGGAATGAAATGAGTTCATTGGTTGCTTTATTTTGTTTGCTAAAAGAAATTTTTGTTTGCTTCAGAACACACGCAATTTACAAACAAAAATTACTGGTGGTTTTGGGCGGTAGATGGCGTTGACGGAGATGATTGGTAGTAGAGGATCGGTATAGTGGAGACGGAGAGTTGTACAGTAGGTGTCCTCCCGCGACGAGTCTTCGGGCTCCTTGGAGGTGTCACGAATAATAAGAATAATAATAAGAAGAATAAATATTCGTTAGCGTTCAGATATTTAACGAATCATTTGAAACTCTGACACGATGCGTTAGACAGGTTAATAAAGAAGTGAAAACTGAACTGAGTTTCGTGGCTGTTGGAAATTTTCATAAATTTGGGAAAAAGACAAAAATTGTGATCGACCGTGCACGCTGCCCCTGCATTAAAACAAGGAACGATTTCTTGTTTCATAAATACTTTCTTAAGAAGGTTATATGTAATTTCAGATTAAAAATTTAATTAACTATATCGGAAGAGTATAAGTGATAGAATGATGAAGCACGCGCGATAAGAACTAGCTGTTCCAAATTAATATAAAAATCTCTATTTATAAACACGCAGTGTGCCCAGAAACATATCAGAATAACTTAATGTTAATTCTTATTCCAAAAATATTCTCGATTTAACTAATATTTTTAATTAATTGACTTCCTAGGTATAACTATTTTTAATTATTTATAACTATTTAGAAATGCCATTCAGAATAGTTTTGTAAACCAAGCATACATAGCAAATACAGAAAGGAAGAAAAAAAGAAATAAAGTGTCATCCATAAAAACTATTCGAGGGATAACACTAAATTATCACCAATTCTAAGCATAAAAACATTTCTGCCCAAGAAGTCCTTAAAATTACGCTTATCAGAATTTATGCTGTTTAAGTAATCGATAAAGTGAGTATTTTCCTTAAAATCATGAAAGCTTGTTTTACTTCCATGCTGTTTTATTCGTACTGGGTGATAAATGTGTATTCTCTCTCTCTCCATTTAAGAGATTTCCTTTCACCTATGGGGAAAAAATACAACTTGAAAGCTAATTACATCCATTTCATGTTATTTTATTATTATTATTATTTTCTGAAAGAGGTGGTAACAGCCAGTGTGTGTGTGTGTGCTTTCTTACTTAATCCTGTTGCTAAATAAATTGGACAAGAAAATGTGCACTGAGCACAGTAGGTGAGTTATTTGCGGTGGGCTTTTTTGTTTGTTTGTTCAGCATTCTTGCTAAGATTAGCAAGTAATAAGTCCAGGCGTAGCAATAAAGTGTCGGTGAATCAAGAGCGTCAACGTCGTTTTTTTGAAAAGCAAAGCTAAAATTCATGAAAACTTAAACGAGTGGACAACTAGACTGCAGAACAAATAGAAAAATCAATGAGCAAGACAAACTGAAAATTATGAGGGATAAACCAATAGGGAGATCTGGGGGATTTCGACTGAGAAATATATTAATGTAGTAATGATCTGGTATTACTATGATATCAAGTAATAATGAAATAAAGTTAACGTCATCGTAACGTGTCTTTCGAGTCATGTTTAGGTCGTGTCGGGAAGGCGAGATTGGCGGAGCAAACAAAGAGGAAAGAATGGATAAACTCTAGATATTTTAAGACGCTAAACAACTAAAATTAACTTTCACTGTGCGTGCGTGTGATAGAAAGAGAGAGAGAGAGAGAGAGAGAAAAAGAAAAGAGACGTATCAAACGAGTAATGATGGCTATCTAACAACCATAACAAAGGATGGCTCGTTACTGTAAAGTAACGCATATCAAAAGATTGTTACTATTAAACGAGAGAAGATTTGTGAAAAAGAAGAGAATGGATTATTTAGTTTATTATTGTGGGAAGATAAAAGGTGAAACAAAAAAAAGCTTAATTTTTTAAAGAAATTTTAAGATTTACAGGCGATGGTTTTATGATTTCGTCTTTATGGACCGTATAAGAAGGACACAGAAAAATATTACCACGTCAGATTGGAAGATGGAAATGAAAGGAATTAATAGTTGGGATTTCTGGAATGTAGTTCCTGAGCTGATGGAAATCTCTACAACAAAAGCTAAGCTTAGGTCAAAATGGAGCATCCCAGTGGAATCACTCCCTACAGACTAATTGATCAAAAAGTTAAATTTATAGATTAATATTTATTTTGGATAGAATCGTGATAAAAACACTTTCTTAAAAAGAACTACAATCGCCAAAATTTTTGGAGCAGCAAATTTGATTAATTTTAGGATTTTAATTTTAAATTAATTAAGTGTTTAAGGAAAAAAGATTATTTCGAAATAATTAAAAATTTGTCAAATTTTATGTTTATTTATATTTAACCTAATGACTGTTTTGCTAACTTTGGTTCATCCATCCAATACTAATTAAACCTTTTATTTGTATTTTTTTTTCTGGTTTATTTTTAACAGCACTTGACGGCAAATCTTTACTATTAGCAAAGCGTAATCTTCAATGATGTTACCCATCAATAAACTGCATGCTGCTTATGCTATTATTGCAACCTGAAAACATTCGCTAATAATACTTAATGGGAGTTTTAATAAACTTTCATTGAGTATTCCATCATTTTCCTGAAATATCACTTTTCAGTTTGAGCAAATCTCTCCAGCCATTCTCAAGTTATAAAGAGTTATCCATAAACACTCTTCTTCTCTCCAGATAATGGTGTGGACTCGAATCTAGTAGGCCTACTCCGATAATGTGAAAGAAGTGGTGCTGTTATCTGCAGTACTTAATATTGACAAGGATGGTGACCTCACTTTCACGGGATTCGGCATTAAATGTTCGAGTACTTATTCGATAAACTAAAGAATGAAGCAGTTGGAAGATTGGAATCAGGCTGGAAGATTTCTCGCTAACAATACCGGAATTCTGCATCAGGATTCCCCACTTCAATTACAAATATTCGAAACCAATAATTAATAGAATTCTTGCGTTATATTTTGGCACATTCAACTCGTAACAGGTTGCTGTACTAAAAAATAAAATAAAATAATTGCGACGCTTTACTCCTCTCTCTGATTAGTTCCATTCTAACGCTACTAATTTCCGCACCTTTACTTGTAACATCTCGTGACTGTTTTCAGCTGTTTCCAGCTCCACTGACAACCGAAGTTCCTGCAGGCGTCGCTGGACACTCCCGGAGAGACCGCGACTGCAGCTGCTCCAGGAAGCAGTGACAGCGGACATCCCCAGAGATGAGGCGCAAAAGAAAGCGAACAATACGGATGGCTAAAGGCATGTTTGATGAACTACAACCTCAATAAACACAAGAACTGATATTTATATATGTCGGACGGATAGATCACAGAACACCATTAGTTACAGGGATCTTCTTCTTTTTTTTTTTTTTCGTTATTTTCATTGAAATATTTCGAAAACCGAATTATTCAGAAGAAGTGGAATCCTATTCGATAAAATTTTCTACTAAAGCTGAAGTGTTTTTATTTAAGCTACTGTCATTATTTTTGTCGAAAGGATTCTGACTTTACGGATGGAGGTTAAAGAAAATACATTTTTCTATCCCCAAATAATAACTATTTTTCACTCCTAACACAATTTCCTTGTGAACAAAGCGTACTTTGAATCGCGTAGAGGAAATTTAGCAAACGATGAATCAAAGTTGTTATACGATGGAAAGATTTTCACTTACACACAATACTTCGCACAAATAACGAGCCATGCAACTCATGCGCTGTAAAGTACGCTTTTCTGACCTACTACACTTCATTGGATCTTGCATTTAGCCGAAACAGAGCACAATTTCTCTGCTTTTCCCCTGAAAAGTTACTATTTATAGATGTTTGCAAAACCCTTTCCAGATAACTGAGCCTGAACTCCTTGGAGGCGTCACGTAATAATATTAAGTTTAGTTTAGGAAATGTATGCTAATTTTCTTATTGGAAGAAAGCGTGCCAGAATGCATTCCAAATATTCTTACAACCATCTAGAGAAAAGAGAGTGAGTAAGATTATCATCAAATAAGAATTGTGACATTTCACGATAAGCGGTTTCATTATTATCCCAGACTCCCAACGAAGAATTGAACATCACCAGAATGTTCCGTTCGCGGAGTTAAAATTTTGGTTAGTAGACGTTTAATAGATACACGCGTGTTAAACATAGCATAATATTTTAAATAACGCGTCACAAATGCAAGAGAAAACTAAATAGAATTTATTACTCCTGTATACTTCGTTCAATATGTCATGAGCTTCATTCATGGAGAAGGCAAAGAACTGGTAACAATATTTAAATTATGAACCCAAGAACGAGCCATATAGATGCGTATACTGTCACGTGTCTCGGTCGCAGGCTGTCCAAGTAGGAGGAAACACTATTCGAGTTCCAGAGATATAAGAATAGTTGTACAATTTAAAAACAATTGCATTTATAAACAGTTAACAAATTGAATTTATTTTTTTTAATTATACAACTATACTTACATCTCTGGAACTCGAATAGTGTTTCCTCCTACTTGTACAGCTGCGGCCGAGACACGTGATATTATACTCATGACTCGTTTTTGAGTTCGTAATGTTACAGCCATTCTTCCGCCTTCTCAGAAGCTCCTAACATATCGAGCGAAATTTTGGTTCTCTGCACATTGGTAGATATTCATTGTTCTCGTAAGATGGCGATGAATGGAGAAAATTTTCTAATGCTCAAAGGTTCCTTTTTATTATCTTATGTTAATACCATATTAATAGCAGCATATTATATATTCAATATACTATTACGTAGTAACAAAATTTGAATTAAATTTAAAATCAGCCAAAATGACTTTTAAATTGGTGCACTGATCATTTCAGTGCGCTCATCTTTCAGATGTACGTTTTAAAATTTGAGGAAGAAGTTTAAGGCTCTATGGACACACTCCTGTGCTAAATTACTGCTGTATCTTAACAGCAGTAACTGTTAAGATGCAGCAGTAACTTAGCACAGTTATCCACGTATAATATCTATCGAATTTGGTGTACTGATTACATGCAGAACTTTGCATGCTCGTTAGTTTCCAGTAATATTTCAGAAGTATGTAAAAGAATTGTCGATGTACTCAATGGTGAACCACAGACTGGTTGGTTTCTGAATGTGAATTAATATCTCGTTAAATCATGTCATACGAAATGGATACCAAGAAATGGTGAGTTTAAAGTGTGGCCTAAGGTGATTGTACTGTAGATAAATGGGGTTTCAAGCAGCGAGGACATAGATATACAAGCCCTAAGGTCGAAGGATCATAGCCGCATGACTAGTTTGTTAAATCCCCACCAGATCAAACCTGTGGACATTTATTCATTCAATATACACTTTAATGGGGGGGGGGATGTGATGGTGCAGTTTAACATTTTCACTTTGCTGCTCCAAGTGGGTTAACAAAGCGAGTGTGTATGAGAAAAAGATTGGCAGCCACAAACTGCAATCTGTACGTTGCTTCAAGCTTTTCTTTACTCTTAAGTTTAGAAGCAATCTGTTAACACTTAATAGCGACATTTGCTAGAAATGCGCATGAAGCTGTAAACAGAGTTGGGTGTTGAGAATTTCGAAGGCATGACGCAGAATTGTTTTGAAGGTAGAAGATAGAAAAGTTCGCTCCAGTAACTGGGACTTAAGCGATGATTGTGTTTGTAAATTACGTGTGTTCGCTGGCCATTTTCGACGGGGGAGAAAAGAAAAATTCCTGTAACTGACTATGAATCTGGTCGAATTACCTTCAGTTAAAAGTCTAGAAATGTTTTCTCTAGCCTTAATTATTCAATTCTACGCCTTTCAAACCAAAGACATATTTTGACTCTGCTACAAAGTTTTTTTTTAAGAGGTTGCATCACAGAATTATTACACGTTTGGTTACTTAATACGAAAAATGAAAGAGAGACGACCAAAAATAATCAGAGAAATTTGGCCATCACTAAGCTCTCTCCTTCGAAAACACGCTGAGAATAAATTACTAACAAATTATTAATTTGTTCCAAATGACAGTTTTATTTTTTTCCCTTCATATGCGTGCTGAAGATTATGTGTATGTACACGCTGGAGTGGTAAATACGGAAACAGGTGTTTAGGTGTTTGGTAGTCGACGTTAATGTCCGTGACACCAATTCTTTTCTCTTTAACTTCCGACTGTTTTAGTCCCGAGAGAAAATTTTCATCTTCATCAGTGTCGCTACCTACCTCTGCTTATTTGCAACAGCAAAGTTCGATGACTGATGCTTCATGCCGCATTTTAGGCGTGGTTATCTTTTCTGGCCTGTTTTTACCAGCCCTACCCTTTTAATTAAAACCTACTGTCACGAACTGGCTCATTGCTCATTTTATCTTGCTCCCATTCCGTCCGAAGCGCTTGTAAGAGCGATCCACATCACTCGAATCATCTTAGATTGGAGAATTTTATCTATTACAGAAATATATTACAGTTGAAAACAGCACCGCTCGAAGAAGGGGTGACAGCGAAAGAGTAATATGGCCTCTAATTCTCACCTTTATCTGAGTTACACCTTTATCTACCTAAGGCTATAATGGAGTCTCTCTCTCAGCACAGAAAAACAGACACTCCGTAATTTTCCATGAGTTTAAAATATTATCACCTATAAATCGATTTACCTCAGGCCAGACGACAGAAAAGTGTTTAATTTAAATGTTTTGGGGCTAAGAAGGTCCCCCAAGATTTGAACTCACGAGCGCTCCTTATCTATCATTCGTCGACCGGTAAAAATGCAAAGATAGTAATTCCCTCCCAGTGTTCTTGGGCTGCACGTTCACTTTTCAATCAAGTTTACTTTCCTTGGACTCTGGGCCGCAGCCTAGCAAACACTTCATTCTTTCCTCCCGTCCCAAGCGTCAAAACTTTCGCGAATGCTTTTATTCTCTTCCTGAGATTGATTTTCGCAGCTCTCGTTCCAGCCATTAACTTTTAATCTGTAGCCTAGTCCCAGTAGGGCCACTCCGAGTGGGGTTTAATGCATATCAATGGGCCAACGGCGTCGCTGTGTGATGAACTCTGCCCCATCTTGACGTAATGGGCATGATTCAACGTTTCAATCGTGCCCTTCTGCAAACGGCTGCACAATCGGAAGGCTGCTGCTGTCAGCGTTCCCATTTGTTTGGATGATTCCTACCAATGTTCTCTCCCACAGAGAATGGATATAAACAGGCAATAAACCTTGATCAATGACAACTAGCGCGCGAGATATACGGGAGTCGTGAAGAAAATGCCAAACAATAACGTAAATGATGAAAGACTCCCGGAGTATACATTGTTTTATCCCGGGGCACGCAATGTACGCAGTATATATCCTCAGAAATTCTCCTTTTCCACACAAAACACATAAAATATAAAACAAGAAATGAGCTATGACTTCCCGTCACCAGCGAAACAGTTAGGCACATATGGCGAGAACTTCTGTTATGTAAATAAGGATTGGAGGAGCTTTGCTGCATATCTGATCGAGCCACCCGAAGAAAAATCTAATAATCGAAGATTAGAAAACAGAGCTCCACGGCAAAAACAGGTTTTCTCCCTATTTGCCAAATAGGACTGCTCTTGCAAATATGTCAAAATAATATCGCGTTTTATAATAACTATCTGCATTTAAAAAAAACGAACAATCTCAAACAATATTACTGCTGGGTGATGCAGCACATTCTCCGTTTCGTACCCAAGCTAATCGCACAAATTTCAACTTTATCAATGACAGTAAGGGGGGGGGGGCAAATAACATAATTATAGGCTGTGGAATTGATACTAATATTTCGTTGAGTTCAATTCTTTTAACATTACTTGCATTGTATTTTAATCATACAATTTTAATCAATAAAACAGAAATTAAAAGCATTTCTCTCTCTCTCTCTGCCTTCCTTTCATAGTCTTTTTCTTTCAAGACAGCATACTCTCAGAATTCTTTGCAATGTTTACATTGCATCATGAAAGAAAAAGGCTCCATTTTAACAAGAGCAACCAACCATGCATCTGTTTGGAAAAGTATCGCTGCATGAATTTTAGAAAAGCCCAAACTGACGCATAAAACATGCGGCTAATCAGCAAACCGCGGCTTGCGATCCATTATTTATTGGAACAGGAGAATAGAAATTGTTACTTAATTGAAAACAAAATGTCGCATAGAATAAGGAGCTTTTAAAATGAATATTTGTAATTATCGCACTCGATCTCCATCAAAAACGTGATCACACATCAATGCGCAGAAGGTTGGCGAAAATATGAAACACTCGACGAGTAAAATTCTTAATCATTGCACATCTCATAGGAATGCGTCTATTTAAATTTCAAGTGATCTTACGAGCATGAACGATTCAAATAAGCTTACAAAGGAATTATTAACAGAAATGGTGGCGTAAAATGCGTATCATAAATAGCTGAATAACTAATAATCTATGCAGATGAGCAGTCCAAAATACGTGATGTAGACCCAAATTGAATTTAAACGATAAATTTTACTTCCATCGCATATTTTAATCGAAATACACTCGGTTAGAGCAGCGTAATTATTATGCGTACGAACCGGTTAACATCACCAAGCTAACAGGAGATAATCAATGGCATGAAACACGTCTCTAAAGAAATACACGTGATGTAATTAAATAAGTTCAAAAATTCGCCAACGACCCTAAACACGGACTCTTGTTCCTTCACAATGAAGTGCAGTTGATACCTCTTTTGAATCCGAAAGGGAATTGGTAAAGTTAGCTTTTCATAAATTCGCCTCAGTAGCGCAGATGAAAGGACAACATGACTCGCTTCCTTCGACTATAAAAAGACCTCAGTTCTATTCTCGTCATGAAGAGAGAGAGGAACCTTCACATAGGCCTTTTCAAGTTAAGGTGAGTTTAGCTGGTTTCATACGAAAATACCTGCGTTTCTATCTCTGTTTCTTCCTGCGAAAACAAGGACAATTCAGCCAGGGAAAATACTTGTAGTGGATGGTCGACGGTGTAGTGCAGAGCGTGGTCGTGCAGTGTAGACAGAGTGCGATGCAGCCGGTAGGCTGTAGAGCGGCCTCCTGCAATAACTTTTGGGACTCTCTGAAGGTGTCATGTAATAATGAATAATAATTTTTAAAAAAAATCCTGAAATTCGTATTTCTGAAATCATGAAATAGCTAAATCTGAGCTACAAAGCGTAAAATGTAACAAAATAGAAATTTTAAAATCACATCAAATATCTGACAGGATTTTTCGCTTTAAGACAAAAACTTTATTTCCCTTTTATTTATTTGAAAAGGAATTAAAAAAAAAAAAGAGAAAGAAAAGAAGAGCACAATTTCATTACAAAGAAATTTCTGAGAAAAAAAAAAATCATCGGAAATCCTCTTCGTGATATTTTTGCATTAACTTGAAGATTTTACATGCAGATCTTAGATGTGTATCTTTTCTTAAACACGCAGCCCGGTTGACCGAGTGGCTCCACTCTCTCTCTCTCTCTTCAACCTGGGAATTCGAATCTCTCGCTTCGGCATGGATATGTGGGTGTATCGCATAAAGACGTCCCTCCAGCAAGCAGGGTGGCGATCTCACACATGGCGTGGAAGCCTTGAATAGTGTTTGCTCTTTAGAGTAGGTTTTCTAGATGCTGCCCGCGATACTGCAAATCTGCATTCTTTCGTTGATGGAATCAACAAAAAACAAAAATTGCCCAAATATTAATTGGAATACTTAAGGAAATTAAGCACAAAAAAAAACAGTTGCTTTAGGATTAATAATTTGCAGAATAGATTTAAAACAGAAATGCATGACTTATGCTAATCTTATTTCTTATAAAAAAAAGTTATTTTTAAACTAAAACTTTCTCAATGATTTCTTTCTCTCTTTCATATCACTGGTAGTTCAACGTCTGTCTGAAAATGCTGGTACAAAAACACCGCAACAATATTAGAGGGCTCTTTTTAGTATTGATTATTGCCAAACAGATAAATAAAATGTTTCTAATCTCTGTAAAGGCACGGAATGCGAAAGAAAAATTTGTCCTGTGATAACATGCAAGAGCAGCTTTTACTTCCTCGTTATCTGCACCTATGGCAACAGTAAAGGTCACACACACACAAAGAGAGAGAGCGTTATACGATAGGGAAATACCGCTTAATTGCTACAGTTTCGCTACCAGTAGCACTGTAATCACGTGACCCAATGTATGGCAGAATGCAACGAATGGCCAAAAACAAGAACATTAGAGGTAGTTAGTGTAGCAGCAGCTAGTAGTAGGCAAGGGAATTCTATGATGAACAGCCACTATTATGAGCTGCTACACGTAAGTCGGCAGACACGTTTAAAAAAACATAAAAAGACAAAAGGGCCGAGATTTAAATTTCATACAAACGGGGAGAAATTTTAAAACATGATATAAAGAAGGGAAAAATTTGTGGGGATTCCACTGTCTTTCTTTTCCGCATCATTTCATGCTATTTTATTATCGTATTATTTATTTTCTGTGAATCTCTTACCGTTTCCCTGTAGTCATTAATATTACAGAGAAACGAGAAGGAGGCAAAAGAAGTTAGTTTACTCCCGTCTATATTAGTGGTTATTTCTCCCAGATGACTGCCTTGGGAACGGAGTGCTTCAGACTGTAAATAAAATAAACTACGGAGATGCTCACTCTATGCTGTTGCTGTCTGCACAAACGACCTTTAACACGCACCAGTCTCGGCAAGAGTTTTATTGTTGCATCAAGACCAAGAAAGAAATAACTCTGGGCCTTCGCCTTCTTCACGAAATAGGGCTTCATTTTGGGTAAATATTACCGCTCGTTGCCATTTGTCAGTAGGTTAGTCCATGTGTAAGGTGTCAGCCAGGTAGATCTGAGCCGCAACTTAAGAACTCAACCATTCTCTGTCAACCAAATGGAATAAGAAAAGTCATTAAGATTTACTCCATCAAGTAGAGACAGAAAACATCCAACGGAACACAGGAAAAAAAATTAAACTTTTGGTCTTTCTGTTTTCACTTCGGTTAGCTCCTATTTCTATTGGGATCGGTGATGCTTCTACGTTCAAAATTAGATCGCTGGTCCTCCTCATTGACATTCATCTGTGGGCAGGAAGCGAAACACATCCAAAGTGCTTTGTTGTTTTCCTAAGCATCATGTTTAGGAATTATCATGAAAATGTTACATTATCAGGAATAGATTGGCGGTGTGATCCAAACATTTCCAACCCGACCTCTAGACGACATTCAAGCATGTAACTCCTCCGAGAAATATTAAAATCTGTTGACTCATTATCGTTCGTGATTGAGCGAAGTAATATCTTGACAAGTTCGGATTCCATTGTACTGGGGAGTGAGGGAGAAGCAAGATTCAAAGTAACGCTGCAAGCACGTATGTTCTAACTAAGAAAAACTGCCGCAATGTTAATACTTGCTTTTGGAGAAGAAACAATGAGGAATTGCATATATTTCACTAGTTTTTCCAATTTAAAAGAGAAGTCAAGTCTGTTAGTGTTGACGGATGCGCACACGATCGAGCAAAAAGGAAGAAAAATGAGAATCGTATCAGCGAACCCTCTGCGATAGTTCATGAGTTGTGCGTCCCAATTTGGATCATGACAAGCACTTGGACACAAGATTTGAACAAGAGACGCTAAATCATAAATGCTTTTATTTTAGAAATATACCCTATATATAAAATGATAAGCCTTTTTATGTAACGTTTTTGTGTCACGTTTTTTGTCAAGTTATTTGAAACGTTTTGAAACTCAGGGGCTACCCTGAGTGTCGAGTCTTCAAAATTCCAGTCATCAGAATTCAAGGAGAACCGGCCTACTTAAATACAGAAAAGAAAAAAAAAACCTCGGTGAAAATAAATATTGCTAAGTAATGTTCACTGTTAATTATTTAATACCAAAGACTCACTGGCGGCATTTCCAATACACTCGGAAAGAAGCAAAGACATTTGACTCTTTCATTCTTACAGTTAGCATTGCACATTCTAGAAAACAGGTAAAATAAAAGGAATTAGCTGTTCGAAGGATGAATGAAATGAAAAACAGAAGTTTGCAATGCAATTCTGAATAATACTGTAATAATAATAATAATAAAAAGTTTCGGTTATTGGTCCTCATACTTCGTGTGACTGTCCACGTAGCAACGAGAATGCAAGAAAATGAAAATTCGCTGCAGATAGAATTAAGTTCATTTTGAAAATGCATTAAGATATCAAAGGTCAGTTTGAATTTTACTGGATCATTTTACTGGTATCTTGCTCCCCCCCCCCCTCCCCACACACACACGCACGCGCACGCAACCTCAGGAACGATCTCATGTAGCATAAAGAAAAGGTTGAGAAATGAGGGTGTAAGTAGATGGTTTGTTAGTAACCCCCCCACCACCACCACCGCAGGTTAGTGTATGCACTCGGATGTTCATAGCCGAACCGCAAGTGTTGGTTGCATCGTTTATATAACAAGAATATTTTAACCTAACCTTCATTCTTCGCAGACATTTGTTCCATCAGAAGGGAGATCACATCGAATGAGCTATGGTTGATATCCTGACATGTTAAAGCACGTGCGATGTCATGTCACTAAATGAGATAACGTAAGCAGAAGTTGCAAAACTAGATCCCCCGAATGACCGCCCGTGTTTTAAAAATTAATTTACGTAACTATAAGCGTTTGTTCCGAAACTCATCCCACCTGTCCAAGAAGCTCAATGCCCACAGCAGAAACCTTTGATCTAACCGATAAGATTGGAGGTGTGAAGTCGCCTGGATCAATCTTCTCATTTATTTTTTCCCGCGAACACCCCTCAGTGTACGAAATTCTAATTTTATTTATCTGGTGATTAGCTCTGCGGGTCTACGTGTCGTGTGCGGACAGAAAATGGAAACCCCAATGTGAAATGTCACTTAGACTGCGAATTCAAGAATTAGGGTGTGGACGAGGCAACCCCATCAATAACAGATAATTTGCAATCTGGAACTGTTCAACGCGTCTTTCAGGATAGCTCAAGATTAAAAAAATATTACGCTAACGATAAACTAAAATTTATAGGATCGCCTTTGAGTTAAGACATCAGTGGAATTCATCCAATCCACTGTTGCATATGTTGTATTATATAAAAATTTACGTGAGTTCACGCAAATAAAGTTTTCGGCTTTCCTCTAATATGAAGCATTTCCTGTAAATTTCTGCGACTGAGCTGTAAAGATCAGTTGCTCGGCTAACCAAGAAGGTTAACAATAAGATGTTAACACCTTCACACCTGCTTCAATAGTCACTTCCGGTTTGTCAGTAACGGGGGTACCTGGACGTGGTCACCTCGTAGGAGAGAGGAAGGTAGAGGGGGGGGGGGGTTCTTACCTATTCTCTCACGAGCGAGCTTCACAAGAAACGTGTGAAAATGCTAGACTTTTCTCTTCTGGAATTGAGCTCCATACCAAGTCTGGAGATTAACTTTTCTTATTTTTCTGCACCAACTTTTGAACAGGAGTCAAAATGCAATGCTCTTCTTTCTTTTTTTCTCGTTGCATTAACTTTTAGAATGAGAATTAATAGTCTAGTCCATCCATTCGCTAACATTATGCTTTCCCTTATTCGTTCATTGTGTTCATTTGGCCTCTCTCTCTCTCTCTTTCTTTTCAAAAACTTTATTCAAGATTTTATCATCGTGACCACTAATTTCGTCGATTCTTCTTAAAAAGCCACCTCCACAGACTATAACGGTGCTGTTCAATTGTCTTTCCTTCATCGTATCCACACATCAGTTACAATTTTTAGCCAGGATTTCCAAAATAATTCCAGTGCTAAATTTACTGAAGTTGGGAGTGATTCTCTTCTCAGGGTTTATCTATATGTCCGAGTGCACACAGATGGTGTAGCTACATTTTTTCTTTCTTTTTTTTCTCTTTTCAATATTTCTGAGAGTATCGAGCGTCAGTTCTTGTTGAATTCAAACATTTCGGTGGGATGACAACCACTCAGTGGGTCACTAACGTATTTCGAAACTAAGAACGGAATTTAATGATCATTCGGTGACTTGCTGTCACGATACTTTCCTCCTAATGAGGCGTTAAAAGGGGGGCAGAGTAATTTCCTGAAAACAATGGAAACGGTTGCTCTGCGAAAACGAAATGTGCAAAAAGCAGATTACATGGCCATCTGTACGGAAGCGCTCATTTGCTAAGCGCAGTGAATAAAAGAAACAACAATCGATGTTCGACTGTGCAAGAGTTTAATGGAAGAAATCAAATCTAAAAGTTTCCCGAAAACTGAAAGACACCCTTTCAGTGACACGAAACAACAGTGGAGCCAAAGAAGTGAGTAATTTAAAGGAACTTTGGCTGCATTAAACACCAGCATATTTTGAAATTACGATCAATCACAACGCGTAAAGATCTGTTTCAGCTAATTTGTAATTACTTCGGAAATTACAACTTGTGTTGGTGGAAAAGATTGGATGCCAGGTTTATAAGTTCATGCACTTTCTACCCTGTTTCCAGGTAGGTATACATGGATTATGGTGGCACAGTGTGGAGCTCTATGCTTCTTGCAGCATTTGAAGGAGGAAATGGACTAAGGTACTCTTTACAAGGCTTGGAAGAGCCCGCCCAGATTTCGTCGACAGCGGTCACTGCGTTGCTATCGATTATCGCAAACCGAGAGGTTTTGTACGCTACTTCAGAGTGTGATTTTTTATTCATGAATTTATTTTCTGAACAGCTTCTAAGGATGCTTATATCTAATTGTGTATATTTAATTATTTTCAAGATAATTTTTAGCCTTCATTTTACGACGGACTTGTTGGGACAACAATTACTCTCAGACATCTAAGATGTTTATGTGATTTTAAGACAGCATCTTCGGAAGATCATTCTACTTTTTTTTTTTTTTTTTGCTGGGATTAATGATTAGAGGGCACTCAAGAGGTGTACAAACTGTTGAAGTTAAATCATGCCAGTCGATACTTTATTGTTTGTGATCACGCAGAGCAGTTAGTGCTGTTGAGGTCTTACAGCTTGGATTTCAAGCTGGGTCATCTTCGTGGTATTTCGTTATTGCTGTTGATGCTCACATTAGTTATCTAGTAATTATCTGTGGATGTTTCTGATCCCGAATGATCGACGACGGACTGTTTGAAGTATTCATCGGTGTTGAATATTTCTTGCGAAAGTTGCGAAGCCATGCCAAGATCACAAAAGATTTCGGCATAGATTTTCTTTGAATGGTTTCGAACGAAAAACACTCTCCATATTCGATTCCCCGGTGAGACTTTTCTTTCAAAAAAAAAAAAAAAACTCGCTTCAAAGGAGTCGACCATTTTCATCTATAAAAGAGTGGTAAAAACGAATGCTATTAAAGTGAACGTCTAAAAGTGACCTGTCGAAAGAAAAAATAAATCAACGTGGAAATTCTGAAAGAATTATTTCGAATCTGATCATTGCTTGTATTGAGAAAGAGAGAGAAAAAACTACTGGTATGAATTTTTTGGCAGGCTTTTGTAGAGTTATATTGCTTCGCTCGCATGTACAGCTCCAGAGGCTTATCCATTGAACTGTGACAATGTTTCGGTGATCTCAAATAACTTTTCAAAACATAACCTCTGCGCTGCTTTCCTGATAAAATAAGCATCGCGTCTACAGACATGTAAAAGTACACGCGATTTTAATAAACGCTTAGCAAACCAACAAAAAGTAACCTGATTGTGACGATTGAGAGCATACTAGATAACTTACTGGATAGTTTCACATGGCGTTTCCTGCTGATTGTGCAAACGAAAGCAGTGAAATTTTTTGAGTAGAAAAATTAGAATTTTGGATGACGGATTGTATGAATCGTCCTTCAATAATGCACCTAGGAGGGAAAAAGACGAAGAGAATATAAAAACGTGACCTGTGCTAAAGGATGTCTTAAATTATGCCACATCACAGAGAAATAGAAGTTATTTCTTATGTTGGAAAAATTTTATTTAGATTTTTTTTTTACATTGAAAACGCAATATTAACACACATTGAAAGTTTTAAAATCAGTTTCATTAAAAAAAAATGTAAAGCCGCCTGTTTAACCTAACCTGATGAGTCCTGGATATAGAAGAGAAGATGACGTGCTTACTTTCGCTATAATGCAAAAACGAAATAAATGGCGGCCGAGTGGATAACGTCTCGGCTCTCCAACCAAAAGGTTATGCTTGAATTTTGTTGAGGGTAGGGAAATATAAGAATGTCTTTAGATGGAGACATTTTATTTTTTCTGATGTTATGTCAGCACGCTGCTTACTGGAGACCTGAAGTGGCTTGAAAGAGACCCATGTTTGATCCTCTAAATAATCTAATCCTTATCTCACCTACTGTACTAAGGTACGATACGTTTACAACGTTTTGTGTGGGGGAAGAGAATTCACAGGAAAAATACATTTTATGTTGATATTAATGGAAATTTTCCCGGAAGAAATCTGAATATCAGAAAATGAGGACGAAAGGAAAAATAAACGTCTTTATGAATTAGAGTTATTTAAGCAACGTTGTTCGAATACTTATTTAAATTAATAATTTATTATAATTTTGAAAAGAAAAGTTCGAAAAGAGGATAATTGTTTAAAAATGTTTACTAATAATTTTATCGCTGAATCAAAATAATAATAATAAAATAAACGTTCTAGCATTGAACAGCCCTACTTATGAAAGAGAAAACAGAGTGGACGAGAACAGTATTAAAATAGTTTTAAATTCGCTAAAGTAAACAAATATGGCTGGTAATGCATAATTCTCTCTCTCTCTTTCCCCCTCCCCAGATAGCTTTAATGTTTTCAATTCTGAATTAGCATGCTTATTATTTCCTAACCATTAAGATTCTTTCTGTTAACCCCCCACCCCCAATGGCCGATGAACTTCTTTGCGTTATAAAACATTTCTTAATACGCCATTCAATGGAATCTAAAGTTCTTTAACACCGGATACTTTACAAAGTCTACTTTATCATTTCCAAATGCAGCCGCAAGTTCTTCAAATGATATTATCCCCTCCACAGTGATGAATGAGGTTTTGGAGGTTTGTGGCGCGCACGAGCCATAAAGAAATAACAACGCCATAAAATAGCTACATTCTTTAAATATTGAGTGCGGCGTTCATTACCGTGGAGCCGTCTCTTTTTTACTCTAATCAGTTTCTTGTTAATAAACTGATGCAGCCGTTTTGATGGTTTAAGCGATATAACGCTTGCTCTCCAATAACACACACACACACGGTTAACTTCCTATCCAGGTTTCCCTCTGATTCTGATGCGTTGGCTCTTGGAGCGAGCGAGCACAAAAGCATCGCAATTTGGAAATGCCGTGGAGCAATGAGTACAGCGGAGAGACAGACAAAGAGGTAATTTTCACCTTTTAACATTTCGCCCTTTTGTGGACTATTGACCGACTCGAGTTCATGAATGAATTCTCTCCCCCCTGCAGAATCATGTTCACGCCCCGCACGATTACGATAAGATCCCCAGTCGTTGACACCGTTTTCTATTGATTATTGCGGAGGCTGATTGCGCCAAGACCTTAATCGAAATTTGTCTGCCTCTCCCAACCTGGCGATATGCACGAACAATCAGATGGCTGCTACTTAGGTGGTATGCGGAGATAGCGGAGAGAGACAGCCGGAGAAAATTCAGGTAGTAAGCGGCGGGACAAGAAGTGCAGAAACAGTCTATGGGGTATCGTGGTCAAAGGCTGATGTTAGTGTAGAAAGGAGCCCAAGGGACGGCAGACAAATTTCCCCCTTCGAGCCATTAGCCGCAACGGCGCTTTTATCTCGGAACTTTACAGCCCACCTGGGAAAGGAGACAGCAGTTAGGCAGGCTCGCCATCCATCTTGTTGCCAGTCGGTCGGGGGCGAAGGGCGTAGCTACCTGCAGATAGCAGCAGCCCATCACGCAGACTGCGCCGTGGATACGATGGCAGCGGGGGCTTACTGCAGACAGGCTTTACGTCCAACGTTTGCCCATAACAGAA